>NC_064860.1:50016337-50616337 GCF_024139225.1 Suncus etruscus | reverse complement strand
ATTTGTGTGTCAAGCACTTGTCATGGGTACAGTCAGAACTGTGAAGAATCATTGAAGTATCTCTAAAGTCATGTCTCCAGGGTTGCAAATACAAGAGTTAGGAGAAAAATCAGGATACAAGAAATGAGACAATCTGGCTATATCTCTATGCAGGCAGGTTGTGTGAAGTGACGTCACTATTCCCTTTCTCTCTCAATTTTTTCAAGGAGGACATTTCCAATGTTTGTCAAGAATGAGGACAGCTTTCTCCAAAACAGATCTTTTCTCTGTGGCTCTATGTGTCTTCTCAAATTTTTGTTCAACCTTGTAAGTATAACCTACTCAACAGGGCTATGTAGAGATGAAAAAAGTTCTCATTAAAAATGCATTCTTTTAAGGACAGAATTAAATATCCAATCCAAAGTCAATGATAGTAAAATCAAGGCACCTAAACTTTAACAATCTAAACTCAAAGGGGCCTGTTATACTGGCAGGCCAGGGGAAAAGTGTGGTGGGACAGGATGCACGCTGGTCCATTGGTGGAGGGAGGTTGACATTAGTGGTGGGAAGGGCTCTGACTCATTGTATATCTGAAATTCAACTATGAAAAACTCTGTAGCTCACAATTGTTCCAATAAAATAATTTTTTTTAAAAATGCATTATTTTATTATTTTATTTGAAACATTAATTGAGTTAACATACTGGTTTTTACATGGTTCATTATTATGTTCATAATACAGTAATTTTTTCTTTTTCATGATTTCAGTCATCATTATATGACTGAAAAATACCCTTTTCCAAAGACCCCAGTTTCCCTCCCACCCTCTAATGGGCCCTCTCCCATATCTGCCTCTGTGGTAAATAAATATATTTTATTTTGCATACTGGAAATTGAATCCTCATTGGCCTGTGCATGATAAATGCTTTACTGACTATATTCTTTCTCCAGCCCCAACTATTCCATTTTTTAAAGCATTTAAAAAGTAGCTAGGAAGCAATTACAAATAAAGTCATCACCTTATGAAACATTTGTCATGAAAATTAAAGGCATTATGTAGTGACCAAGCAGCTGTTACAGTATGTGAAGAGAAAACCAGACTGGGCATGATTAGAAAGAAGCAGCTGTTGTTTTCTCTAATTGAATCTGCTTGACATCTAATGTGTAAGCTTAAGGTGCGAATCACATTGATTTGATAGGTTGATGTATTGTAATGTGATCACAACTGCAGCCTTGGCTGACACCTCTATTACTTCACATAATTATCTTGTCGTTTCATGGTTGGGGATAATTAAGATCAAGCCTATTAGCATGGTCGATGTTTATAGTACAGAATTGATGTCTTTAATCACTCTACTGTACATCAGATCTCTCAGATGTATTTGTCAGCTAGTTGCATGTTTGTACTCCTAAACAATGTCTCTTCTAGTTCACTTGTCCTCTGATTTCTACCCTCTCTGTTTATACAAGTTCCATTTTCTTAGATTCTGCACTAATGTGATCTCATTCAGTATTTGTCTTTGTCTGACTTATCTCACTTACCATAATGTCCTGGATGTGTGCGAGTATGCGTGGCAAAGGGAGTGGGAGAGGGATTATGAAAAAGCTGTGGGAAATCTGCCAAAGGAGTTCTTTCTCTAGAGATAACAAAAAAAGCACAAATAAATAAGAGAGTGATTCACTCTTTGCGATGCTGTAAACCTCGTGCAGCAAGTCGTATTTACGTACGTAGGAGAGAGTCCTATGATGACTCTTTTGTTTTTGAGAATGTAGAAAAACAATTGGGCTGGTTCCAAATTTGATTCAAGTTATCAGTCCCTGAGATTCTCAGTTAATTTCTCTGAGAAACCTTTAAAAAAAAAAAAGATCACACAGTAGGAACAGAAACAAATAGGAGTTGATGGCAAAGATTCAGAAGTTGACCTTTGACTTTTTAGGATTTGCTTTGTTAAACAATGTCTAAGTCTTTGAACTGCATGGCATTTTTCGTGAATATTTTTTAATAAAGAAATATGTCTCTAATTCATACAACTAAATCATATGAAAAGTATATCCTAAAACATATCTTCTTACTAATAAAATGAACTCCCACTACTGAGTTTAACATAGTAGACTATTTTGTTGTTGTTGTTGTAGTTGTTTTTGGTTTTGGGGTCACATCCGGCAGTGCTCAGGGGCTACTCCTGGCTCTATACTCAGAAATCACCCCCGGCAGGCTCAGGGGACCATATGGGATGCCTGGATTCAAACCACCTTCCTTCTGCATACAAGGCAAATGCCTTACTTCCATACTATCTCTCTGGCCCCAATAGTAGACTATTTTGATATTTTTAAGTATTCAATAAATACAGGATATATTTCCTTCTATTTTGTAGTATTTTTATGTCAAAAATAGAATCTGGAACTTTCATAAAAATAAACAAATAATAATTGCAAATCATTTCTTTTTTTGATATTTAGTCAATGCTTCAGCAATAACATTTTGAAATGACATCTTTCTAGTGCACTCTTGGTGGTAACACTAATTGGTGTTGCCTTGTTGGAAAACAGTATGGAGTTTCCTCAAAAAATTAAAAATAGAACTACTCTATGACCTAGTAATTCTACTTCTGTCATTCATCTCTAGACAATAAAAGCACTAACTCAGAAAAATATATGCATCCTCTAATTGACAACAATATTTCTTACAAAAGGTGAGATATAGAGAAAATAAAGCAAACTATCAATTTATAATGAATATGTGAAATACACATATGTTTACACATAATAGTATAAACATAAATATGTATTTATTATTCAGTCTCAAAAAGGAGTAAAATATTGCTATTTGCATAGCATGAATATTTGTCCACAAGGAGCATTGTACAAAATAAACGCAGAGAAAGACAAAAGACAAATGTTGAAATATCCAATCTTCTTGTGAAATCTTCATAAGCAAAACAAAACGAAGCTTAAAGATACTTAGAAAAGAAATAATGATTACTGGAGACAAGGATGGTGAGCAAGGGTGGTGAGCAGAATAAATACAAAGGAAGCTTGTGCCAATTGATAGAATCAACAACATAGTAACTATAGGTAATCACACTTGAGAGTTGCAATGAAAGTAGAGCTTAAAAATTATCACTTTGGAACTCAGTAAAGTGAAGAAGTGATCTTGTAGTGACACAATGATAGAACAGTCAAAATACTCTGTTGCAAGCATGGAGGGATATAATGTTATATGTTAATGACACCACAATTAAAAATAAAGAAAACTTTATCCCAAATTGATTTACTGTATTTTTTTATTTACTTAAATTCTTCTTAAAGAGAGCAGATTAGCGGGCTAGAGAGCCAGTACAGCAGATAGGACACTGATTTATCTTGCACATGGCCAATCTGGATTTCATTCCTGGCATGTCATCTGATCTCCCAAACCCTCCAGTAGTGACTTCTGAGGACAAAGCCAGGACCCTGTTCATCACTGGGTGTGACCCCAAACCAAGAGGAAAAGAAATAAAGATAGAAGATTTTAAAACGATGTTACTAATAAGTCCCAAGAGATTGTACATCTATTTCTTGGTTTGAGCTAATGGTGGCAGTACTTTCCTTTTTGGCCAGAGGAAGCCGGAAATTCCACTGTCATTCAAGAAAGGATTGCAGAGATCAGAGGGAAAGGTCCTTTTCCAGGAAAGCAGCACAGAAAATACTGGCAACACATTCCATTCTGACTGTGCCCAGAGGTGGAATATGAGTCTGCACAGACAGTGTGACTTCTGTGACCTGCATCTTCTTCCACTGAAAACTGATGTTTGAAATTTCACTCGAAGTTATATTTAAAATACAAAGAGCAAAGGGAGCAGTGGCTCTAAACTCTGACAAAATCTGATGATTTGAATTTCATGAAATTGTGTTTCTGTTGCTGTGTTTTTGTTTTTGTTTTTAATGTTACAATCTAGTATCTACCATGAGGTACTAATTCAGGACTTGAAAGAAGTGGTGGTAAGAATACATGACTAACATGAAATTTTCCTATACATGGATGTACATGGAATCTATCATGCTGAGTGAAATAAGTCAGAGAGAGAGAGAAAGATGCAGAATGGTCTCACTCATCTATGGGTTTTAAGAAAAATGAAAGACATTCTTGAAATAATAACTTTCAGACACAAAAGAGAAAAGAGCTGAAAGTTACAGCTCACCTCAGGAAGTTCACCACAAACAGGGATGAGTTTAGTTAGAGAAATAACTAAGTTTTGAACTATCCTAATAATAAGAATGTACGAGAGAAATAGAAAGCCTGTCTAGAGTACAGGCAGGGATTGGGTAGGGAGGAGGGAGATTTGGGACATTGGTGATGGGAATGTTGCACTAATGATGGGTGGTGTTCTTTACATGACTGAAACCCAAACACAATCATGTATGTAATAAAGTTGTTTAAATAAAAAAAATTAAAAAAAAAGAAATGACTTAAAAGTATATCTACAGGAGTATATTTCCAAGCTTTTGCTCATAAAACAGAAAAGAAACTTAAATAAATTAGAAAACAAGTTGAAAAGAAAAGAATACATGACATTATGCTAAGAAAAGAGCAGTCTGAGAATCTACAAGCCATCTGGTTATGCTTTATAAATTGTTGTACTATGTTTGTCATATGTCATGTTACATGTGAGTCTAAAGGGATACATGATCCACAGACAGATGTCTGGATATGTACACAGGGAACACAATTTACACAAACAAATCACATACTAGTAATCTCTCACACACATGATGAAAGTCTAAAACAACTGCAGCAAACTCACTTTCCCATATCTCTGAGTTCTATAGTCTTAGCCACCATCCTCTCCCCTACAATTGACTTTCTCATGAACTGTGGAATGTCCAGGGTCAGTTTAAATGTCACTTTTATTTGATAATCTGCTTGAAATTGATAATTTTAGTCTTCTATGTAAACATAGGTGAGGATTGATTTCACACCTGTAAAGCACTGTGAGCTAGAGCTGGATTTAGGAATTATAACCTACTGTTATTGGAAAATGTGTTGGTTTTTTATTGCTGTGACAACAGATGTTCACATCTGAAGTTGATGAAAACAACACCAATTTGTTATCTTATTGTTATCTTATGTGTTCATAAGTCACAAGTTTGATATGGATCTCAAGGTGTGAGGGTTAGATTCCCTGAGAGAAGCTCCAGGGGAAAAATTTCTTCCTCAAATTTGTTCACCTACATTCTTTGGCCAGGATCCCTTTTTCTATCATCAAATACTTTTTATCTCTCTTACCATTTTTCACTTTCTTTAACTGATCACTGGCTGGGTGAGGGTCTTTACTTCTCAAGGACTCATTTGATTCCACTGGGCCTTCACGGAGAATTCAGGTTCATCGTACCCACATCTTCAAACTCCCCTTCTCTTCTGCTCTACATATCTAACACTTATTGTCTATTCTAAACAGTGTGACACATAGGACTTATCTCATCCATTAGCTTAACTTTCATCATGTGTTTGTTCATTTTACATTATACTATCCAGAGATTAGACAATGAAGAGACAAAATTTGAATTTTCATGGAAATGGAGTTCTGGCACCATGAGAGTTCAAAAGCACAGTTGATTGTTGGAAATTCATTCTTGATATAAACTTGATACAATGAGAAAAGTCTAGATAGTTCACTTGTTTTTTCCAATCATTTAACAAATGGTATCAAATGTCTGCCATGAGAAGGCCACTCCAACAACATCGAAAAAAAAGAAATATTGATTTCTAACAAGCTTTCAAATGGCAAGCTACATAAATTCTTATTCTCAAACAGAGCAACAATAATAAAGATTCCAGAAGATGTTCTAGAATTGTATCTCTGAAGACAAAACGGAGGCTATTCACATAAGGAATAAGTCAGGAGATATTTCCAGCAAAGAGCAATTAAACTTAGGCTTGCCTGTGAGCTGTGGGTAGGATATAGGGCAGAAGATCCATTGTCTGTATCCAATTCATAAAGGATTTATGGTCAAAGGATTGAAGTGGAACAATTCCAGAACATTGTGTTTTGGTATGTTAGTCATTTGGGGTGCTAAAGGTCTCCCAGCTCAGGTTTTGCATTCTCTACCAGAACCATTTCCATCGGTCTAAGTAAAGAACACATTTAGCTCTGGAGTTATTTTCTGGACTATGTCACTGCCTCACTACCTGATTAAACTCCCTTGTTTTCTCAATTCTTAGCTCTGTGAATAAGAACAACAAGCCCTGCTTAGCTGTGCGCCACAAGGCACAAAAGATTCAGAAATATGCAAAGCAGAACTTGAAGGAAAGATCTGCAGGAAACTTTGCTTAACAAACTCTGAAAAAAAAAACACAAGTTGTTTATTTTTTTATGATTATGCTTCATGGTGGTCTAAAGCCAGCTCTATATTATAAATTCTATGTGAACACAAATTATCAGACAAAGGGATGAGGTATGCAATTAAAACTAGGGCTTGTGTTCCCCCATATTATCTAAAACCACTGAAACAGTGAATATTGATTGACTTCTCCATAGATTTGAATAAAGAATCACACCCTTCCACTGTCTGTTTTTCATGTTGTGAATTAAAAACAAACATGACTTTAATAAAAAAAAAAAAACACTTGATTGCTATAGTTCAAGGTCAGCTGCAGATGGCACTTTCTGTCCTTGCATCTAGATCTTCCTGATATTTTCTCCTTCCCACTTCCTCTGTTTAAAAGAGAAATTTGGAAGGATAACATGTTCTCTTTCCAGTTTCACTTGTCTTATTTGGAAGACCCAGGCTCAGACTTCTGGGAGGAGTGGGCCAGAATCCCTCTTAGAATTTCTATGTGGTTCTTTGGATAGCTCACCAAAGAGTGGACGTGTAAAGAGGTTGAAGCTTTCAGGTTGAGAGCTGAGTCCTTTCATACCTGTGCTATGTATTTTTCCTTTTTCCCGTACAAGAGTTTTCCTTCTTTCTTCTTCTTGAACTTGACTCTGTTGCAAATTACCTTTCCCTACACAGAACCCCCTCTTCTTACATTTTCTAAACACTGTTAGGTGACCGGTCGCTGGGTCACTGTGCAGAACAAAGGACACAGTGAAAAGGACAGAGTTAAGTTTATTAAGACTCACTGCTGAGGGCCCGCAAGTTGGAGACAGAGAGCAGATCTGGGTGAAATATCTGTTAGGTGGACAGTCTCTGTGCAAAACCGAGGACACAGTGAAGAGGATGGTCAGAGGTTTATTAAGACTCAGCACTTACGGCCCCAAGTCAAAGGGATTTGGAGCCTCGAGCATGGAGTGCGCACACAATTTATCCATTTTCTGCCCTCATATTCAAGGCAGGTATTCATATTCTTTTGTTGTTCTTGTTATTGTTTGTTTTTATTTTTATTTTTGGGTCATTCCTGGCAGTGCTCAGGAGTTACAGCTGGCTCTATGCTCAGAAATCGCTCCTAGCAGGCTGGGTGGATATATTGGATGCCTGGAATCGAACCACTGTCTGTCCTAGGGCAAACGCCCTACAGCTGTGCTATTTCTCTGGCCCTGATAGGTTAAGCCATGCATCTTGCTTTTGATTCAGGTCATAAGCTTACATGTTTGTTTATATTCATCAGGTCTCTGTCCTCCCAGAAACCAGGTACTGTTTTTCTAATCTCATTCCGGGCACTGCACTGGCCTGGTCGCCTTTCTGTTTTTCTAGGCTCAGGCCTGAACTGTGTAATGACACTGCTCTGGTTCAGAAGCACGATGTGCACAGATGCTATGTCTTTTTGTCTATTCATTTGAGGACTTAACAGTGACCTTCTAAGGGGTTAGAGAAAGAGATGAAAAGGCCTGAAGTGCATGTGGGAGCTCCAATGATGATCCTCCTCATTCCGTTGTCTCTCCACTAACTCCTGAGCAATGCTAGGAGTGACCTAAAAGCAAACCCCTAAAATCACCTTATCGGGACAGTGAGATGACTCAAAGGCCTAGCCTGCAGGACTAGATACTCTCCCTGTAATCTCTGTTTTTTGAGTGAACACTGAGCACCATACCCAGAGCGGCCCCTGAGTTCCATAAGGTGTTTTGATGGCCCCACCCAAAAATCTTCTTCCTTCTTTGCTGCACTGGTGATAACAGGATCATCTAGAAGGATGAATACAAATACAAGTTAAATGACCTTCATTGTCAAGCCAGAGTTTGGTCTCTAAGTAACCTAAATTATGAAATAGATAAACACAAGATTCATTTTCAGACACATGATTTAAATGTATGTGGGGAGTGATGAAAGTAAGAGGACGGATAATAGTCTATATTTTTAAGTTAGGAAAACCTGCTGTGTCCAAAGTAGATGAATTCAGTTTTTTTCCTAAAGGTCTCTGGATTCACTTTCTGATTTCTTACTTCCTGTCTTCAGGATCATGTGACCATGCCAGCTGTTTCTTTCATTTGAATCCATCTGGAAAGCTTCCAGAAAACTGCAACAGAGAAATGCTAATTTGAGAGGTTACATAGCATTATTTCGTTCTGTAGCTCATGGGGGGAAAAATATGCATCTGTGTAAATGGTCAGAAAATTGCAGCTCCGGGTCAGGGTCCCACGCTCCGTACACATTCTGTTTTTGAGAGAGAGAGAGAGAGAGAGAGAGAGAGAGAGAGAGAGAGAGAGAGAGAGAGAGAGGGAGGAGGAGGGAGGAGGAGGAGGGAGGGAGGGAGGGAGGGAGGGAGGAGGGAGGAGAGGGAGGGAGAGAGAGAGAGAGAGAGAGAGAGAGAGAGAGAGAGAGAGAGAGAGAGAGAGAGAGAGAGAGAGACTGACACAGGGAGTGAAGAAAGAATGGAGGTGAGAGAGGGGGCACTCGAGAAGGAAACGACTATGAAACAGTGATGCAATGACTTCAAATTAAAAAGCATGATTAACTTAGTCCGTTGCTCACCGCAGGACAGATTGAAGAGAGCATCCTTGATTCAAGTCCCTTTACTTATTCTGTCCCACAGATGAAGTCCTTAAAAAGAAAGTGGTTCGTCGTCCCCCATGTATTAAACATTTCTTTCCTCCATGTTCAATTGCCTTTCTGGAGCTACCAAGAGGTAGAAAAATAAAAAATCCAGACACTGCTTTAGTAAAATTGGGAGATGATTTGAAAAGAAGGCAAGGAGAAAAATTTTTACTGGCGGAGGTGGAGCGTGTTATGTAACATTCCACTATGCAAATTTTCGTAATTGTAACTTTTGATACCTTTTAAGGCAAAAATACCATCGTGGGTAACTTGAGAGCTTTTATGAGAAACATAAAAGGATCTTTCAGTCACATCTGTCTCCGTTTGCTGGATGTAGGCTGCAGATTTCGTGCTGGCTTGCTAAATCTAAGAAGCAAAAGAATACTTATAGAAACCAAGTCAATGCATTGTCCTTAGACCATAAATATTATTTTAAAAGTTTCTTGAGAACAAATGATAAAAACTGTTACATTTGCCTATTGTTCTCAGTAGTTTAAATTAAAAAAAAAAAATAAAAGAGACTCTGGTCTGAGTGATGCACAGCTAGCAGGGAGATTGCCTTACACACTGCTAACCCTGGTTGGAGCTCCACTATCCCAAATACTTCCCCAGCCTGCCAGGTGTAATTTCTGAGTGCAGAGCCTGGAGTTTCTCCTGATTGCCACGCCTGTGGCCCCAAGCAAACAAATAAGGTAGGGCAGATTGGTGGGTGGAAGGGCAAGCTGGGAAGGGTTTAGTGGAGAGAAGTGGACACTGGTGAAGAGTTTAATACTGAAATATTGTAAACCTGAAACCGTCATAAATAATTTAGTAATTTCACAGTGACTAAAATGAAACAACTAAAAGAGAAGCAGAAATATCACGATATATCTAAATTCCCAGCAGTTGGGGCTGGAGAGATAGCATGGAGGTAAGGAGTTTGCCTTTCATGCAGAAGGTCATTGGTCAAATTCCGGCATCCCATATGGTCCCCGTGCCTTCCAGGAATGATTTCTGAGCGTGGAGCCAGGAGTAACCCCTGAGCACTGCCGGGTGTGACCCAAAAACCAAAAAAAAAAAAAAAAAAAAAAAAAAGAAAGAAAGAAAGAAAAGAAAGAATAATAAAATAAATAAATTCCCAGCAGTTGTTGTTTTTGGTTTTCAGGTCTTACCCATCTGTGCTCTGGTCTTACTCCTAGCTCCGGATTCAAGGATTTGCGGGGGACCAGTTGGGGTCTCTCGAATCAAACCTCTGTAGGTAAATGCCCTATCTGCTGTAGGATCTTTCCCCCTGTTGCCCAGGAATTTTTCAGTGTTTGTGACAAAATATTAGAATCAAGTAATGTTTAGACAATATTACCACCTATCCCTTTCTAAATGACAGGATATTTATTTGCCATATAGAATGCTTTGTTTTGTTGTTTTTGCAATTCTCAGAAGTTTTTTTGTTGTTTTTGCAATTCTTGGGAGCTATTCTTGGGTCAGTGATTGGGGTTGCTCCTGGCTGTATTCTGGGGACCATGCTGTACAGTGAAGCAGGGAATTGAACCTTTGTCTCTTGCACTCAGTGATGCTCCTTCCACACTGTTGTTTTCTCTCTCTGGCCCTATTGTTTTGGTTCTTTCCATATTCTGGAAAGTTGTTTTACCAATAGGATAAAGAAATCTTGATTTTATAACAATTTCTCCTATATTTAAAGATGATTTTGGTACTCACATCCCACCCCCCCCACAGATAATCTACATCACAACTTCGTGATTTCATTTTATTTGCTGATCAATATTTGGTCATTTTAAAAAATTAATTGAATTATCTAAAGTATTAATATACTCCTTAGAAATTCATTTATCAACATTGAAAAAATGACAAGAGTGTCAGAATTCTGTTGTAATACATTTTGAGCCATTTTAAATGAGTATTGTATAGTATTTTAATTATGCATAAATATTTTTAATTATACTGAGTAGCAAACCATTAGTGGTCAAATGTGGAAAATGAACCAATTATCAGTTAGACAGAGCCGCAGAATCCCAATGGATTGAATGTGTCCTAAGCAGCCATGTAATATGAAGATTCTTTTGGAAGGAATATTTATTATAGAAATATTTTAGATATTATTAGTAATATAATCTACATTTTTACATACTAATATTGGCTATTAAATTTAGCATTATAAACACGCAAGGTTCAAAACCAAAAATATACACACAGTATCATATCAATATTGCTTATCCTTTTCCATTTGTTTTATTTTTCTGATCTCTATTTACTTCTCCATTTTACTTTCTTGTCCCCCTTTCCCCATCTCAGTGGCATTACCTCCCAGTTACGTGATCTTTCTCCATGTAGCACCATAGGAATAACTTGGGGTTACACAGGGAATCATAAACCCCTGGTTAAGAAAAGCTATCTTATACAGTTCTCTGTTTAGTGCCACTTAAATTCTGGAATTCAAAAAATGTCTTACAATTTCAATAATACTCTACAAATATATTGTCATTGATCAAGTTAAGAAACTAATTCCTCCTTCTTCTTCTATTTTATCCTATCCCATTGTTTATCTTCCATTTCCTCTCCTCCTTTTCATGACCTGCATCCTAGTAGCTCTGGGAATTGTGGGAAAGATTTTTCTGTAGTTTATTAGTCCTTAATTTGATATGTTGCATAAATCATTGTGCACCTGCCTTTATTCAAGAGCAAGTATTTCATACATATGAAATATGTATGTGTATGCAGGCATATATGTATATATGTGAACTTCATATAATTATGTAATCTCATTTAGTTCTTTTATTACCTAACTCTATCTTTCTAGCTCACCTTTTATTTCCCACAAATGGTTTTCTTAATTTTCACAATGAGCTTTTTTTTGTTTGTTTGTTTTGGGGTCACACCCGGCAGTGCTCAATGTTTACTCCTGGCTATATGCTCAGAAATTGCTCCTGGCAGGCTCAGGGGACCATATGGGATGCCAAGAATAGAACCACTGTCCCTCTGTATGCAAGGCAAACGTCCAACCTCCATGCTATTTCTCCAGCCATCATTTTTTTATTTAAACAAATTTATTACATACATGATTGTGTTTGGGTTTCAGTCATGTAAAGAACACCACCCATTACCAGTGCAACATTCCCGTCACCAATGTCCCAAATCTCCCTCCTCCTCATTCAACCCCTGCCAGTTGAATGCACTCTAGACAGGCTTTCTATTTCCTTCGTACATTCTCATTATTAGGATAGTTCAAAACATAGTTATTTCTCTAAATAAACTCATCCCTGTTTGTGGTGAGCTTCCTGAGGTGAGCTGTAACTTCCAGCTCTTTTCTCTTTTGTGTCTGAAATTTATTATTGCAAGAATGTCTTTCATTTTTCTTAAAACCCATAGATGAATGAGACCACTCTGCATCTTTCTCACTCTCTGACTTATTTCAGTCAGCATAATAGATTCCATATACATCCATGTATAGGAAAATGTCATGACTTCAATATTCCATCGTGTGTATGTACCACAGTTTCTTTAGCCATTCATCTGTTAAAGGGTATCTTGGCTGTTTCCAGAGTCTTGCAATAGTAAATAGTGCTGCAATGAATATAGGTGTAAGGAAAGGATTTTTGTATTGTATTTTTGTGTTCCTAGGGTATATTTCTAGGAGTGGTCTAGCTGGGTCTAATGGGAGCTTGATTTTTAGTTTTTGGAGGAATTTCCATATTGCTTTCCATAGAAGTTGGACTAGACAGCATTCCCACCAGCAGTGGATAAGAGTTCCTTTCTCTCCACATCCCCGCCAACACTGCTTGTTCTCATTCTTTGTGATGTGTGCCAATCTCTGTGGTGTGAGGTGGTACTTCATAGTTGTTTTGATTTGCATCTCCCTGATGATTAGTGATGTGGAGCATTTTTTCATGTGTCTTTTGGCCATTTGTATTTCTTCTTTGTCAAGGTGTCTGTCCATTACTTCTCCCCATTTTTTGATGGAATTAGATGTTTTTTTCTTGTAAATTTCTGTCAGTGCCTTGTATATTTTGGAGATTAGCCCCTTGTCTGATGGGTATTGGGTGAATAGTTTCTCCCTCTCAGTGGGGGCTCTTGTATCCTGGGTGCTATTTCTTTTGAGGTGCAGAAGCTTCTCAGTTTAATATATTCCCATCTGTTAATCTCTGCTTTCACTTGCTTGGAGAGTGCAGTTTCCTCTTTGAAGATGCCTTTAGTCTCAATGCCCTGGAGTGTTTTACCTAAGTGTTGTTCTATATATCTTATGGTTTCAGGTCTGATAACGATGTCTTTCATCCATTTGGATTTTACCTTCATACATGATGTTAGCTGGGGGTCTAAGTTCAATTTTTTGGAAGTGGCTAGCCAGTTGTGCCAACACCACTTGTTGAAAAGGCTTTCTTTGCTCCATTTAGGATTTCTTGCTCCTTTATCAAAAATTAGGTGATTGTATGTCTGGGGAACATTCTCTGAGTATTCAATCCTATTGCACTGATTTGAGGGCCTGTCTTTATTCCAATACCCATGCTGTTTCGATAACTATTGCTTTTTAGTACAGTTTAAAGTTGGGGAAAGTAATTCCTCCCATATTCTTTTCCCCAATGATTGCCTTAGCTAAACTAGGATGTTTATTGTTCCTAATGAATTTCAAAAGTGCCTGATCCATTTCTTTGAAGAATGTCATGTGTATCTTTAGAGGGCTCACATTAAGTCCGTACAATGCTTTGGGGAGTATTGCCATTTTAATGATGTTAATCCTGCCAATCCTTGAGCAGGGTTTGTGCTTCCATTTCCGCATATCCTCTCTTATTTCTTGGAGTAGAGTTTTATAGTTTTCTTTGTATAGGTCCTTCACATTATTAGTCAAGTTGATTCCAAGATATTTGAGTTTGTGTGGCACTATTGTGAATGGGATTGTTTTCTTTTCCTTTTTTTTTTTTTGGCCACACCCGGTGTGCTCAGGGGTTACTTCTGGCTGTCTACTCAGAAATAGCTCCTGGCAGGCACGGGGGACCATATGGGACACCGGGATTCGAACCAACCACCTTTGGTCCTGGATTGGCTGCTTGCAAGGCAAACGCCACTGTGCTATCTCTCCGGGCCCCTGGGGTTGTTTTCTTAATGTTCTTTTCTTCCTTATTACTATTGGTGTATAGAAAGGCCATTGATTTTTGTGTGTTAATTTTGTAGCCTGCCATCTTGCTATATGAGTCTCTTGTTTCTAGAAGCTTTTTCGTAGAGAATTTAGGGTTTTGCAAACAGTGAGAGCTTGACTTCTTCCTTTCCTATCTGGATTTCCTTGATATCTTTTTCTTGCCTAATCGCTATAGCAAGTACTTCCAGTGATATGTTGAATAGGAGTGGTGAGAGAGGACAGCCTTGTCTTGTGCCAGAATTTAGAGGGAAGGCTTTTAGTTTTTCTCCATTGAGGATAATATTTGCCACTGGCTTGTGGTAGATGGCCTTAACTATACTGAGAAAGGTTCCTTCCATGCCCATCTTGCTGAGAGTTTTGATCAAGAATGGGTGTTGGACCTTATCAAATGCTTTCTCTGCGTCTATTGATATGATCATGTGATTTCTATTTTTTTTGTTGTTGTTGATGTTGTGTATTATGTTGATAGATTTACCGATGTTAAACCAGCCTTGCATTCCTGGGATGAAAACTACTTGATCGTAGTGGATGATCTTCTTAATGATCCAGCCCTCATTTTTTAAAAAATTCAAAGAATAGTGTTTCCAGGGTCATCATTTGGTCAATTAAAAACAAAACTTTGACTATAGTGTGAGCTATTTTCACCAGCACTGCCATCCCTAATCTTTATAATCACTAATCTATTACTATGTCACCAATAGGTATTAACTGCAATTTTTTCCCTTCTAACTAGCCAAATCAAGACTAACCTAATACTTGATATACCCCAAATGTTTCTTCATAGGCATTGAGGTTGCAAGATCTTGGGAGAAAAGCTATATTTCTGAAGTTCATAGTTAATATATGTGCTTAAGTATGTGAATTAATGCCAAATATTCAAAAATTTGTTGGTTCAAAATAATTAATATACCCAATTGTGGCCCACTGAATCCATCTAGCTTGAATACTTATCAGGTAAATAGGAAGCAATCAATAAATTTAATGAGTGAAAAAATGAAGAGATTCACTCATGGAAACAATTTTTATGTACATCAGAGTGTATCTCTTACTCTACTCCTCTATAGGCTTTGGTTGAGAAAAAAAAGGAACTCTTGACAAATAGAAACCTAAACACCGATTACAGAACTGGATCACAATGAGAGCTCCATTAGCATTGAATGGGTGAAACTCCTTTCTCATCCACATTCCATTTTAGATACCATTAGTCTATTGACCCAAGACCCTCTGACCTGCCAAGGGAATTCATCAATGCCAACAACACTTGCCAAAAATATTCAAAATATTTATCAGTTGGTACAGGGTGTGCCTCCACCAGGCAGAGTCCCCGCAGGCTATAAACAACCTGCACAGCTCGATTGAGACCTACTCACCACTCATCAGTACTTCCCACTAGCCCTGTGGGTTACAAATCTTGCTGGAGTCCTTCAGGACTCTCAGAGGCTGTTCTTCTTACTGTGAAAATATCTAGCAATACCCCTTCTCTTTACCAGCATTTAAGAAGAATTCCTGGGAAATTTGTCAGAATCTATGTAATCACCATTAATTTAGCAATTCTCAAAGGTAAAGCAGAGTTCATCCAGCTGCAGTTTATTCCATTGATCACAATCATCCACCCCACCCAGAACTTTCCTCATGAAAGGAATCTTCTTGGAGTGGCCATCTGGATCAGATTACCCTAATCAGAGTGTATGGAGCATTTCAAGGTGCAGGCACTATTTCCACTGAAGAGTCAGGCCCATGAGTTCTTGGATGCACTTTGTCTCTTACCTCTCTTTTTCTTTCTTTTATCTCCACTGAATGGACATTTAATGATTTGACTGCAATCAAAAACTAAAACTGCTTGCCATTTGGAACTTTGTGTTATATTTTCTTCACATAATATGCATGATTGTCCCAACTTACATATATTAGTCCTGAGGAGAGGGAGTAGGGATTCAATCCAAAATAAAAAACCCAATTCCCACTTGGAGATAAATTATGTAATTGGAAAAGCTTCAGCTCCAACTTTGATTTGACCTATTGCCATATTGCAGAGCTATGTTCCCAAATTTACTTCATTGTATTTTTCTCTCTGATTGATTTCCAGGAATTTTTACATTGATATTGACATTTTCATATTTATTTATAAAAAACAGATTTTGACTATTGATAAAGACTAGTAAATATAAAGTGCTGAATTTCGAATAACTGGGCTGTTAAAAGAGTTCTTCCTCTGTGTGTCTAAATTTTATGAATTTATTCTTGTTAATGCTGCAATAAAACATGAATATTTATCAAATATTAATCAGCAGATTATGATATTTTATTCACATATCTATGCTCTGCTATAAAAATAAAAGTAAAGGCAACCAAATTATAAAATTTATATTCTAATGAATACTTTTCCTGCAGGAATCTCAAGCAATTGAGTAATTTATATTTGTTATGTCCAAAAACAGCATCCAGAAAATATCAGTCTCATTTTTAAATGTCATTCTGTGACTAACAGAAAAAAAAAAGTAAATTTAGATTTGTAACAGTTTGAGAAAGAGAACAGTTTATTCAGAATAGTAAAATAAGTTCCAAGCACATCATTCTGGAAGCTACATGAAGACAAAACCAAAAAAAAAAATGATATTTTCATGTGACCTGAATTCTGGAAAGTGATCCTGTCTAGGAACCAGGCTCCTTCAATTTTCTTCTACTGTATTGCTTCATGGCCACAAATGATTTTTACAGCTCCACTTATTGTGTCCATATACTAATTAGTAAGATGAAGGTAAGTGTGAACAAGCAAGTTTTCTTCTCATAAAATCTGTGGTCATCCTTTCAAGTAATATTCATAAACTTTCTTAGGAGGAAGATTAGTCATTCCCAACAATACCTGGTCAAATTGGGCAGAAGATTCAATGGTAAGGTGCAATGCTACAGAGCTGATGGTCTTGTGGTATGGCATAGCACCAAAGAGAGCTGTCAGATCCTCCGAGTCTCCAGAACTATATCTGATAATTCTTGGAGACAATGTATTTCTGAAGTTCAAATTTGAAACCATGTTATGTTCATGAGCAAAGCTTGGCCACCTGACTACTGAGCTATCTTTCTGGCCCTTTAAAGGATTGCTATTATTTTATTTTATTTTGAAAAAATATCCTACAAAACTCATTGACCAAAGTTGTTTCACATAGTCATCCCTAGCAACAAGAGAGAATGAGAACTTTATCTTAAACTCTAGACAGCAGGAATGTTTGAGTTTTGAATAGTGGTTGAAGGCGCCAAGTCACAATATTTGCTACATATGGATCTGACTGACAAAACGCAACTCTTTATGGATATAACATGTGTTTCCCCAGACCACACAGGTTTTAGGATAAATATATGACTCACAATAAGTCTCCCTAAGTGTTTTTATAACTTTTTCCCCACATACTACTTGCAGATCTCCAGGAACCTTCTTTGTGCCTACTAAAAATTTCTGGAAAAGTCTCTGTAGTCTTAGACATCTTGCAGTTCTGTACAAACTCAGATTTGAAATGTGTTCTGAGAAGCTATTTATCTCTTTCCTGTACGGACTTCACATAGTAAGAAGTGGAGGTGTCTGATGTTTCTAAAAGGGCCATTAGTTAGTGGCAAAACTACTCTAACCCATCAGTTCTTATCCTATTAGTGCTGTCATTAACTGTTCTTCTGGGCAGAAGTTACTTCAAACAACCAAGCCTTCGATCTAACAAGTGGCAATTGAGTCCATGCAGAGAAGATATAACTCAGAAACTATGCCAAAGTCAACTGCTCATCTTTGAATTTTCTTGGTAATGCCATTATGCTTTGTACTCTCAATTCTTTGCAGAGCTTTGACTGAAAAGTTCTTTTCTGTTTCTAGTTTGGTTCATTCTTAGAGTGCAAATAAAATACCAAAGTTTGAATGTGGGACTAGACATCTACAGCAAGACTACCATAGTGAAATATACTTTCAGTTCTTGGGAAAATGTACTCAGACCAACCTCATAGGCCTTAGCTTTTCTCTAAAAATAATTTTACATTTTAAGAATACTTCAGAGGCCTTGTATAAACTTCCCACTCTCTGATTTATTAATATTTTTAAAGGAAGAGTAAATTTAGGCTGCCAAGCATGGGTCACTAGACCAAATATAATAAGCATTAAGTGCAAGATATATATTTTTATCTTTATTCCAGGATCTTTAGTCTTCCACACCTATCCATATTTAGAATCGTCAGAATAACTTTAATATTAGATTCTACACTCCTTTGCTTTTATAACTCTCAATGTCAGGTCTTATGTCAAATCAATATACTTATCATCTTGAAATTATGAAGTCATCAAATCACAGAAAGCTTGCTTAGACAGAAAGTACATTTTAAATCACTTTAGAAATCTCTACATGGTGAAGAAATTTTATGAGTTACTTAGACCATCTTCACTTAATGAAAATTGCCAAATCAGTTTAAGGAGTTCTTATTAAAAATGTTTTATAACAAAAAGAAACAACACCCCCTTTTTCTACACAATTCAGGATTTGCAGTCCCAGACAAAATTTCTGCTGGAGGTGCAAAAAAAAATATCATAGACTCAAAGTCTGGAGTGAAGAGAAGGGAAAGAAATGAAATAGAAACCAGAGCACTACTGTACCTAATGTGCCTCCAGCAGAATGATGAAACAGCTGGTGAAGGTCAGTGGTGAAAATGACTGCCTTGAGTTGTTATTAAAACCAGACACGATCACTTTAACTGAAATGTAAATTAGTCATAGGAGCAAGTGACACATATACAACAATAGCAGTTATTAGGGGAATATTCATAAAGTGTCCTACCTCAGTGCACAAACTTGATTTTTGGTTCTCTGGCACAAAGGAAGCAACTTGGGAAGAATATATGACTAAAAATGAGAACAAATGAGATAATAATTTTGAACAGACCATGCCAATAAATATTCCTGAACAAGAAGAATGCTCATGTCTGTGAGAGATTACCTCCTGAAAGGTTAGATATTACACATGGAGTGGTAAAATGTGTCCATATTGAATTTTATGAGACCCTGAATTCTAGGAATATCTTTTTCTTCTCATATTTTCTTGAATTTTCCTTCGTTCCCCCTTTCTTCCTTCCATCCTTTCTTCTTCCCTCCTTCCTGCCCTTTATCCCTCCTGGATTCCTTCCTGCCTTCCCTTCTTCCTTCCTTTCTGCCCTCCCTCCCTCATTCCTTTTTGCCATTCCACCCTCCTTCCTGCTTTCCCTCCTTTCTTTCGCCCTCTCTCCTTCCTTCCTACTCTCCTCCTTCCTTTCTTCCTACTCTCCCTCCTTTCCTTTCTTCTTAAACTCCCCCCTTCCCTCCTTCCTTCGTTCCTTTCTTCTTAACTCTCCTTCCTTTCTTCCTTTCTTCCAACTCTCCCTCCTTTTTTCCTTTCTTCTTAAAATCCCCTCCTTCCCTCCTTCTTCCTTCCTTTCTATCTTCTTTCCTTCCTCCTTTTCCCTTTATCATTCTTTCTCTCGTTCTATTTTATTTCTTTCCTTCCTTCCATTCTTTCTTTTTTCTTCCTTCTTCCTTTCTCTCTTCTCTCCTTTTTTCTCTTTCTTTCTCCTTTCTTTTTTATCATCCTATTTTTCTCTTTATTTTCTTCCTTCCTTCCTTCCTTCCTTCCTTATTTCTCTTCTTTCTTTCTTTCCTTCCTTATTTCTCTTTTTCTTTCTTTCTTTCTTTCTTTCTTTCTTTCTTTCTTTCTTTCTTTCTTTCTTTCTTTCTTTCTTTCTTTCTTTCTTTCTTTCTTTCTTTCTTTCTTTCTTTCTTTCTTTCTTTCTTTCTTTCTTTCTTTCTTTCTTTCTTTCTTCCTTTCTTCCTTCCTTATTTCTCTCCATTCTTTCTCTCTGTTCCTTCTCTCCTTTCTTTCTTTCTCTCCTTTCTCTCTTTCTCTGTTTCTTTCTTTCTGTTTCTTTCTCTCTTTTATTTCTCTCTTTCTTTCTCTCTCTTTCTCTCTTCCTTCCTTCCTTATTTCTCTCCGTTTTTTCTCTCCGTTCTTTCTCTTCTTTCTTTCTTTTTCTTTCTTTCTTTCTTTCTTTCTTTCTTTCTTTCTTTCTTTCTTTCTTTCTTTCTTTCTTTCTTTCTTTTTCTTCTTTCTTTCTTTCTTTCTTTCTCTTTCTTTCTTTCTTTCTTTCTTTCTTTCTTTCTTCCTTCCTTTCTTATTTCTCTTCGTTCTTTCCATTCTTTCTGTTCTTTCTCTCCTTTCTCTCTTTCTTTCTCTTTGTTTCTTTCTCTATTCTTTCTTTCATTCTCTCTCTTTCTTTCTTCCTTCCTTCCTTCCTTCCTTATTTCTCTCCATTCTTTCTCTCCTTTCTCTTCTTTCTTTCTTTCTTTCTTTCTTTCTTTCTTTCTTTCTTTCTTTCTTTCTTTCTTTCTTTCTTTCTTCCTTTCTTTCTTTCTTTCTCTCTTTGTTTCTTTCTTTCTCTCCTTTCTTTCTTCCTTATTTCTCTCCATTCTTTCTCTTCGTTCTTTATCTTTTTCTTTCTTTCTCTCCTTTCTCTCTTTCTCTATTTCTTTTCTTCTCTCCTTTTTTCTTTCTCTCCTTTCTCTTTCTTTCTCTCTCTTTTTCTTTCTTTCTTTCCTTTCTTCTTTTTCTTTCTTTCTTTCTTTCTTTCTTTCTTTCTTTCTTTCTTTCTTTCTTTCTTTTTTCTTTCTTCTCCCTTCCTTCCTTCCTTCCTCATTTCTCTCCATTCTTTCTCTCTGTTCCTTCTATCCTTTCTTTCTTTCTCTTCTTTTTTCTGTCTTTCTTTCTTTCCTTCCTTCTTTCTTTCTTCTTTCTTTCTTTCTTTCTTTCTTTCTCTCCTTTCTCTTTTTCTCTGTTTCTTTCTGTTTCTTTCTCTCTCTTTTCTTTCTCTCTTTCTTCCTTCCTTCCTTATTTCTCTCCGTTCTTTCTCTCCATTCTTTCTGTTCTTTCCTTTCTTTCCTTTCCCTCTTTCTCTCTGTTTCTTTCTTTCTTTCTTTCTTTCTTTCTTTCTTTCTTTCTTTCTTTCTTCCTTCCTTCCTTCCTTCCTTCCTTCCTTTCTTCCTTCCTTCCTTCCTTCCTTCCTTCCTCCTTCCTTCCTTCCTTCCTTCCTCCTTCCTTCCTTCCTTCCTTCCTTCCTTCCTTCCTTCCTTCCTTCCTTCCTTCCTTCCTTCCTTCCTTCCTTCCTTCCTTCCTTCTTCCTTCCTTCTTCTTTCTTTCTTCTTTCTTTCTTTCTTTCTTTTTCTTTGTTTCTTTTTCTTTCTTTCTCTCTTTATTTTTCTTTCTTTCTTTCTTTCTTTCTTTCTTTCTTTCTTTCTTTCTTTCTTTCTTTCTTTCTTTCTTTCTTTCTTTCTTTCTTTTCTTGATGCTCAGAAACTATTCCTAGCTTTGTGCTCAGGGGTTACTCCTGGCAATGCTGAGATCAAACTACAGTCACCAAAGTAAGTGTTTCACTGCCTGTATAATTTCATCTTTGGACCTCTTACATGTCTAAAACCAAATCTGTCTTTTCTTGTTTAATAAAAACAAAGTAAATATTTATTGTAGTAATGGCTTTTTAATTTTTTAAATCAGAAAGATATTGATATAAAATACCAAGCACAAGTTACTGTTTCTAAACCCCAAAATTGCATTTCAATATTGGAATTCATTCTATAACCTGATTATCAAGCCTCAGTTTGAGATCTTGCTAGATATCAAGAAACAGAGCATGTGGCCAATGGTAGATGAGTGAATACAAAAACATGTCATTTATATACAATAAAATATGACTCAATTATTATGAAAGATGAGGCCTTGCTTTTTGCTACAACGTGGATGATATTGAAGAATGTCCTGCTAAGGGAAATAAATCCTAAGAAGAAAGATAAATATAGGAAGGTCTCACTTGTATCTGGAAAAAAAAGAAATATATGGAATAAACAAACATGTAGACTCTACCCACAGAATGAAATGATCAGTACGAGGAGAGAGATGAGCTGCCTGGTATCCAACAGACTATGCTTAAGGGATACTGACACATTAGTAGTGGATTTGGTATTACTGACACACTAACACATATAAACATTTATATGCTTGTAATCAATTATACCAGTAAAAAATAAAAGGCCACACCTTTGCTCCTTTTCCACCTGAGGTAAATCATTTCTCCAGAAATGATTTTGGCAAGTGATCTAGATGCTTAGATGAGCTGACTTTGAAATAGATAATTCACTTCAGATGGGTTATGCTCTTTATTTCCAGAAACCAGTTTAATTTTTTTTTCATTCTTCTCTTTGGTCAACATATTTAAAAAATGTGTGCTACTGGAAAGGGAGAAACACCTTTGTTACTTAATCCATGTGCGGTCCTTTTCTATTTGGCATGTGTAATTGTCATGAAGAAAAGAGAAAAATATAATTCATGAACAAAATGCATTTTTAGTACTACTGTCTCCTTGCAAAATGAAGTATTTGGTGGAAATTAAGGGTGGAGACTCACTTTGGGGAAAAAAATCCAATTGTTCTAAGAATTTGCTCTCTTCATCAAAGAGCTTTTACGCATTTGGTTAGAATGTTAGATCATCAATTCCTTATTTGGTAATAGAGTATTCTTACCTTACACACTAGTGAAGAAAACTAAGATTAACTTGGTTAAACTTCCTTCTTTTGACTAGAAGCTTCTTTCACTTTTCCTCCAATATTAAATCAAGGCCGTCAAATAGAATGGAAAAATACCTCCCTTGCATCTGAAACAAAGCTTTCTTGAACTTACCTAAAAGATGCTCTCTTGATGGACTTTTCCTGTCCAAATCTATTTATGAAAGCTTCATTAATCTCTAGCTTTAGAAGAGAGGAAAATTACAGTCTTAAAAAGTTCTTCATTATTAGGACAGTGTTGCTCCAACCATAGTCATTTATAATCTGGACACTTGTGGCTATTAGAAAGATCCACTTAGTTTCAAAGTCAAACAAGAAAAAAAAAAAGCCAATTTTATACTCATAGGTTTATTTTGTATTTTTTTATTTTCTTCTCCTGAATGTATTGCATATTAAGTATAATATTTTAATTTGAAAAAACATTTAAATTCTTTATTATTTCAAAACTAATGTTCAAAGAGCAAGTACATAGCTTAAAGGACTGGAGAACATACTTTAGACATAAGAGCTTTGCTTCAGTCTTTAGCAACATATCCAGGGAATTATCAGCAGTGACCCCCAAGTACCCCACAAGCAGTCTATCAAAGGGAAAAGCACTTTCACTTGTCACTTGCCAAAGTGCTGAGTTTATTTTCTTATCAAATTGCGGAGTGAGTGAATACCAAATTAATCTCAACAAAATTGTCTGATGACTACAGTGGAGTAAAGTCTACAAGAACTATTAATTAGATTTTGTACATGTTTTTGTATCTAAGCAAATACATCTACTCATGGTCCTAATCTCAGACTATCATTTGAATTTTCTGAAACCAATATGGAGCAGTAAAGTATGTCCTTCCCTGCTAGTTTTATTCTTCAGATTACTCTCCCATTAAAATGTTCTTTTAAAGACAAAGCAAAGGGTTGGGAGGTGACTTAATGGTAGAATGCCTGCTGTGCAGGTGTGAAGCCCTGGATTCTGCCCTCAGTACCACAAAGCAAACTAACAAACAAACAAAAAAAAAGCAAAGTATTGTGAGATTTTTCTGTTTCATGCTGAAGAAATTGCCTTTTATCTTCATCTGGCATTTTGTTAATATGCACAGCCACGCCTCTTGACTTTCACAAACCACATACAAAAAAAAAAAAAAAAACATGGACAGAGCTGGAAATTTGTACTGAAAAGTCTAACTAAAAATTTCTCTTATCCCCTGCTATACTCCCAAAGCCCATCCCCTTCATCATATCAATCATGAGAGTTTGATAGCTGAATGCTTACTTTGAGACAAGTGTCTATTTGATTTTATTTGCCGTGTTACTCATCACTATCATCCTTCATGAGAAGAAAAATAAATTTAGGGGTGAAGACACTTGCTTTATACACAGCCAATCCTGGTATAACCCCAGTCACCACATATGGTCCACCCTGTGTTACAACCAAGAGTGATCTCTGAGCACAATCAAGAGTAAGCTTTGAGCACAGCCAGGCTTACTCCCAAAACAAAGACAGCCAAATTAAATATATAATATTTTTAATATTTAATAATTTTTAATTAAAGATTATATTTAATATAACATACCCAAACAAAGCCAAACAAAATATAAAAAGCCTTTGATTCAAATTCATATTTGTTACTTATGATGATGTTACTACATAATTTGGTGACTTTAAGGTTCATTTATGGATTGAGAAAAATAAAACACAAAAGTTTTAATTTTTAGAAAACTTAAACATAAGTATATTAAGCACATTTGTATGCATGGCATGCAAACTTTTATATGATGTGTATGAGGCCAGCATGTGATTGTGTATTTCCAGCATCAGAGCTTTCATTGTTAAGGGTAGGACAATTCAAATATTTTCATTCCCACTGAGAGTCAAGAAATAAATATAACAAACACAGAATGTTAATCCAACCATGGAGTCTGAACACAAGAGAGGTCTGACAGAATTGGTGTCAAACCCAATAAAATGAAGAGATGTTTGTGGATGGGCTGTGCTCCCTGCTGAGAGAGTAGTTTGCATTTGGACAAATGATATGCAGCTCCAATTTCTCTTTGGTTGTATTATGGCTCCTAGATGCATTCTAGCTTGAACTTCATAGGGGTCATCTGTGCCTCTGTCATCTCTAAGACTCTCAACTTCAATGAATCATGCTTCATGCTGCCAGGATGGCCACCCAGAAGTCCTGTTTATAGAGAAGTTGACTTCGGCAACACAGTTCATGTTAAGTCCTGAACAGCTGAATTGGGAGTTCCACAATGGTCTCCTGTTTGTTTTTGGGCATGGAGGGAAATCTGAGCATCTTTAAGGTCTACTGACCATCTGGAAGTCCATCTGCTGGAATTCTCTTCTGAATGCAACGAGGGAACCAGGCTCCTCCTGCACTGAGGGACATACATTTTTTAGAATACCTTCTTGGTGGAAAATAATGACTGAGGCAGGGAATTCAACCTACATATGAATGGGATGGACATGAAAAGGTTTCGAAAATAAACTATTTGTCAATTTACATCTTGCTGCATATTCCTTCTCTTGTAATTTTATTTGTAACTTGACATTTAGACACTAAAAAATGTCTTAAAACCCAAAAGGGGCTCCATTGTCTAAATCAATCATGATACTTTAGGACATGAGGAAATGGTGAAAGATTTTGAGATGGTGAGAAGAGATTGTTGAATTTCCCTTGAATGAATTCAAAAGTCTTGGGAGATTTTGTGACCTTTTCATATTCTACACTTTTTGGGAGTAGAATCTTATACAATTCTCTAGAGTAAAAAGTTAACTTGCAGAAATTTATAGTTATGTAAATCAGTTCTGTTCATAAAAATGTAAATTGTGTCCCATGGATTGGAGGTATAGATTACCCTGTGGATAATAACTAGTTTGCCAGTTTTATAACAATCAATAAATTCCTTTTAGTATTCCTGCAGTAAATGTGTCGGCCTTTAAAATCCAAATCTTGATAACAATTCATTATCCTTCATTCATTCAGGAGTTAAGATTTTTGATATATAATCCATTTTCATTTGGCATGAGTGGCATTTTTTTTATTTCAAGAATTATATTTTGATATAAACATATGTACAGTAAGTTATCCTTTTGTTTTCTATGACCCAAAGTAATGTTTTTTTCATCACAAAGGGAAGTGCCTGAGAAAGCCTAAAACTGATAAGAATCTGCTTTGAGAACTTTTCCAGTACCAGACCTGAAATCTCATTAATCCCATAAGGTGTGCATGAAAGCAGCCCTAGGCTCCACTTTTTCTGCCAACCAAGAGGCATGATCTCTGCCTTTGATTTCTTAGGGAGCCATGGAATCCAAGTGGAGCAAGGAATTGTTCTTTACAAGAAAGGAAAGTCAGTCTTAAACCTTAGCATAATTTTCCAGGACTGTTGCCTTCTCACACAAGAAAGAATTTCAGGTGTAGATGAAGAATGAGAAAATTGCATATAAACAGACTTGATAAAGGCAAAGATACACATTTGCCTGCATTCTGCCTGAGACATATACTCTTCCTTACTGTTTGTGATGCATACTTTCATATTCAGAGTACATGAGATACATTTCATCTCCCTGATGCATCTTATGCAAATGCATCCCATTTAGGGTGTATCCCATCTGTCTAAGATGCCGAGATGTGTGCTTTCTGATATTCTAGCATGAATTTTCCATCTTGGGAATTGCTTTATGTGGTCTATTAACTTGACTTTTTGCACTCTGTTTATGCCTGTGTTTGCTCCTCCTCTTTTTCTTCCTTCCTCCCTCCCTTTCTCTCTCTCTACCTCTTTCTATTTTACTCCACCTATTAGTTATTTTCAAGTGACTTTGTTTTACTTTATTCTTTAAGAAAATGTTGTAAGGGTTGTAAAGTTGTAAAATTTGTCTTTACATAGAAAAATACAAACAAAACTTGTTTTTAAATTTTAAATAAATACTCTATTTAAATACATAAAATCTGCTAAAGTGATATGATATTGAGTTAACTTATGAAAACATTTCAGTTTGCAAATCCCACTTTTTTCCTATCTTCTTTCCTTGAGTGCTTAAATCTAAGTTCTAGAAGATTCACATCTGTCTCTGAAGGTGCACTTATAGTATTCATTTGGGCCACATCACGTACCTAATAGTGTTATGTTCTCTCCTTTTCTTTCTCAAAACACTTTATTTTGTATGTCATCTTGACCCTATCACTTAATTTAGGGGTCTCAAACTCAATTTACCTGGGGGCCACAGGAGGCAAAGTCGGGGTGAGGCAGGGCCACATAAGGAATTTCACAAAAAAAAAGTCCTCAACTGTCATTATTAACAGTTTTAAGTATTTCTTCTGAACATGAATAGAACATTGAGTGAAGATCATGAACAGTTCTTCTGAACATGGCATCTTTTGCTTATTCCTTGCTGCCAGAGACATGATAGTGCTTCTTCTCACAATCCTGAACCATATTTGGCTTTAGAGAGAAAGCAGTTGAGACCCTCAGTATGGCTTGAAGATGAACATCATTAAGTCTAGACCTGTACTTTGACTTATTGAAGTTCCATGTGGAGAATAACTTTTCACACAAATAAGTGCTCCCCAAAAGGCACATGGTGCACTTGAACATTTGGGAAAGCTCAGGGAAGCTGGGGGGTAATTTTCTTAAAAATTGCCCATGCAGAGTTAGAGTGTGGTGGGGATATCAAGGGTGGGATTGAGGGGTAAAGGGATAATAGGATTTTGGAGGAGGGAGAGGGGATAGTATATGGGAGGGGTTACATAGGGTATAGGTATGAGTTGTTTGTGGTTTAGGTTTGTCCCTTAAGAAGAATTCCTGTCTCTGTGTGCTCCTGCACACATGTAAACATTTAGAAGTTAGCTTAGGTGTATATTAATGTATAGAGGTGTGGAATGCAAGAGGTGTGCTGAGTACTAAGTATTTACTTGTAAGGAAAGGAAACATTTAATAGATCAGCTTTTGGGTATGTATAGGTTTCATGTCTCGAGTACTGACCATTATGTTAGTGAGGTCTATCTATATAGGTGTTTACCCTTTTCAGTTTTGTCCACAGCACCCTATATGTCCGCATTCCTTTCCTATAGAGGAGGTAAGCATGTGGCTTTTATTTGACATAGTTTGAGTTGATGATAGTGAGGACAAGAAGGTGGGAGAGGAGGGATACAAGAAGAGAGAATAGGAAAAACAAGACAAAAGAAAACAAACCAACAATCAAACACCCAAAGCAACAAAAATACGAAGTGATGAGAAGAGAGGATATAAGAGCAAGGCATGTTAGTTTGGTTGAAAGGGTTCGATGCTTGGGCCCTGTGGTAAAAATTCGTAGGTCTCGGTTGTTGCTTCGGTGATTTGACTGGTTCTGTGCTTCAGGTTCTAAAAGAAGGCATAATCTAGAAATAAAGGGTATGTTAAAGAGTTTTATCTGGCCATTTTCATGCTTCAAGCAGAGTATGGTGCCTCAGGTGACTGAGCACTGAGGTATCCCCATAGGATGTTCACATTTTGTATCCAGGAACCCCTATGAACAGAAAAACTGAGATGTTATTTTAAATGTGGTAAGGTTAAGGCATTCAAATATCATGTTTTGAAGTGGTTCCATTGGACTCAGTAGGTTCCCATCATAATCTTTACCTGTAATTCTGTATATGATCCCTAGTGAATTATTATGGGCCTTTGTAGTAAAACGATAATTACTTACCTGTTCTCTCTATGCTGTTGTTTCTGTTGTTGCTCGTTTCTTTAGATATAATGTGTAGTCGGGCTTTGTGTTGTTTCTTAATCCCCTAGGTACCAAGAAAGACCTCCTACCACAGCAAGCCAGTACCCACTACCCAAGTAAAGAGACACCCACTCAAGCTCTCACCTTGTTCCAGGCAAGAAAATAAAACCAACACCCTGACAGACTCATGAAGTGTGGCCCTCCTAATCACCTCTCCCTAATGTGGACTGTGGCTTGATACCGGAACTAGCTCCAAAGGACCCCCACTGCAAGAATTCTACCCAAGACCTCCCTGCTTGGACCCCACACCTCACAAAGAAATCTCAAAAGACAAGGGGGAACCCTATTCTTTCATCATAAGTATAGACCTATATAACACTACCTCTTATCCTGTTTCTCCCCAAATGTAAAGAGATATCCTGTATCACTTCCCCCCCCTTTCTCTGTTTTATTTTTCTTTTCTTTTTTATTCTTGTTAGATTCTTTTGTTGGTTTTGCCTTGTTTTAATTTTTTATTGGATTTGATTTGTTTTTGCTTCTTTTGGGTCACTCCTGGCAGCGCTCAGAGGGTGCTCCTGGTTCTATGCTTGGAGAACATCCCTGGAGGGCACGGGGGACCATTTGGGATGCCAGGTTCTGAGCCACTGCCTGTCTACAGAAAGGACAGATGCCTGATCTCCATGCTATCTCTCCTGGCCCCACTTTATCCCTTTAATTACATCTTTTATTTAATCTTTTTTTTTTCAAGAAACTTTTTCTCTTTTAGATATGTGTGAGCATATATATTCTTAGTTTTTGTCTGGAGTCTGGTTTCTTTTCTCTCCACCCCCCAAATCCACCAGCAATATAATATAGCACCACTTCCTCTTGCAAAGACATATTAAACAAAGGGGAAATTGTATGTATAAAAACAAGCTCTTATCTACTAGGGATAAGAACTCATACTTGTTTACAACACAGGGATATCTTCCACCCTGAATGTATATCATAGGCTCCAGGGAACTAGACACTGACCATTCAGTCTTAACTCCTGGATCCCAGACATAGATATGACAGAATTCTCTGCAATAGCTCAAGGAACCAAATCCCCTCCAGGGCATTTACAATGCTGCTCTGACACCAACATGAGCCAGTCCTAAATTGATAACCTGACAAGGAGGAAATGGGAACAACTTGATCTAAGAGCAAGTTGTCCTCCCTCATCAGCTATCAATAAGACAAAATCAGAAAACAAGTCACCCTTTGATATGTGAAAAAGCCAAGATTGCTATATACTGGATGTTGTAACCAAGATTGGACAGTACACATCCAGGGACCAACAACAACAACAACAACAACAGCAACAAAAAGCTCTAGCCTAGCTTTTGGAATCCGATCTGTTCAACAAACAAGAGCTCCAATTCTAGAAGGTTGACTGAGACAACCACAACTGAACGGGTCTTCCGGAAACATAAAGAAAGACTTTATCCCAGGCTCCAGTCTAGGAGGAACATGATGACCAAGAACACCAACTACAGAGGATGGATTAAAACGACACTGAAGAAACATAACTGCTAGAACCACAAAGAAAGACTTCATAAACTCCATTCCCTGAGCTGCAAGGCCACAAAGATCTCTAGAAACAGAGGTCTGATTTTACCATCCAAGACAAAGCAGAAGTCTTCCACACACCACGAAAGCAGCAAGGGGAGAGTAAATGATCATGCAAGGAGTCTAGAGTTAATCCCATGACAGTATACTTCAGGGGTGGAGAAACCCTGTGTCTCCTAGGTCAAGGGAATTCCCTCTACAATAACCCCAATAGTTACTGTGCCTATGCAGGGGGATAAAGAAAAGGAGGAAGAAAAAAAAAAGCACAAAACAATCATTTTTCCACATGTTTATTTATTGATTGATCGATTTTTTTGACGTCTTTATTTTGGTGTGGAGATTACGGTTGATGTCTCCAATATTATTTTATTTTATTTTGTCTTGTCTTTCTCTTTCTTTTTGCATTCGAGCATGAGTTGATTTCAGAACCGAGAATATTGTGTGGTGCCTATCTTTATTGCTGTAGTGCTTACCGGTTATTTAATTTGATAATTTTTTCTGTATTGTTGTGATATTTCAATTACCTTTTTTACATCCTCTCTCAAACTGAGGTTGGAAGCCTCTAGAGAGACTCAGCCCATTTTCAGCGTATTTGACTTTTGACTTCTTTTTTTTTTCTCTTATTTTGTACCTCATTCTATTAATTTTCTTGTCTTCAAACAAAACCACATACCTCGATTTTTCTAGTTCTGCCTCTGAAATAGAAGGGGAAGCGAGGGTTCCAGGACCAAACAGATATGAGATCACTAATAGTAAGCCAGCCAAAGAGGGGTTCACTTACTCTAGCAGCACGGGGGGAGATGGTGGAGTATATTGGTTGTAGAAAGGGAACTGGAATGGGGGGAGGACATAGTTGGTGATGGGTATTCCCCTGATTCAATGTTAATATGTACCTAAAACACTACTGTGAGAAATATGTAAGCCATTATGAAAAAAATATGTTTTTAATCAGAAAATTTCTTTGACTTACATGTATTATTATTATATCAATTATATTATATGTTATGTCACTATATTATGTTGTTAGCTTACCTCATTATGCTAATCAATTTTGTCTCTTGAATAAATTCTTACAATAAAAAATAAAATTATCACTTGTATAAAAAAAATTGCCCATGCATGTCTGCTTTTCCACTAATCTCCCTGAACTTGGTTTTGAGATAAGAGTTGCACTGCAGGTCAATGAGCTCCATTTGAAGCACAGGAGGGGCATCTTGCCCAGCAAAGGAAAAGAGGTCCACAAAAATTTGGAAAGTGGCTCTGTGCTTTTTAAAGTCTGCAAATCTGTGATCAAATTCCTTCTCTAGCTTAAAAATAGCATCAACTTATTTCTCACCACTGAATGGTATGCCTGCACCTGCAAGTTCCTTGCATGCTGGGACATGGAGAGGTTTGTCTGAGAGAGCTGGGATTTTCATAACACAACTTTTGTGGAGAATGCTCTCACATTGTCATAGGCAGCTCTAATAAGCTGCCCCGGGCCTAGTAACATCTTGTGTAGTACATTCAGCTTATGTGTGATGTCAACACACATAAGAAAAGCTAAGTCCAGGAGCCACTTGTGATCACTCAACTCAGAAACAGCATTCTCATCCTTCTCCATGAAGGCTTTCACTTCTTCTCTCAACTCAAAAAATCTTTTCAGGACATTTCCCCTGCTGAACCAACATACCTCTGTGAAATAGAGCACAACTCTATATTCTGACTCCATTTTCTCTAAAAAAAAAAAAAAAAAAGCACGGAACCTCCTGTGCTTTAAGCCCCTGGATCTGATTTGGTTGATGCATTTCACAACAACAGACATCACATTGTCACACGGCAGGCATTTACTGCAAAGGATCTGCTGATGGATAATGCAGTGAAGAGCAATGGACTTCTCTACACCCTCCTCGTCAAGTTTTTTTTTTTTTTTTGAACAAGTGCCACCAGTCCATTTTTCCTCCCTGTCATCAATGGTGCTCCATCGGTTATTATTCCAACAAACCTCTTCCATGGCAAACCTGCATTCTCAATGGCATCACACAGATGCCCAAATATCTCATTACCTGTGGTCTGGCCATTCATTGGAATTATTGTGAGCAGTTCCTCTGTCAAATCAAAATTGCAATCAACACCACAGACATAAATTGTGAGCTGCGCAGTGTCTGTTATATCTGTGCCCTCGTCAAGAGCAACTGAGTATGCATCAAAACATTTGGCTTTCTCACACAGTTGATGATAAATGTCACTTGACATGTCAGAAATGCGCTCAGCCACAGTGTTGGCAGAAAGGCTGATTTTGCTAAACTGACCTTTCTTTTCCAGGCATATAATATAGCCTGTAACATGTATTTTTTAACAAACTCTCCTTTTGTGAATTGTTTCCCTGCCTTAACAATCATCTCACTAACCATGTAGCTAGCTTCGACTGATGCAACATTCTCTTTGGTTGCTTTCTTGAAGAAATCTTGTTGCCTCATTAGACATGCTTTAAGACGGGCAACCGGCTTGGCTCTCTCATTTCCTTGATATTTTGCACATTCCTCAGCATTCTTAGTTGAAACTTAGTTTCAAGTTGTATTCCTTGTGCACTGCAACTTTCTCTGAGCAAATAAGACATGTGGGGATGCCCCTGTGCTCAACAAAGAAATACTGTGTTTCCCACTTTTTCTGAAATTGTCTGTGCTCGTCCTCAATCTTTCTCTTCATGGCAGGCTTTGACAAAATCATGATAAAGGTATGACAAAATCTAAATCTGTAATAAACTTCTCTCCCTTAGGCCTCTGATACTGCAAGGGACAGCAGGCAGGAGCAGCGGAAATGATGTCTGTGCTAGGCGCAAAGTATTCGTGATTATTTGCTTATCGAATATTCGCAATAAAAATCACATTATTAAGAAAAAAACTGCAAAAAAATCGCATTAAACATTTGCATACCTCGAATGGAGCTGCTTGGGATATGCAAATGTTTAATGCGATTTTTTTACAATGCTATTTTTATTGTGATTATTTGGTAAGCAAATAGTTGCAAATACTGTGATATTTGAAGGCTGGCCGTGGGTCACAAAATGTTGTATGGAGGGCCATGCTAGTTTGAGACCCCTGACTTAATTGTTTTTATAAGTCTCCTTTACAGGCAGAGACATTGGGAGACATGGTAATATATATTGGGGAAAAAATGCATCTGAAACTTAACCCAGCCCAAAGGACCCATCTGAGGTCTCTCAACTCTGGACATAATTGAGATGTAGAATTCCAAGTTTCAGGGCCTAATTTTTATGTAAGGAGAGTTGATACTGCTAGAACTAAGCCCTTGCTAAAAATTTCAAAAGACCATCAACAGCTCCAAGCTCTTTCCTTAGCAACAGCCCTAGCAACAGACCAGACTTTGGGGTGGTGACAAAGAGATATAAAAGAAACTTACTTGAAAATAAATGGAGGGGCTGGAGAGATAGCATAGAGGTAGAGTATTTGCCTTGCATGCATAAAGTCTGTGGTTCAAATCCCAGCATCCCGTATGGTCCCCGGAGCCTGCCAGGAGCAATTTCTGAGTGTAGAGCCAGAAATGATCCCTGAGCACTGCCAGGTGTGACCCAAAAAAGAAAATAAATGGAGAGAAAGAGAAATAGAGAGAGAGAGAGACAGAAAAAGACAGATACAGACAGAGATAGAGAGAGAGAAAAAGACAGAGACATAGCCAATAAGACAAAGAGACAAAGAGAACTGAATCTTTCCTAGAGACTTCTGGATGCATCATTGACTCATCAGGTTTTTACTTGAGTTCCTCTTCTTTGTGGAGCAGGAATGAGCTTCTCCTATGAAGTCACATTCAAGTTATAGATTCGTGAGCAAAGAAACTACTTGCTGTCGTCTTGATCGCTATCTTGGTAGGTTGCTTATAACTAAAGACAATCAAATGCCTACTCCATCATGTGTCTGAAAATTCTCAATTTGAATATCTCAATTAGATGGCAATGTTTTCATTTTGAAGTCTAAGAGAATGACTTGGAGGCATTAAGTTTCTCCACATGAAATGAGAAATGGTGACAAGTGAGAAATTCACGGACCACATGTTCTTCTTGATTCATTCGGAGTTCAATGAAAGCTTTGTGATTATAGTCACAAAAGCAAATCCAGGATTGTTTTTAATTACTGTTATTATTCATGAATAAATATTTAGATGGAAAATTCTTGTGTGTGTTCTCGGGTGGGGTTGTATTCTCTGAGGGGCTTATGATATTCACTACAATGTATGCTTTGGCTCAACTCTCTCTTACTGGCTCAGGATACAGACACAATAATTGGCCTAAGATCCTTTAGTGTTCATTCAGCAGATTCCTTATCTTCTTCCAGTATTAAGCCAGTATAATCCTTTCTTTCTTAAATTAAAGGTATCGTTGCCAAATGCTAATTACAATTTTTTTTCTCAATGCCTGTAGTATCTCACTTGGCTTGGTTTTGTTTCAGGGCTACAGTTAGTAGTACTTTAGTTACATCTGGTGGTGCAATGCCTGGATAAAATTTGTCTTCCTGTCTCTCTTTCTGTCTGTCTGTCTGTCTGTCTGTCTGTCTATCTATCTACTCTCTACTTATTATTTTGGTTTTGGGGTCATACACAGATGTACTAAAGCATGATTCCTTTTATTTTCATTTTTAAGAATACAATTTAGGGAAATGTGCTGGGAAAAATTGAATAACAATGTGTAAGCAATTAAAACACTCATCTCACACTTCATACAAAAGTCAACTTAAAATGGAACAAAGACTTTGAAATCTGACTGCAAACTATAAAGTACATTGAGGCCAAGTATAGACAGAATGCTCCAAGGTTTGGATCTCAAAGGCATCTTAAATGATCTGATACCATCCACAAAGTCAACAAAATAAAAAACCAAACAAATGAGAGTACATCAAATTAAATAGTTTCTTTCAGGCAAAAAGCGGGGGAGGGAAACCAATCCTATCCAACCCATCAGATAAAGGTTGTTCATATCCAGGATATATAAAGTACTCACAGAGATCAACAAAAAACAAAATAAAATACCCTATCAAAAATTGGGAAGTGAAATGAACACCCACTTCTCAAAGGAAGACAAGTGAATTATCAATAGATAATAAAGTGCTCAGTATCACTTAACATTAGGGAAATCTAAATCAATATGGCAAAGGGATATTATTTTAGACCAATGAGAATTAAGCATATCAAAATAGTAGGTACTATCTGTTAGCAGGAATGTAGTGAAAAAGAAACTCTTATCCACTGCTGGCAGGAATGTTACCTGGTTTAGTAATAAAAAGTCCTCAGTAGACTCAGTAAACTTAGTTTTCATGTGACCCAGAAACTCCACTTTTGGAATTCTACCTCCAGGACTTAAAAACATTCTTTCAAGAGGATGCATGCACAGTGTTATTCATAGCTGTACTTTGTATAAAGGCTAAGATATGGATTCAACATTGGCATTCAACCAAATATGTTTCGATTATAAAGATGTGTTATATAAACACAATGGAATACTATGCAAAGAACAATGGAATCATGCAATTCTCTGTAACCTGGTTGGAACTGGAAGATATCATGTTTAGTCAAGTAAGTCAGAAGAAGAAAGACAAACACAGGATGATCTTTCTTATCTTTGGTATATAAAATAGCTGGACTAGCAAATTTAATGTAGTAAAGGAGAAATGCCTATATCACTCTTGATTATGGAGCTTAGGAGAAAGAAGGATAGAGAAGGAAAGTTAACAAGGCAGGAAGGAAAACATAATAAAAAGGAGTAATTGGGGAAGAAAGGGAGACCATCAATTAAACTGGTAATGTGGGAAAGTAGTATAGCTAAAAAAATAAAGCACAGATTATACCAAAACAAAAACAAAAACACTGAAAATGTGAGATCTAAGCCTCACACAGAGGCTTAAAACTCAAAAGGGCTTCATTGTCTAAATCAATCATGATACTTTGAGACATGAGGGGACGGTGAAAATTTTTGAAATCGTGAGAGAAAATTGTTGAATATCCCTTGAATGAATTCAAAAGTCTTGGATGCTACCACCATGGAAAAGAAGATCAGAGTACAGCAGGTAAGGCATTTGACTTGCTTGCAACTGATGCAGTCCTAAGTCCCACACCACTTATGGTTCCCTGAGAAACTCCAAGAGTTGTCAGTGAGCACAGAGGAAACCCTGAGCACTATCTGGTGTAACTCCCAAACACACAACTAGAGAAATTCACATAACTCATAGACCTATGTAGACTACCCCATTTCCATAGGCCGTACATATAGGAAGTGCACAAGGGCCAGTCCAGGACACAGCTCTCAGAGGCTGATGACAAAGTTGCAAAGAACCAGCATAAAAAGAATGACCAGGTTGGAAATCACATTGCCCTTGAATAGAACTTTGAGGGTGTAAACAAGCAACAAGCAGGGTTTTTGATTCATTAAAAAAAGAAAAAGGTCATTGAAGGAGAAGTAGCCTCCAAATAATTTTGCTATTTGGTGATAAAGAATAAGGTGATTTTCTTTTCTTTTCATTTTGTGGCCATACTGGGGTGTGTAGGACTAGCTCCTGGATCTATGTGCAAGGATCATCTCTGTAGGCTTGGGGGACCATTTGGAGTGTCAAAGATTGAATCTGGGTTAACCACATTGCAGAGCAAATGCCCTACATTCTTTACTATCACTCTGACTCCAAAGGGTTTCCTTTTTCTTTTAATTACTGAATTCTTGTTGTGTTAATGCTTGACAATAATAAATTGCTCTAGTCCTGTTTATTATCATGTATACTGGATTCAAAGAGAACTTTCTTCATTGTCTCCACCTTTAATTAACTTTTTTCCTAATCATACCTTGAAATGAATTTTACCTTCCAGAAGAAAGAAAACAAAACATCTTGTCTGAAGGTCTCTATCATGATGAGTTCTCCATATGTGGTCGTAGATTGCCTTTGTGTATATCTAAGTTTTCTCTAATGGCCATCTCAACATTCTCTCAACAACCTAGTTTATAATTGTATTAAACAGAGAAACAAAAACAAAATCAATAGTGTGTGAGGAGAGAGAGAGAGAGATACAGAGAGAGACAGAAGTGAGAGAGTGAGACAGAGAGAGAGAGAGAGAGAGAGAGAGAGAGAGAGAGAGAGAGAGACGTGTTTTAAGGGAGGGAGGAGAGAACCCCAACAAGAAAACAAAACCACTGGCCTGAAAGAGACAGAGACAGAGATAGAGACAGAGAGAGAGAGAGAGAGAGAGAGAGAGAGAGAGAGAGAGAGAGAGAGAGAGAAAGTTAAATAGGCTTAAATGTTTGTGCAGGCTAACAAATACAATGGATAAAATTGGCTTATAGTCTGGAGACCCTGAAAAAAACTGATATTGTTGTAGAGGCTAAATTCATGCTGTAGGTAAGATTTTCTTTTCAATTGATTCAATAAGGTCCACCCACATTACATATGTGGGCGACTATACTGCGTTGCTCAAAGTACAGGTCTATTACCTGTACAAATGTAATATCATCTAAAAAAACCAGTATAACTTCATACTGACACCCAAGCTGTTCATCCAGATTTCTGAGAGCTGTGACCTAGCCAGCCTGATGTGTGAACTAAAGCATTGCAATCATTTACTTCCTCCAAAAAATAAAATGATCTTATCAAAAGTTTCTTAAATTGAAAGTTTGCAATTTTACTCATTCATCATTTCCTAATCTCTGGTGTATTTTGCTCATTGGTTGGGTTTTCTACTGTCCAAAAATTACTGGTGCATGTCTCCAAATGTTTTTGAGCACAGATTTTTATCTTAACAGTTTAGTGTCATTGTCCTTAAAATTGGGGTCAAGATTTAATTTTTTACTATTCATCCAATATCTTCTATTAACATTCAGAGGAAATTCAGTATTCAGCAATAACTTATAAGCTGCTCAGAAGCCACAATTTAATGACTGCATTCTTTCTAGGGTCACTAGCTAGAGGTCTATGCTTTCTATTACAGGTTCAGGGCATTCTTGCCACATCCAGTTTTGATCTCAATTCCATTCTAAGTCCAAAACAGTTTAACAGGCCATTTTTTTAACTTTGTCTCTCCTTGATAGTCCTAAGAGAAATTTCTTAATTCCATTCTAAGTCCAAAACAGTTTAACAGGCCATTTTTTTTAACTTTGTCTCTCCTTGATAGTCCTAAGAGAAATTTTTAATTTTATCTTGTTGAAACCATTGTGATTTACAAAGTCCTTCATAGCTGGGTTTCAGATATGCAATAAATCAGGGTCAATCCCACCACCAGTGCTCCCCTCCCGCCAAAATGTTCCCCAAGTGCATCCCATACCACCCTCATTCCATGCCTTCCACCCGGCCAGTATTATAGGCCCATTTTAAGTTTAGATGATTAAAGTTTGGGTCTCTTGATTCCATTGTTGTTTCTTTGGCTTGGATATTTAGTACTGTTCATTTTTTAACACAATAAATTTACCTGAGACTGCTTGGCCCCTGGCCCCCATATTCTTTCATATTTGTGTTTTTCCTCTTCTACTCAGTTTCCTTCTCCTTGCTATATACTCTGGGGCCAAGGGTGTTACTCCCTTTTAAAACATTGTGTTTCTTCATGCAGTTATTCTAAATTCTACATATAAGTGATATTATTCTATATTTATCCTTCTTCTTATGGCTATTTCATTTAACATAATATCTTCTGGTTTTATCTATTCAGTTGTAAATTGACATTTTTATCTTAATCTCATTTCCCTCTTCCTCTCTGGGATATTGCTTCAGTTTCTACTGTGCCTCCAGGAATACCATTCTTTCTTAGCCTAGCCCAGTCCCACCCATTGCTCTGGGTATAGGTCAAATTCCTTTTCCTTGATCAGGCATCCAAGTCTCTATTACTCTCTTGCCTGTTTTATCTTTACCTCTTACTATGGGAAGCAGAGCAAAACTAATTTAGTTGTACTTCTATAATTTCATCTAAACTTATCTGAAGTTGTCTTCCCAAAGCACATGAAAATGAAGAAACACTTCTTCTTCAGTCTCACCTTTACCTGAGGAAGTAGAATAAAAATTCTGATATGGAGAACTGACTTGTAACCATTTTCAAAAGAATGGATAAAATAAGACATTTTGTGATCTTGGTTCACTTAAAGATTGTTTCTGTGGTTTTTGAGCTTTGTGCTTATAATTTCTTTCTTTTATTTACTTATTTTTTTAATTTTTGAGTCATATCTTGCAGTGCTCAGGGGTTACTACTGGCTTTTTGCTCAGGAATCACTCTTGGCAGGCTAAGAGGACCATATGGGATGCCAGGGATCAAATCTGGATCAGCCATGTGCAAGGCAAATGACCTTCCCTCTGTGCTATCACTCCAGTGTCTGTGCTGACAATTTCTATTGTAAATCAATGTATATGACTTGTGATCATGTCCCATTTTGAATTACTGCCATTTTAATAATACTATTAACACAAAATCTTTTAAGCATTTTCTTCCCACTTAAATTTAATTTTTTTTCATCTGAAATAGTTTACTAAGCTGAACAGGCTCTTTGTATTTTTGGATACACCCCAACCAGAGCTATTTATGAATAATGCCTTAGGGATCATTTTGAGATTAAGAGACTCAATTTTTTTTTGCTCCACAAGGCAAATAAGTAAAACCATAAATTAAAGTTCATAATGAAACCACCCATATGATTGAAACATTGCTAAATCATGTTCTGTGTTTTATTATATGTTTACCTCCCTGCCTTGCTTCTGCAATATTATTTTTAAGATTCTGTATAACAACCCTTTAGCCATTTATCCTTTCTAAGGGGTTCGCAAATTTTAGAAACTTCATCACAGTGCTTATCATCTTCTCTGGGGCTGGGATTGTGATCTAGTACACCAACACTGCGTTCATGCTGCAGTATGTCAAACAACATATAAATGTCAAGTATTTTTAGTCTCTGCATCATAGTTCTTACAGGATTCTAGATTCCCAGTGTGTATTTTATCCCCAGAGTACAAAAATCACAGTGAGTCATTTCATGAGGGAATGCAAGAGCTTTCCATCTGAATGATGGCTGAGTTTTCAAACTTGGTTAAACTAATGAGGCATTTATAGTTGCTATACAGTTTCCAGTTTAGGTGTATGTATTTTATTGCTAAGAACTTTCTATAAATGTACATTCAGACATTTAAAACTGTTCAATATACAAATATACTGGTTTTAAAGTTTTTGAAATGTTTAAATTTCTTTTTTAGTAGTTTTTTAAATTTATTTAAATATCTTGATTACAAATATGATTGTGATTACGTTTCAGTCATGAAAAAAACACTCCCATCACCAGTGCAACATTCCCACCACCAATGTTCCAAATCTCCCTCCTACCCACCCCACCCCCACCTGTACTCTAGACAGCCTTTCCAGTTCCCTCATTCATTCACATGATGATGGTAGTTCTCTGTGTGGTTATTTCTATAACTGCACTCACCACTCTATGTGGTGAGCTTCATGAAGTGAGCTGGAAGTTTCAGCCCTCCTCTCATTGTCTCTGAGGATTGTTAAAAAGATGACTTTTATTTTTCTTAAAACCCATAGATGAGTGAGACTATTCTGCGTCTCTCTCTCTCCCTCTGACTTATTTTACTCAGCATAATAGACACCATGTACATCCATGTATAGGAAAATTTCATGACTTCATCTCCTGACGGCTGCATAATGTTCCATTGTGTATATGTACCACAGTTTGTTAAGCCATTTGTCTGGTGAAGGGCATCTTGGTTGTTTCCAGAGCCTGGCTATTGTGAATAGTGCTGCAATAAACATAGGTGTGAGGAAGGGGTTTTTGTATTGTATTCTTGGTTTCCTAGGGTATATTCCTAGGAGTGGTATTGCTGGATCGTATGGGAGCTCAATTTCTAGTTTTTGGAGGAATCTCCATATTGCTTTCCATAGAGGTTGGACTAGACAGCATTACCACCAGCAGTGGATAAGAGTTGTTTTCTCTCCACATCCCCACCAGCACCAATTGTTCTCATTCTTTGTGATGTGTGCCAATCTCTGTGATGTGAGACGATATCTCATAGTTGTTTTGATTTGCATCTCCCTGATGATCAGTGATGAGGAACATTTTTTCATGTGCTTTTTGGCCATTTGTATTTCTTTTTTATCAAAGTGTCTGTTCATTTCTTCTCCCCATTTTTTGATGGAATTAGATTTTTTTTCTTTTAAAGTTCTGTCAGTGCCCTGTATATTTTGGATATTAGCCCTTTATCTGATGGGTATTGCGTGAATAGTTTCTCCCACATGGTGGGTGGCTCTTGTATCCTGGGCACTATTTCCTTTGAGGTGCAGAAGCTTCTCAGCTTAATGTATTCTCATCTGTTGATCTCTGCTTCCACTTGTTTGGAAAGTGCAGTTTCCTCCTTGAAGATGCCTGTAGTCTCAATGTCCTGGAGTGTTTTACCTACGTGTTGTTCTATATACCTTATGGTATCAGGTCTGATATCAGGGTCTTTAATCCATTTGTATTTTACCTTCACACATGATGTTAACTGGGGTCTATGTTCGCTCTTTTGCAAGTGGCTAACCAGTTCTGCCAGCACCACTTGTTGAAGAGGTTTTCCCTGCTCCACTTAGGATTTCTTGCTTACTTGTCAAAAATTAGGTGATTGTATATATGGGAACATTGTCTGAGAACTCAAGCCTATTCCACTGATCTGAGGGTCTGTCTTTATTCCAATACCATGCTGTTTTGATAAGTATTGCTTTGTAGTACAGTTTAAAGTTGGGGAAAGTAATGCCTCCCATACTCCTTTTCCCTAGGAGTGTTTTAGCTATTTGAGGGTGTTTATTGTTCCAGATGAACTTCTTAAGTGTTTGATTCACTTCTTTGAAAAATGTCATGGGTATCATAAGAAGGATCGCATTAAATCTGTATAATAATTTGGGGAGTATTGTCATTTTAATGATGTTAATCCTGCCAATCCATGAGCACGGTATGTGTTTCCATTTCCGTGTGTCCTCTCTTATTTCTTGGAGCAGGGCATTATAGTTTTCTTTTGTATAGGTTCTTCACGTCTTTGGTCAAGTTGACTCCAAGATATTTGAGTTTGTGTGGCACTAATGTGAATGGGATTGCCTTCTTGATGTCCATCTCTTCTGCATCATTATTGGTGTATAAAAAGGCCATTGATATCTGTGTGTTAATTTTGTAGCCTGCCACCTTGCTATATGAGTCTATTAATCCTAGAAGCTTTTTGGTAGAGTGTTTAGGGTTTTCTAAGTAGCGTATGATGTCATATGCAAACAGTCATAACTTGACTTCTTCCTTTCCTCTCTGGATTCCCTTGATATCTTTTTCTTGCCTGATCACTATAGCAAGAACTTCCAGTACTATTTTGAAGAGGAGTGGTGAGAGTGGACAGCATTATCTTGTACCAGAATTTAGAGGAAAGGCTTTTAGTATTTCTCAATTGAGGATAATATTTGCCATTGGCGTGTGGTAGATGATTTAAGTAGATTGAGAAAGGTTCCTTCCATTCCCATCTTGCTGAGAGTTTTGATCAAGAATGGGTGTTGGACCTTATCAAATGCTTTCTCTGCGTCTATTGATGTGATCATGTGATTTTTATTTTTCTTGTTGTTGATGTTGTGTATGATATTGATAGATTTACAGATGTTAAACCACTCTTACATTCCTGGGATGAATCCTACTTGGTCGTAGTGTATGATCTACTTATGATGAATTGGATGCTATTTGCCAGGATTTTGTTGAAGAACTTTACATTTGCATTCATCAGGGATATTGGTCTGTAATTTTCGTTTTCGGCTGCATCTGTCTGGTTTTGGTATCAAGGTGATGTTGCCTTCATAAAAGCTGTTTGGGAGTATTCCTGTTTTTTCAATTTCATGGAAGAGCCTGGCTAGGATTGGTAGTAGCTCCTCTTGAAAGATTTGAAAAAATTCATTAGTAAATCCATCTAGGCCATGGCTCTTCTTTTTAAGCAGATATTTGATTACAGTTTCAATTTCCTCGGTAGTGATGGGGTGTTAAGATATGTTATTTCTTCCTTATTTAATTGTGGAAGGTTATAAGTGTCCAAGAATTTATCCATTCTTCTAGGTTCTGATGTTTAGTATCATAAAGTTTGTCAGAGTAGTCTCTGATTACCCTTTGAAATCTTTGCAGTATCTGTCATGATCTCCCCCTTCTCATTTCTAATACGGATTATCAGGTTTCTCTCTTCTCTCTTTCTCTCTCCCTCTCTCTCCTTCTCCCTCCGTCTCTCTCTCTTTCTCTCTCTCTCTCTCTCTCTCTCTCTCTCTCTCTCTCTCTCTCTCTCTCTCCCTCCCTCTCTGTGAGTTTTGCCAATGGTCTCTCAATCTTTTTTATTTTTTCAAGGAACCAACTTCTGCTTTTGTTGATCTTTCAGATTGATTTTTGGTTTTCCACTTCATTGATTTCTGCTTTCAGTTTTATTTCCTTCTGTCTCCCTATTTTTGGTTCCTTTTGTTGGTCATTTTCTAATTTTATGAGCTGCGTCATCAAGTTATTCAGGTATGTCCCTTCTTCCTTCCTGATGTGTGCTTGCAAAGCTATAAATTTTCCTCTCAGGACCGCTTTTGCTGTGTCCCATAGATTCTGGCAGTTTGTGTCTTCATTATCATTTGTTTCCAGGAAAGTTTTTATTTCCTCTTTGATTTCATCACAGACCCACTGGTTGTTCAGTAGCAGGGTGTTTAATTTCCAATTGTTAAAGTTTTTCTTCTGTGTGGCTTCGCAGTTCACATCTAATTTCAGATCTTTGTGGTCAATAAAGGTAGCCTGCAAGATTTCTATCCTCTTAATTTTATGAAGGTATGTTTTATGTGTCAGCATGTGGTCTATCCTGGAGAATGACCCATGTGCATTGGAGAAGAATGTGTATCCAGGTTTTTTGGATGGAGTGTCCTGTATATATTTATATATATACTAGTCCTCTTTCTTCCATTACTCTTTTCAGGGCTAGTATGTTTTTGTTGGGTTTCAGTCTGGTTGACCTATCAAGTGTTGACATGGCTGTGTTGAGGTCTCTCACAATTATTGTGTTGTTATTGATGTCTTCTTTCAGATTTGTCAGTAATTGTGTTAGATAATTTTCTGTTCTCTCATTGGGTGCATATATGTTTAATAGTCTGATTTCTTCCTGTTGAACCTATCCATTGATTAGTACATAGTGTCCATCTTTGTCCCTTACCACTTTTCTGAGTATGAAGTTGGTGTCATCAGATATTAATATGGCCACCCAGCTTTTTTGAGGGTGTTGTTTGCTTGGATGATTTTCCTCCAGCCTTTGATTTTGAGTCTATGTTTTTTCTGACTATTCAGGTGTGTTTCTCGTAGGCAGCAGAAGGTTGGATTTATCTTTTTGACCCATTTTGCCACTCTGTGTCTTTTAATTGGTGAATTTAGTCCATTGACATTGACGGAGGTGATTGTCATAGGATTTAATGTCATATTTGTAGTTAAGTTTGCTGTGTTTGTTGGTCTTTCTTTTCTTAAAGTAGACCTTTCAGTTTTTCCATTAAGGCTGGTTTTTCAACTGTGAAGTTTCTGAGCTGTTGTTTATCCGTGAATTTATGTATCCTTTCTTCAAACCTGAACTTGAGTCGGGCAGGGTGCAGTATTCTCGGTGAGGCATCCATTTCATTCAATCTTGTCACAATATCCCACCACTGTCTTCTGGCCTTGAGAGTTTCTTGTGACATGTCTGCTGTAAATCTTAGGGATGCTCCTTTGAATGTAATTTCCCTTTTTGAACTTGCTGCTTTCAGTGTTCTATCTCTATCTGTGGGATTTGTCATTGTAACGAGGATGTGTCTTGGGATGTTTTTCTTTGGGTCTCTTTTAGCTGGTACTCTTTGGGCATGCAGGATTTGATTGCATGTAGTCTTTAACTCTGGGAGTGTCTCTTTGATAATGTCTTTGACAGTTGATTCTTCCTGGAGATCTCCTACCTGGGTCTTTGGGACTCCAATGATTCTTATTTTGTTTCTGTTGAGTTTATCAAAGACTTCTATTTTTATCTGTTCACATTCCTTGTGTACTTTTTCCATTGCCTGATCATTTGTCTTAAGGTTCTTTTCCAATTTCTTTTGCTGTGTTGAGTTTTTCTGCATCTCATCTTTCAGCATGTCAATTCTGTCCTCAGCTGCTTTTATCCTGCTGGTGAGGCCATCCAATGAGTTTTTCAGTTCAGCTACCTCGTTTTTCAGATCTGTTATTTCAGTTTGTAGTTTTCTGATTTTTGTCTTTGTGTTTTGTTCAGATCCATCTATGCTTTCTTTGAGTTCTACAAACATCTTCCATATTGCTATTCTAAACTTTTTGTCTGAGAGATTAATTGAATGGTCGAAGTTTTTTAGGTCATCCAAGCTATTGTCTTCATTCTCTGTGCATGTTGATTGCCTGCGAGGTTTCCCCATTACCCACTTGTAATGTGATTTTTTTTCTGCATGTTGTGGTCGGTTCATTTGGGAGAAAGAGTGCTGGGAGTGCTATTTTTCTGCCCCTTTTCAGCCCACTCCCAAGAGGTTTCAGAGACAGGACAGTGGAAAAACACACACAGGCAACACTCACAGTCAGAAATCACTGGGTGGCCTAGATTTTCCCAGCCTGATGCCACAAACAGGCGACCTTCCTTTCTGCAGAATAATGCGGATAGACGGTTTTCATGGTCAGACACAGTTCTTTGGCACTCCAGCCCTTGGGTGAGCCTCTAGGAGTGCTATTTTTCTGGGCCCTTTTCGGCCCACTCCGACGAGGTTTTGGAGACAGGACAGTGGAAAAACACACACAGGCAACACTCACAGTTGGGAATCACTGGGAGGGCCGAAATGTTAAAATTTCTTATAGGACAATGTATCATGAAGCTAAAACAGGCAAACGTCATTGAAACAATCCTCATTCATGCCACTAGAGGTCTCTCTGTTTATTTTAATTTAGTTTTTCCCAGAGAAAGCTAAGATGCTGTTATGAATAATTTTGAGCAAAAAATCTTGTTAAAAGTGAATAGACATCTTAGAAATAACTGTATTTTTGAGAACTTTTAATATTTGGGGGGGCACCTGAACATGGCCTAGATTCAGTACCTGTGATTGAACAGAAGTCAAATGCATGCAAAGCTAGTGGTTCTTTAACTTTTGCACTCTCTCCAGCCCATGAAGTTTTTCTAAAAATAAGTCCTATTTCATTTATCTTTATGAATTGTCCTGTCTATTTGCTTTTAAAATAATATTCTGGATGAATGATATCTAATCACCTGAGGTCTAAGTTGATTCCACATGACATATTTTCAAGGTAGGATATATCCCTGTATTGTAAACAATTATGAGTTCTTATCTCTATTAGATAAGAGCTCTTTTTTATATGTAAGATTTTCCCTTTTTTAGTGTGCCTTTGCAGGGAGAAATGGTGCTACATTATATTGTCGGTGCATTTGGGGTTGGACAGAGGGGATAAGAGAAACAGGTCACATACCCAAGAACGATAAAAAGAAAAAAAAAAGGGAATAAAAAAATGTATGTGCTCACATGTGTATATGTAGGACAGACATTTAAAAAAATAAAAATAAAAAAAAGAAATAAAATGAGTTAGTGAAGTTTTTAAAGGACCAAAGTAATGCAAAAGTCTACCTTACATTTGGGGGAAAGCAGGTAAAGAGGTGGTGTATTACAGGTCTTATGCTTATGTTGGAAGTACAGGTTTTCCCATTGTCTTTTGGGTTTTTTTTGTGGTGTGTGGGTTCCCAGGCATCTTTCTATCACACCCCCTGACCTTCTTCAGATTGGTAAAAAATTGCGGCAGGGAGGTCTTGGAAGAGTTCTTGCATTGGGGATACTTTTGGACCTAGGTCTGGTTTCAAGAAACAGTCCACGTTAGGGTTATTGAAATTGTTGTCCCCAGTTATACTTATTTTTTTCTTTTCCTTTCTTTTCTTTCTTTATGTGCTATGACATATTTCTTATTTCAAGACCATGGCGTGTTTTTTTTTTGTTTTGTTTTGTTTTTGTTTGTTTTTCGTTATTTTTATTTATTTATTTATTTTTTGTTTTTGGGCCACACCCGGTGACGCTTAGGGGTTACTCCTGGCTATGTGCTCAGAAGTCGCTTCTGGCTTGGGGGACCATATGGGATGCCAGGGTATCGAACCCTGATCCGTCCAAGACTAGCGCAGGTAAGGCAGGCACCTTACCTCTAGCGCCACCGCCCGGCCCCGTTTTTCTTTATTTTTTTTGTTTGTTTTTTGTGGTGCTTATCGATATAGCTGGAGTCCTCACTGGATATTTGACACTTCTTTTGGTACTGGTGGAGTGTTTCACCTTCTTTTTCTCCTTCATCTCTCAAATCGTTGATGAGAGCCCCTAGGATTCCGCCCATTTTCGGCTTTTTAGACTCTGACCCCAGTTTATTACTTCTCTCTCTCTCTCTCTCTCTTTTTTTTTTTTTTTTTTTTGGTTTTTGGACCACACCTGGCGGTGCTCAGGGGTTACTCCTGGCTGTCTGCTCAGAAATAGCTCCTGGCTGGCACGGGGGACCATATGGGACACCAGGATTCGAACCAACCACCTTTGGTCCTGGATCGGCTGCTTGCAAGGAAAACGCCGCTGTGCTATCTCTCCGGGCCCACTTTTCTCTTTTTCAAACAAAACCATGCATCTTGAACTAGCTAGTCCTGCCTCCAGTTAGAGGGGGAAATAAGGGAGACATCAAGACCAAACAGGTGCAAGACTACCAAGTAGTAGGTCAGATACAGAGGGGACCACATATTCTAGCCGCCCTAGGGGTGAGGGAAGAGGAAATGGGAGGGAGGACAAAAAGGGAGGTGTAGGGAGGACAATTTGGTGATGGGAATCCCCCCTGATTTTATGTAAATATGTACCTAAAATAATATTGTCAACAATATGTAAGCCACTATGATCAAAATAAAAAATTATATTAAAATATTCTTTATTTTAAAAATGTATTTTTAGATTCCTTATTATAAAAATATTATGACACTTAAATAAGTGTCATATATTTTGTATATAAACTGAAATAAAATGTTGATCCTTGTATACAAATTATCATAATAAATGATAATATTGTGGATCATTTATAGTGAACTTAACAAAATTGTATAGTTTCATTCTTTAGAGTATGATTTATAATCCTAAAAGCTCTGACTTCCTGTTTTAAAGAAACTAGTCAAGGATGCATGTCATTTATTTTATAGTTCATTCTGAAATGTGAGTCAAAAACAGTGGGGGAAAATGGTATTTTCATTTCAAGTGCTCTGCCAGTGAGTGCAAGGACTTTGGTCATATTATCTTTATCATTGCTATCCAAACTGTCTCAATTACAATGAAAAAGAAAGAATTCCTCATAGGAATTTTCATGAAGTCAGAAATTTATTAAGTTCAAATTTTGTTGTTGTTGTTGTTGTTGTTGTTGTTTTGAGCCACATTCGATGCTGTTCAGGAGTTATTCCTAGCTCTGCACTCTCAAATCACTCCTGATAGGCTCAGGGGACCAAATGGATTCCTGGGATAGAGCCTGGGTCAGTTCAGGATTGTCAACTTGCAAGGCAAAAGCCCTACCGATGTGCTATTACCCAGGCCTCCAAGTTCAATTATTTTAAAATTCTTATTTTCACTACTGGTTCAATACTTGCCAAACAATTCATCCTGTAGGTTGAATTCCACATTCAAATATCTCTTGTTGCTTTTGCAATACCCTTGAGGGCAATGCTATGAGTACTTGGACTTGTCTAGGAGAGTTTTTGTTAGAGTTTTACTACCGAAAAGCCTTGTAAGATAATTGAGTTGTATTCACAAGTGAGAGTGGAATGGTGTAGAATTAAATAATTAAAGATGGAGCTGGATGGAGGTGGATGCCATTCCAGGCCACGTGGCTCCGCAACTCCCATCCAGCTGGCGGATCCCAGGTTTAGGTGAATGGCAGAATCAGACTCATCCAGAGACAGGCATCAGGAAGCATCAACTTTATTCATGCCCTATTCACCATATGTGTGGCCTATTTCATAACCTATTAAGCGTTTGCTATTCTTAGCTTGCCCTGCCTCTTAACTCCTTTCAGCCATCTTCCCTTTGGGCTCCATGCTGGCCAAAGACCAGAAGGTGAGAGAGCGCCAGCCAAAAGCCCTAATCCCCTCTGGTGCATACCTTATCTATCTTTTCCAAGACCCCTCCCAGAAATGGGCGGGGTCTTGCAGGTAAGGTCAAGTTACCTAGGGAGAAAGGGTGGGGGATGAGGCTTCAGAATGGGAGACTATGTATTCTAGATACTAATATCAATGGCAGTAATCAGTTATCTCTTATATACCAGCAAATTTATTTATCATTATATCCTTATTTTAGAACATATCTTAAAAAAGATGTTTATTTGGTAAGAGAGGAACCTCAAACTCAAAGAGCCTTTATTAGATAAGAATTTCCAGATAAAATTATAACCAGGAGAGGTCCATTTCTGTAGGAGCAAGTGTGCAGAGATAATCTTGCATTTGTAACTAGTAAAAGTTTGAAAAAAAAAATGTTTGCTATTTGCAAGAAACCCATGTGTTTGCCAATGGGTAAGACATCTTCTTAATTTCTGGTATGTGTGGATTATAATGCTAGGAATTCAATAAGAAGAAGAGCTACAAAACTAAGATACATTTTCAGTGTTAAGAAAAATTAAGTATACACATTTAGAGAGATAGCATAAAATTCAGGTAAGAGTTTTTATAGAAAATGAACACTTATTGGAAGTGTTTGACTCATGAATAGACTTGAAAGTGAAAACTAACAGCTTTTATGCTAAATAAAGTTATCTAAGCCAAATTATATTTTTTATAAACATTCAAAATGACACTGCAAAGAGGGAAAACTGAAAAAAAAAACAAATGATGTTTTAAAAGAAAATTCTCTTGGTCATTGTGAATACCTGACCTTGTGCGTCTTGTGAATTAAAATCCAACATTTGGGAATATTTCATTACTTATAACTTCTGACTTTCCAATTTATGAAGTAATGACATGAGCTATTACAAAAGAAATTAATCCTAGACCAGAAAAATAATCTTATGCTCATCCCTTGCTAAAAATGTAACTGAGACCAAGAAGAATTCAGTCATTTTATCAGTCATATTTTTGTTTGTTTGTTTTTGGGCCACACCTGGTGATGCTCAGGGGTTACTCCTGGCTATGTGCTCAGAAATTGCTTCTTGAGAAAGGAACTCTTATTCACTGCTGGTGGAAATGCCTTCTAGTCCAACCTTTATGGAAAGCAATATGGAGATTCCTCCAAAATCTGGAAATTGAGCTCCCATACATTCTAGTTATACCACTCCTAAGGATATATCCCAGGAACACAAAAAATACAATACAAAAATTTCTTCCTCACACCTATATTCATTGCTGCACTATTTACAATAGTCAGACTCTGGAAACAATCAAGATGCCCTTCAACAAATGAATGGCTAAAGAAACTGTGGTACATATACACAATGAAATATTATGCCACCGTCAGGAGAGATGAAGTCATGAAATTTTCCTATAATGGATGTACATGGACTCTATTATGCTGAGTGAAATAAGTCAGAGAGAGAGAGAGAAAGAGAGAGAGAGAAAGAAAGAGAGAGAGAGAGAGACAGAATAGTCTCACTCAGCTATGGGTTTTAAGAAAAATAAAAGACATTTTTGCAATAATTCTCAGAGACAAAGAGAGGAGGGCTGGAAGGTCCAGCTCATGACATGAAGCTCACCACAAAGAGTGGTGAGTGCAGTTAGAGAAATAACTACACTGGAAACTATCATAACAAGGTGAATGAATGAGGAAAGTGGAAAGTCTGTTTAGAGTACAGGTGGGGGTGGGGTGGGAGGAGGGAGATATAGGACATTGGTGGTGGGAATATTGCACTGGTGAAGGGGGGTGTTCTTTACATGACTGAAACTCAACTACAATTGTATTTGTAATCAAGGTGTTTAAATAAAGATATTAATATATTAAAAATAAATTGCTCCTGGCTCGAGGGACCTTCTGGGACACCAGGGATCGAATACAGGTTCATCCTGTGTTAGGTGCATGTAAGGCATATGCCCCGTTGCTGTACTATCCCTCCAGCCCCTCAAAGTCATATTTTTAACCGGGAAAAAATTCAGGATTCTAACCTACAAGCAAAGGAATAAAGAAATGTTAGTAGAGTAAACAATTGTTGGGACTTCCATGGTCGACAAAATAAATGGACATACATGAAAACTTTTTGAATTAACGTTTAGAGGAGAATGTAGATTTGTTGTAAAGAGTTGCAATGAATCCTTTCTACAGGAGCAGTGGTAAGGGAAATGGCTAAGTTTTTACACATAGATTTAAAAGTTTCCAAGTTCATTGTAGCTTCAGTTACATATACATTAATTTTCTTTACCTATCTCCTTCCATTATAAAGATAAGTAATATACTTGTATATTCTCTTTTTGTACATATATTTGGACTCTGGTCATATGAAAGATTGTTTTATGACATGGATTTTGATGACGAGTTAAAACATACATCAGTCAGTATAGAAGAAGCATGATTCAAAAATGCAGATTGTTTTCGGGGGGAGTACACATTTAAATTGGAACGAGTTCCTTGTAACCAATAAGAAAAATGATGTTAAATGTCTTTGTCAGTAGGCTAGTTCATGCATACCAGTATTCCTCCGCCTGCATGTTAATCTTTCCTTGCAAATACATTCCCACCCATAAGTTTCTACCTTTCAAGAAATAATGTATATTATGTGTCAGATACAGGTTTAAACACCATGTATTGCCAAATATCCTGTGTTAATCCTATACCAGCATAAAAATTACTATCACTATTCCCATTGTTAGAGACAGCAAATTAAGATAAATCAGATTAGGCAAATATGTAAAAAATCTGGGAATCAAATGTCAAACCACTTCTCAATAGGACTGAGTCATTTTCAATTGGTAAACTAAAACCCACATTCAAAGTGTTCTGGCCCTTTTAAGGTTGTCACTTGGTAAATTCATACACCTTTACTTGAGATGCTGTCTTGGCTTCAATATTTCTGGACTGGATTCACTGGAATTACCTTCAGAGCCTTAAGCTCATTCTTTGTATATCCTTTACAGTGGCCAAATCTTTTTCTTGGAAGGAAAATTTTATTTGGGACATGATCAAATTCCTTTGCAGCCAAGGTGGATGACTAAAGTGGGTCTCTAAACTGGGTGATGCCATTTTTGGTTAAAAAATGAAACATGGCTCTGAGGCAATGAAACAGGTTGCTTCTCGAAATTGATTCTGAAGACACTTCCAAACTGAAGATTTAGCCTTTGGAGTGATCACTGCTCTGTCTCATTTATAGGCCAAAGCAATTCAAGTTGGAGAAAAAAGTGTCAATTCAGATAGGCATGTTCCAGCCTGTTTCTCTTCAAAGCTCAAATGTAAAATATAAAGTTCAAAATCTAAGTCATGTCTGTTGCTTAGTTCTCTCTCTCTCTCTCTCTCTCTCTCTCTCTCTCTCTCTCTCTCTCTCTCTCTCTCTCTCTCTCTCTCCTTTTTTGGATTGTGATATCCAAATATCCAAGAATCTCTGAGCTACTTTTACTAAAATAAGATGTAAAAAAAATCAGATGGGAAATATCTAAGTAGAATAAATTAGGATACTAACAAGACCAGAGGCATCTTTCTGGGTCTCCAGGACCTCATCATCTTTATTCTTTGTTCCATACCCAAAGGGTATCTTTTTCCTCTTTCTACTCAATTCTATATGAGGCCATACTTTGCCTATATCATATGTCAGAGAAGGGGTTATGCAAGAAGAGATATCATGAATTGGGCATTTTGGCACCGTATATTCTTTCCTTAATATCCAGAACATGTCTACCACAGACTGAAAGCTTGCATGCCCTTGAAATTCATATGTGGCAATCCTAACTCACAGTGTAATGGCTTTAAGAGGCGAGACTTTTAGAACATGATGACATAATAGATGGTCTTAAATGATATTAAAGACTTCATCTGAGGAATGATAGAAAGCTCTTGTCCTCTTTCTATCCAATGAAATCTACAATTAGAAGTCGGCCATCAGTGACAGCAAGAGAATGAATCTTTATCAGAATCAGATCAGAATGAACCCTAGACACAGATTCTAGTGCCCATGAGAAATAAGCCTGTGGTTTACAAACCACCCAGTTTATGGCACACAGTTATCACTGCAATATGACAAGACAATGTCCTGTGACTCTTTCAAAGCCATTCAATGGGAAGCTTCCTGTTTATGTTAACTCCTTCCTCAACTTCTTGACCTCAGGTGAGCTTTCACTTCTGTCTCTGAACTCTAACTCATGTTTCTAACTAACTGGACCCATTTTCTTGTATTCTTCAGGAACATTCACATGCATCCATTTGATTCCTCTGACAATATTGTTCCACCAAAGGTAAGGTTGCCTTTCTCCCCACATCTTTCTGTCTCAGTCAGCCCCTTTCTCTTCCTTTCACTTATTTTTTCTGTTTCTATTTTTCTTCCTTGGGGCCTCCTAGTCCACCTCAAGGATTGAGCTTTGAATAATAGTAGGATTTAATTAGACTGATTCTCTTACATTAATTTGTAAAAATAGAATTATCTAATTGCTGACTGTAAATTTTTCTTCTTCTAGTTTTCTTTAGAAATATTAAGTTGACATTATTATTTTACATTGTTTATTTCTTGGGTGTGTTTTACTTGAAAGATGAGTTATATTATTAACTATTTTAAATTCAAATATTAGACTAATTAGACTATGTTATTTTAATTAGACATTAGGTAATCTATGGCCTCATCTGAATTGACTAAAGCAAGGAGAAAATAATTGATAATATTTTAATTATATTACTATATATTATTATTAATTATATTTTTATTCATATTGTGTGTGTGGTATGCATATGTGTATTTGGGCTTACTCATGGTTCTGTACTCAGAAATCACTAATGGCAGTGCTCAAAGAACAAAAATGGTACTGAGGGTCCAGTCCCAACTGACTTCAGCCAAAATGTCTTACCCACTAAATATTTTGTTATTAGTTCAAATTGATTAAGTCAAAATAGTTTCAGGAATTGTATCTCTTTCTCTTTCAAAAAAAATGTTCTATCGTCTTTTTGAGCCACACCTGACAGTGCTTCTTTATGACCTAGCACAGGGATCACTTCCACACAGGTTCAGGGAACCATGTGTGGTGCAGGAGATTAAATCCAGCTCAGCTACTTGCAGGGCAGCACCCTTCCCTTTATGCTATGTCTACTTCTCTTAGCTCTCTCGTGTCACAAGATGATGTTTTCATTAAAATGCTCTTAAGTGGGGCCAGAGTGGTAGCACAGCAGTAGGGTGCTTGTTTTGCACGTGCTGACCCAGGACAGACATGGGTTTAATCCCTTGCATCCCATATGGTCCCCAAGCCAGGAGTGATTTCTGAAAGCAGAGCCAGGAGTAACCCCTGAGCACCACCGGGTGTGCCCCCCCCCCAAAAAAGCTATTAAATATATAATGCACTCTTCTTATGTTTAAATTTTTAGGGTAAATCATTTGATTCTTTGTCAAAATCTGACTTAAAAAGTGGTGGGAACGCCAAACTCTGCCACTCCAGCCCCTTCTTTTTCTTGTTTTGTTTTGATTTGTTTATTGACTTTATTTTCCTTCCAGTTTTTTTCTTTCTTTTTCATTCTTATGGTTATTATTTGGAGACTTTTTCTTTGCTGGGCGCAATTTTTTCTTCTCTCTTTTCTTCTTTTTTTTTTCTACTTTTTTGTTGGTAAGTGCCACCAAACTTTTTCTTCCCTTTTTCTTATCTTTTTTTATCTCCAACAACAACAGAATAAATACCCAATCTGCAACAAGCTGTAAAGTGGAGACCAGATACACTAGTATTCTGAGGGGTAAAGAAGGGAGATATGGGATACATGCTGGGAACAGGGGTGGAGAGAGGACAACACTGGTGGTGAGAATGCCACTCATTCATTGTCACAATGTACCATAAATAATTCTGTGAAAGATTTGTAATGCACTTTGGTCACAATAAAAAAAAAAGGGGGGGGTTAATCTCCTATCTCTATTGAATTCTAAATATAAATAAGGTTAATAGCCACTAATTTTTAAACAAGCAAATTTTATTTTTATTGATGCTCCCTAAGTAATTAACCATCACATATCAGATTGTTTCTTCTGGTTATTATTGATAAATTTAGTGACATATGTGATAATGAATTAAGAATATGACCATTTCTCTAACATTATCTAAACTCTAAGGAGTAAGTATAGTTCTCTGATTCAGGATTGCTAATGCCTTTTATATTATAAAATTATACCATATTCAAAAATATGAATCTTACTAGGTTGTGTTTTTTGTTTGTTTTGTTTTTGAGCACCATACAAGCTAGTGCTCAAGGGTTACTCCTGGCTCTTTGCTCAGAAATAGCTCCTGGCAGTCTCAATGAACCATATGGAATGCCAGGGATTGAAACTGGGTCAGTCTTGGGTTTGCTGCATGCAAGACAAAAGCCCTATCAGCTGTGCTATCACTCCAGCCCTATATTATTTGTTTATTAATTTGGTTGGTTGATTGGTTGGGTTGGGGGCTACAACCGACTGTGCTCAGGGGTTACTTCTGGCTCTGCACTCAGAAATCACTCCTGGCAGGCTCAGGGGACCAGATAGGATGACAGGGATTGAACTCAGGTCAATTATGTGCAAGACAAATGTCCTACACATATGCTATCTCTCCAGCCCTTTTCTTACTATGTTCTAACTGGTAATAGTTTTTATTAAAACTGAGGTTTTCAGACATGTTTATGTCTGCATAAGAGCAAAACCTTATTTAGATGTTTCACTGTTTGCATTTTAATATTTTAAATGTTTCACAGGCACATAGTTGGTATAAAAAAAACACTATTATAATTTTTATTAGAAACCACAGTGACTTTTGTTTCAAGAAAGGAAAAAGAGAGAGCATAGGCCAAGAATAAACAGGATAATCTTATCATGTCATATCTTTAATTTGAGGCATCAATATAAAATCTTGCTTAGGTCCAAACAAGGAAATCTATTATTTTTACTGTCTACTCATAAAGAATTTACAAAAAATATTACTAGTTTTTTCTGAGTATTTGAATTAGAAAATCAAGTTTAACTAACATGTAACAACTGATATTGAACTTCTAAAAAATTTTTTTTGGTGCCATACAAAATATTCCAGAACACCTTGTACTTTAATATCACATCTATAGATCTTTAAGAGAATAGGACACTGATTTCACACTCAACTGTTGAAGCTCTAATATTTTCAATTTTGTGTCCTTATTGTTTGTGATGAAGGCCTCTAGCTGACTTCCATTTATTCAAATGTTGTTTATCAAATAGATGGTGAATGTCCAACTCTCCCCACCCCTTACCCCTCAAGAATCCTTTGGAATGATTCCTGCTTTTATCATTATCCTTGGCACACCCTGAGAAAAGAGGAGATGAAAGCCAAGCCTGTTGATTCTATTGTCATTAACAACTTCAGTAAAAATGCTAAAGGTGAAAAGGTTCTGAAACATTAAGAACTGAAAAATCTGAATTTAAAGAAATAAAAAGCTAGAATAACATAATGTCTCTCACTGCAATCTGTAGCTAGGTTCTTATGTTTTTTGGTGCATTTCTCTGCTTTTTTAGGCCTCATGAAGCAGAGCCTTGTAAATGTTTAGTTTACTTTAGAGAAAAGGAAGAAAAAAAGAAAGAGAAGTAAAAGAAAGAGAAGAAAGATTAAAAACAAGAAAGGAAGAGAAGAATGAAGGAAGGAGAGAAAAAGAAACAAAGGTACATACAACCATACAACGTATCTCATACATATGGCGAAGAATTTCAGCTAGAACTCAGTTTTTTTATCTTTGCCAATTTGTTTTATATTTCAATTAATCTTTATTTATTTATTTTAATTGATTGAGCTCGTTTAGATGAAACTTAAAGTTACCAAATGTGGCCTCTCTCTGGGGATAAATTTCCATTGGCTACTCAGATTTTCTTTCACATATGACTATATCTTACATATTTGCTAAAAAGAGAAATTATGTTTATTTTTTGTTCTTAGCATTTTGTGAATCTTAATTTTGGTGCTTAAATGTTGATTAACAAGCAAGATCAGTGATACCACTTTGCTCAAAGCAAATATTTGGTTATTTTGGTTATTAAAGGAACTAAATAGCAATATCAAACCCATAAACACTAAATATACATGAATTTTATCCTATTAAAAATCTTAGCATTTGATTCTTCAGGCTCTCTGGTTCCTAGTAACAAATACTTACCAACAATTAAAGTGTTAATAACTAAATTATTTGAGATTTATTGTTTATCCTGTTTACTGATGAACAGAGGTAGAAGCCAAAGACATAAGAACTGGAAAATTTAAATGGAGTTGAACTTAAAATGTTGGTTTATAGTTGTAATTATACATATGTATACTATTTATATTTTATGTATAATATATATATATATATTTCGTGTACATATGTTTCAGTATACTTTATATACTGAAGTCCGGTATTATATTACATAATGAGCATACATTTTGATAATCTTTTTTTTTTTTTTTTTGGTTTTTGTTTTTTGGGTCACACCCGGTGATGCTCAGGGGTTACTCCTGGCTTTGCGCTCAGAAATCGCTCCTGGCTTGGGGGACCATATGGGACGCTAGGGAATTGAACCGCAGTCCATCCTAGCCTAGTGCTGGCAAGGCAAACACCTTACCTCTAGCGCCACTGCACCGGCTCCACATTTTGATAATCTTAATTAATTTCTCTATTTAACTTTAGCATCCAAAATTGGAGCAGTTAACATCATCATCTAAATAGTTACCACCTTTATTTTATGATATAGAGCTGAAAAAATGCTTAAATTTTTTAAAAATTGTTAATAGAGGCCAACAAAATTAGAAAATGCACATTATACTTACAAATTTTGGTTAGAAAGAATTACTTCTTAAAAGCCACTCAATTAGGATTTTACAACTCTTCACAACAAAAGTTTATATTATCTGATTACAAAAATAGACTAGGAATTTTTTTGTATGTGTCTGTTTTGTAGAAAATAGGAAAACATGCAAAGGAAAAAAAGTGGTTATTGGTGTTCTGTAAAAATGTTGCTATGTCATAGTGTGTGTTTTGCATGTATTACATGTATTTACAAGTTGGTTGCAAAAGACGACTTAATTAATAATGGAGAGGGTCTTGGCTAGCGAGGATGGATTCATTAGGTAAACTGGAAGCTTTGCATTGCCTCTTAATGACTATTCTATCTCAAGTAACCTGTTAAACTTAACTGTTACATTCTCTAGAAGATAGAATTGTAAGAATTTTATATTTTCTTTCTGATTATTTGCTGTCATGCACAGAAAACATAGGGAAAGGGATTTCTAAAAATGCTGGGCATCACTAATACCACTTGAAACTCAGCTTTGATTTATTATAAATATTTCTTCATGTACTTCTTTGATAACTGTATTCAGCTTTATCTGGATTCTTACGTCCATTTCTGTGAACCTTTTGTTTTGTTTTGTTTTGTTTTTGTTTTGGGGCCACACCCAGTGATGCTCAGGGGTTACCTTTGGCAATGCTCTCAGAAATCGCTCCTGACTTGGGGGCCAGCCATATGGGACCTCGTGGATCGAACCAAGGTCCGTTCAGGATAAAACCCGTGAAAGGCAAATGCCCTACTGCTGCACTATTGCTCCTGCCCTCTGTGAACCATTTTGATGATTATTTTGCCCAGATTCCTAAGAGGAAAATGCTATGTGTATTTATTTGACTATTATTTGAGAGGTATTCATTTCACTGGCTCAGTTATTGGAGCTAAGGGAATAAGAATTAATCAAATAAAATCAGATTCATGAGATCTTATGATTAAAAGCTTCTGTAAAAAGTGATAAGATGGGAAAACACAAATGATTTAGTTTGAGAGTTTTAGCAAAAGGTTCTTGGAAAGGGATATTTGGTTTGTGATCTAGATGATTAAGACTTAATTCAGTAGCCATTTGAAATCCAGGATCGAAATCGCTAACCTTTGGGAAAGCGTTGCAATAAATTGATTGTCTTTAGTGTATAATAGAATATATGATGTGTAATAGAATATATACTATTATATTGTATATAATAGAAATGTCTTTTCTATATCTAAAAGTTCTGAAATGCAGAAATTAATATTTTAATACTGTATTTAACTAAAACACTGGTTTACAAAATTATTGATAATTAAATTTTAGACATATAATATTTCAACACCTGCCACTTTAGCAGACACATTAAAAGTTCAGTGATTTTGGTTTAGATCTCATTTTTAAATGTTTGCTGAGTCTGTGCTTTGGATATATAGTTAAGCCACACTCTCATATCCCCAGTATAACTAAAGCCCAGACCCCTGTTTGCTGTGAGCCAAATTTTGTTTGCAGTTTTTAGCACCTGCAAACAAATCCTTCGTGGAGTTCGGAAAAAATTCCACGGAGGAGAAGGTGGGCACGCGGAATGGCGAATGACGGAAAATATATTGTAAAAATGAATGAAACCACGCAGATTGCATGGGGACTCGCGTTTTACAAGGAACGAAACGGAGACCCATTTATTTTTTAAGCTGGCAGCTTTTAAAAGGTAGAGGCAGGAAGGCAGATGCAAATTCTAGGCATCAAAGAGGCTGGGAGAAGAATGAAGGGACTTTGGCTTAAATTAGCATTTTAAAGAGCTGATGCTGAAGGTGAAAAGGCAGCTTGTAATTATCAGGGAAGTTGGAAGAGTGAGGAATGTTTCAGAGTTTCGGGGGAAAAGTGAAAATTACTTTGTTTTGAGCTAAGTTATGGAAAAACCTGAATTTAGGCGCCAAGGTAGCAAAAATTACAGGGAGCTATTAAGTGGGAGATTTTTGGCAGGATTAGTACTGTCCTAGAAAGAATTTACTAAGGCCTGATTTCTAATAAAGGTTTAAAATAAAGAGAGAGATAGTTATAGCCACTATTTAGAATTATTGCCAAACCCTCCACGCAAAGGGTCAAGTGATTTTGACTGCTCTAAGCGGGCCTTTTTGGCAAATAATTCCTTTTCAGGAGAACACTACACTATTTGGTGTGTGTCCTTCCTGAGTGGGGTGTGGCACCTGTTTTCTTCCATTACTTTCTTTTCACATCTTTTTTTTTTCACCTTGATTTCTTCTCTGTCCTCCTTTCTTCCTTAGTTTGAGGATCAAGGGTCATCTAGACATTGCCCCTTTACTACATTATATTTTCTTTTTTTTTTTTTTTTTTTTTTTTTTTTTTGGTTTTTGGGCCACACCCAGTAACGCTCAGGGGTTACTCCTGGCTATGCGCTCAGAAGTTGCTCCTGGCTTGGGGGACCATATGGGACACCGGGGGATCGAACTGCGGTCCGTCCAAGCTAGCGCAGGCAAGGCAGGCACCTTACCTTTAGCGCCACCGCCCGGCCCCTACATTATATTTTCTAATAGAATTATTTTATATACAAATACATGAGATTATCCTGTGTTTGTCCTTCTGGTTTACTTCACTCAAAATGCTATCTTCCAGTTCTAACCAGATTGTAGCTAATTGCATGATTTCATTTTTCCTTGCAACTGCAGAATAGAAGTTAAAATTCTTAAGCCCATCAAATCAATCCTCTTGTTTGCATTTGTCTTGACCTTGGAATGTCTTGTTCCCTTGTTTGTATAGCATCTCTTGTCCAGATACAAGTCAGAATTTGACCTGATAAGATAACAAGGTATCTTATACAAGATCATAACTAAGATGTTAGTACATCTTAAGATTTGAATTTAAATATTTTGTTTTATGGTATATCTGAAATTTAAGATATTAAGCAGTCTGAGAGCCTAATTTTTTATTTCAATAAATTTTTACTTTTTAATTGAAGAAATAATCCTGCTATACTTAAATATTTACGTTACTACCTTTACTACCTACTAATATTATTTGTTACTGAATTCTATTTCTGATTTGTCTCAACCAAAAATATGTTTATCAATAATGTTGCAAGTATCACATTTTAATTTTTTGAACAGTGCTGAAATGGTGCATTTTATATCAGATATTTTACATTGGGGTCTGTTTGGTTTAGTGCTTTTGTTTCTACTCAGGGATCACTACTAGTAGTGCTAGGGATCACAATGGAATAGCTGCATGCAAGGCAAATGCCTGACCCCTTTAGTATCTCTTCACCCCCTTGTTTTCTTATCTTTACTATAGTTTTTCTTTAAAATAACTTTAGAAGTCTATTTCATTTCAAATAATTATAATGGAAACATTAGAATTTTATCACTATAAATTTCTCATTGTCTATAGAGTGAAAAATGCTCTTGTGTCTTGGCAAATTTGGGGGTTTTTACTTTTATATATATAAATTTTTCTAAGAGTATGCTTTAGAAAATTGCTGTGCTTACTTGTTAATTTTTATTTGCATAGATATTTAACAATTTAATTTTATATACAATGAACCTGTTTTCTGGGACAGTTTTTTTTTTTTTATGATTTCTCTCTATTTCCCAAGAAATCTATTCTGCTTTATTTTGCTTAGTGCTTTTCCATTTTGAGCCTAATTTTGGCTTAGAATCATCTTCTATTTCAATTTCCTCCCCCCTACTGTTTGCCAGATACATCTTTGAACTTCTTTGAAGTAATGTCATTTTGATTAAGATAGTTCCCCTTTATTTATTGTCATTGGAGTTTATTTTTAAACACATCCTGAAGATGATTGTCTTTTAAAAAGAAAGTTTAAACAATGTATTGTCATGATAATGTGACTTCTGTCAGCTTATTTTTTATTTCTATTCTTTTCTTTATGGTTTATATACATCCTCTTACAAGAAAATACTCTTTTTATACTTGTCTTCAAGAAAGACCATTCAACTCTGTTTATCTAATTACCAAACTTAGGAAAAAATAATGTCATCTAAGATCCCAACATAATTGCCTCAACATGAGATATCACTAACTTTCAATGATGACAATTGATACACATTTTTATTGATTTATTTAAAATATTTAATTACAGCAAAATTTGAATCATGTTTTCACCAATTATTTATATTTAGCTGCAGGTTAAATACAATGTCATTTCATTCAGAGGTGCTGCACAAAATACCTCTGTCCTCCCATCAAAATGAAACTGATTAAAAAAATATACCCTTGAATTTATCTATGACTTTCATTTTACACTGATATCCACCTACAAATGTAATAGCCTTGAGATATAGAATTTGAAATCTATTGGTTACCTCTATAGGTATTACCCTGTTTTAATTTCTCCTTGCTATTCATTGCAATTATTACAATAGTTTATTATCTGAATTCTGATTCTCACTGAGACTATAATGTTAAGTCACCAAAAGTCTCTCTTTTGCTCAGTTTCCTCACTGGCTCCTTATTTCATACAGAGAAAAATCTGCCCTACTCCCTGTTGCAGGGTTATAAACTCAATCCTCTATAACTGTGTTTCTTTATCTATTCCAATTTTCAGTCTCAGAACATTCTTTCCAAGAAGTCAAACTCACTGTCACTCATGCCAGCTACCTCTTCCATCTCACTGGTTCTTTCCTCAACATCTCTTTATTCAAACGTCCCTGATGCTTGTCATAAAATTGCAATTTACCTCCTTCCTACTAAAGAAAAAACAGTTTTTTGTCCCTTAAAAGTAGAAGATAAAGCCATAAGAATTCCAAAGAAAAAGGCTTAAAAATCACTAAATTAAGAAATAAATGGTTTGGTAATTTTAGAAACTTACCCTTAAACAAAGTCAATGAGACTAATGGACAGAGGGCTGTGAGGAAAAGGTCAAATTTTTTGAATTATGAAAGACAAGTGCAAATTAAAGGAGGACCATATTAGGAGCCTCCAACATTGTGGTCAAAAGGAACAGTTGGGTGCATATGCCTTATGTGTATGTCTATATGCCTCTGTAACTTGATGTGTTTTTTAGTTAATATATGAAATGTTCCACTGCCTTTAAGAGAAAGTATAAGCCATTAATTGTCTGAGAAATTTGTTGATACACCAAAGCATCTTCTATAATTTGCTAACATTCTATCATTCCCTTTCTGCCCAATTTTTAAGGAGCTTATTCCTTTCTGAGAAGTGTTCCTCAGAACTGCATTTCTCTGTTGGGGAAGTTTTGGTCAACTTTTTTGATAGGCTGGGCCCCTCTAGTCTCAGAATGTTTCATCATTTTCTTAAAACAAACAAAGAAACAAATAATGAGATGAGAGTATTGTGCTTGTTATTTTTTGTTCCCAGGTCACATTAAGATTTATAAAGACCAATTCTCTTTATAAAGACCAAATTCATAGCCAAAGTTGAAAACTATTCTGGGCCAATTTTCGTGCAAACCCCAGCATTCAAACATCATGGTTGCATGGATGTTATTAAAATGCTAGAGAATATATATGTTTGATAATTGTCTTAAAAATGAGGTTTCTCAGTTTGCACTTGAAGTCATTTTAGCTCATTGTCTCCACATTGAGCCAGAAATTTATGCAAGGAACAGAAACGCCTCTTTTGAAGCAAGGGCCAGCCAGGCCAACCTCTCAAAATTGGAAGTGTGGTTTGAACTAGTCTCTCTTTGCTGCCAGCATTGAATAGTTTAGCTGCTCAGTTTAGGGCAAAAATAATAAAATCTTACCAGCAGAGGGCTGAAAAAATAATGTAGCTACTTAGAAAGTTGCTTGACATTCTTTTACACTGAGAATAGTGTGGATGGTGAAAAATCCAGTCTTCCAAAAAAACAAAATTCTCTATGGCCCATATTTCAGTCTTCTTGCTTACAACATGAAATCAATGTTAGTCTTAAATAAAACAAAAACCTTTTTAGTGAATTATGCAAGATCTGAAAGTGACTGATTATACTAGAAAGTATAATTTCAGGCATCTTGAGATCATTTTTCTCTAACTGTATAGTAATTGAGATAAATGACATTTCATATGTCTGTGTATGTGAGTGTGTGTTTCTGTGTATGTGTATAATATCAGGAATAGCTGCTTTGTGAGTAGGAAAATAACTCACAGGATTATTAGGAAAAGGGGCATATTGTACCCCTGAACTAAATGATAGACTCCTATCTTCAACTGACTTCAAGTATAGAACCAGGGTGTTTTTATAGCTTACAAAAACTGACTTTCACCTTTTGGTCTGATGATCCCAGTAGAGAGGAAAAAACTGTAAATACCAGTTCTTTCTCTTACCCCCTTCTGACCTATACACATGGCTTTCGAGAATCTTATATTCAATGACATTCAAAAACATCCAAGTGATTCTAAAGCCAAATTAGGAATTTCAGCCTCTGAGGCTGAAACTAGCTTTATATTTTCACATCACAAAGCTGGAAATGTCTGTGATAGACTATGTGATTTCCATTTTTTGTAAATAAGAATAATTTATTTTTTAGTTTGGGGGGACACATCTAGCTATGTTCAGGTTTTAGTTTGGGTCCAATTGTCTGGGATCACTCCAGGAGGTTCTCAGGAGACTATATGGGTGAAGATATGGATACCAGATCAGCCACATGCATGACAAGCAAGCACCTTATCTGCCGTACTTGCTCAATTACCAAATAAACTAATTCTTAAGAGGAATGGAGTTTGAACTTTTTAATCAGTGATTTAAATTTAGTTCTTTATAATTTAGTGACCCATGTGTCCAAAGGTTCTGCAGAATCTTCATATACTCTTGAGAAAAATACAGAATATTTGGAAACAATTGCTCCTCTTTGATCTAGGTAATGTGGGATTGTTCATTTTCTACTCAAAAGGTTAAGTACTTTCATATTTTACTTACATGGCATAACAAGAAATTGAAACACATTCCAAATGTATTTAAATCCATGCATCTTTTTTTATTTATCAAACTAATCAGATATCTGTAATATATCTATAAAATAAACCTGGCCGCATGCCTAATTTTTTTTTAATTTTTTATTATTAATTATGAGAACAAAAATGCAAAGAAAGAGGACAAGGTAAAGTTACACTGGAAGAACAATCACCAATAAACAGAATTCTCAGAAATGCCCTTGCTGATATCTGAACTTTGAACTTTCAGCCAAAGAACATTAAGAAAAATAAAACAGAACCCATGTACAATTACTTTGTCCCTCAAAGTCTCCAGATTGTAATACATAATATTTCTTAGTACTACACAAAGCAATCTAAAGCCATAAAATTTATGTAACTCCTTAAACATTGAAGGCAAAGTACTTCTTTAAATTTCCATGCATATGGATATTATTTTAAGTTAACCTCAAAGGTTTAAGTGGGTTGTTTTTCTTAAGGATTAGAGTCAAAGGAGCACAGTAAAAACGGTGTTAGAGTGGCAATTGTTGTTTGCATAGGCCCACCAAAATATGAGGGACATGGAAAGGAAAAGCCTTGGCCTAAATACAAGGAGACCCTACCCCTGAAGTTTCCTGGCATAAGACCAACTCTAGGCTCCAGGAAAACTAGTTTGTCCAATCCAAGTCATTGTCTGTAGTGCCAATACAGTTTTATTTTTCACACAGTCTCTGTTGTTGGTATCATGTTTCTGTATTAAAGATCCTGGAATCTGTATATCCTACATTCCAGTCAAGATGGTGGGCAGTGTCCTCTCATTTCACCTCACAATTAAAAGGCAATGCAGAGAGCCCTGTCCTGTAAGCAAGTCATTGTTGTTGTCAAGTCTTCTTAGATTTAAGGGAAGTCTCTTTTGAGCAGGTCGATGTCAGAGCAGTGGTAGGGTCTTCCCTGGTAGAGGATTGCTTCCAGATGTGTTTTAAAAACCTTGGATGTTTTGTAGATAGCTTCCCTGGTTCAGGGGTGAATGGAGGATGCCCATTCTTCTGAGGCCTGTGGCTGATCATTATATTCAGGGTGTAAGGTCCCATTGCACTACAAGATTTGTGTGTTCCAATCTCTATTAGATAAGAACAAATTTGTATGTATAGTATTTTCCATTTTAATGTGCCTATGCAAACAAGGAACAATGCCAAGTGTTATTATCGGCGCATATGGGGGCCGTAAGAACAAGTCCAACAATCCCCATGACATGGTTCAATCATAAACATTAAACTGAGGGACTCTTTCACCAAAATTCCTTATTGAACAGCTCACAAAGAGAAGAAAAGATAAAAAGTGGGTAGAATCGTCATGGTAAAAGAATACTTTGTAAGAGTTATAGCTGTCAAAGAAAATACACATAAAATATTCAAAAGACATGTGTCTATTTTATGTCCTTTGAAATAGTTGGGGGTTGTTAAATCCAATGCACGACTTTGGTCTGTGATTAGGACTGTGCAGTACTGAAGTTAAAAAGGGTAAATGTAGGGTACTGAATGGTACCCTTTAACTAAGAGTTAAGGAGTAAAAATGAGTTTTGTAGGGGTGTGCGAAAGGGCAGAATTCGTTGGGGCAGAAGGTCGGTCTTGGTGCTTAACAAGTTAAGAACTGAGGGTAGGGGCCGGAGAGATAGCATGGAGGGTAAGGAGTTTGCCTTTCATGCAGAAGGTCATCGGTTCGAATCCCGGGGTCCCATATGGTCCCCCGAGCCTGCCAGGAGCGATTTCTGAGCGTAGAGCCAGGAGTAACCCCTGAGCGGTGCCGGGTGTGACCCAAAAACCAAAAAAAAAAAAAAAAAAAAAAGAACTGAGGGTAAAGAGGGTTAATTAAGGGGAAGATAACGAATCCGGATTGGGAGATGAGGGAGTAGAAGAGGCTCTGGTGTGGGGGAGGGGCACTATATTAGAGGGGCTATATATACATTGTATAGAATAGATGAATTGTTTATGGATTAGGCTTGGCAGTCAGAGAGGATCACTGTATAGGAAGTCATGTCTACATATACACTGATTTTAGAGACCTATTTGAATGTTGTCCTCCAAACCTAGAGCATTCATTTTTTTTTCCTAGAAACAATCAAGGATTAAGAACATTTTTGGGTGAAGTTAAAAAAGTATATATATGCGCTTGCGCGCTTTTGAAAATGAATACTAGTAAGAAAGGAACCTCTGAATGGGGTCCAGTATGCATACGACATTAGTTTATTTCCCCAACCCTCCCTCCAGGTCCCGGTTTACCAGGCCTTGCCCTGTAGACCAGTCTGGCGTGAGGGAATCTCAGTTCCCTGGACTAAGTAGTCAGCCCAGGGGGCCTATGGCTAGATGTCCTGCCCAGAGCCCCCAATATACCAGTGGAAGACACCCAGAAGTCCTGGCATGAGGAGTCTTCTGAGTGCAGCCCCTGCCTCTGTAGTTTGTGTATGCATAGGGGAGGGGTTTCTCTCCCCCCCCTCCCCCCAGGGCCCGATTTACCAGGCCTGGCCCTGAAAACCAGTCTGGTATGGGGGGAATCTCAGTCCCCTGGATTCAGCCCAGGGGGCCTATGGCTAGCTGTCCTGCCCAGAGCCCCCAACATACCAGTGGAAGACACCCAGAAGTCTTCCACATGCCTAATTTTCTAAATAAAGTTTTATTAGAATAGTGCCTTACTGCTCACTTTCATATTATCTGTGTCTGTATTTATTATTATTTATTATTATCTGTGTCTGCATTTCTATTAAAATAGCAGTTAACTAGGTGTGACACATGGAAAGTACAAAGATAAAATTATCAACTATTTAGCTCTTTACAGGAAAAAATCTTGTCAACCATTAGTGTATCTTATCTACTGGTGTAATTTATCACATCTCTTTAGAACAAAATCTGATTTCAAAGGACTTAAGCTTAAGGGAACAGTTTCAGATTTAATATTTACCACCTGTCACGTTCTTTCCAGTCAGTCTCATTTCCAATAAAAAATACACTCACACATTCAAAAAGTGTTGTTTTATTATTTCTAGTAGCATATATTGTATAAATACTCTATTTTATATGCTCTTTTACAAAAGCGATAACTTAAGTTTTATCATTAGAAAGAAATGTATAAAAATAAATATGTTATCATAGGCATTTATTACAACTAGAGTCCTTCTTGGAAGGAAGACACAAACCAATACTTATGAAGTAAATAACAGTTATAGTAACATATTTTACTATATACATATGGAAAGTTGTATTCTCTTTCATGGTGGAAGAGCTAGACACATTTGCCAGGATATGACCCTTGGGCCAGTTGCTGGAGATGGACCCGCTACACCCCCTCAGAAACCTCCCCACCTTGAGCCAAGTGACCTCACTGACCCCAGACACCAGGGACTGTCCTGCATACCCCATTCTAGAGCCAGCATGACTCCCCTCTCTGAAGTGTTTTCTCCTGTTAGCTTGCTATCTTGGGACACCCATTGTTAGATTGACATGCAAAGAAAGGTTGGAGATACTGAGTTCACACTACATTGACTTTGTCCCAGTTTCTGATGGGGATGTCACTGCCTTTTCTTAGTGTTGACTGACTAGACTTTTACAATTTCATGCTATTGTCTCTATGTTAAAATGAACTCGCAAAGGCACAAAAAATAGCCCAAACAGACAAAGCTGAGTCACTTGAGTTGGCTAAACCCTACTCTCTTCTCTCCTGTCAGGTTATCCTGAGTTTTGTGGAAGGTGGTAAAGCACCTTTTCTGAAACTGCAGTGGCCAGTCATGAGCCTAAGTGTGCTCTTCTTTCTCTATTGTTAGTGAGGTAAAGTAAGCCCCGTTTTAAGACTAAAAAATCTCCCTTGCCTTTTTCATTTCCCAACCCCTATACTATTAAAAAATTAAAAAAAAAAAAAAAGTATTTAACTGGTACCAGAAAACAGGGATAATAGCATTACTTAAATCTATTTCTGACCATGATTCTTATTTTTTTAAACTTGTCCTAGATGTAACAAAGAAATAGTAATGCCCAGGGGGGCCTTATCATGCTATATCATTACTCAGAGATTAATAATCACCATCCATCCCCTACCCTATCACAGGTGTGACAGGTGCTGATGACTTAACATCTTTTCAAGCTACCTCTACATCCCCCCTTGTCAATACACCTCAAGTGTTCACTGACAGGGTTCACTGGACGCCCCCAGACTTGTTGAGTTTAGTGTCGCAGCCCTTCCCTTGCCCCGTCACTGCCTAACTGCATTCTGCCATGGTGCAAAAGTCTATGTAATGTTTGGGCTTCTTTAGAGGGTCACAACTCTCAGGGGACAATATCCCCCCATCGTGGGACAGACACTTCAAGGTTCTCTTTTTGTAACCCTTCCCGCAAGTTTTGGAACAAGGAGACCATTCCCCAAGCTGCCATCGTGGACAAGGCAGGTCGGCGCAAGGCCGTGTGCTGGCTGGTTTCACTTCCTTGGCACACTCAGAAGCTGGCTGCCCATTAAGGTCTCGACACTCCACCAGTCTTCTCTGCCAACCCTGACCACAAGACTTGGAACACTCGCCCCACTCCTCAATGACCCACTCAGAGAAAGTGGGGATGGCGTTGAACGGTTCCTGCTTCTTCTTCTTGACGAAATAGGTGTACTTAATCTTAGGTCGGAGGGCATGGCCCACCGTCAGGACCTGGATGGTGAGGGGCTCTTTGAGTGGACTAAAGCTGCGAATTCTTTCTAAGGCCGCAGAGGAGCCGCTGTATCTCAAGACGGTACCTTTGTAGGTAATGTCTTGCTCCAGTGTGGACAAGGTGAAGTCGCCATTCAAGATGTAGGTGCCATCTGCAGCCCGGATAGCCAGATAGCTCCCGTTATTTCTGGTTCCCCGCTGGTTCCGCTGTTTCACTTCAATATTAGTGGCTCCGGATGGAATTGTGACAATGTCATGATAGCCAGGTCTGCAGGCAAGAGAAAGCATTAGAAACATCTCTCATTCACTGGGTCATTGTAAGGTTTAGCTTGAGCTTATGAGGACTGTCTACACTCTGAGTTTTAAACTGGTCTCTCCTTTATGGAAGGGGGCATACCTGGAGGCACTCGGGTTACTCCTGGCTCTACGCTCAGAAATCGCTGGCTCTGGAAATCATATGGGATACTGGGGATTGAACCTGTGTCAGTCCAGGGTCAGCCGCATGCAAAGCAAATGCCCTACCACTGTGCTACCACTCCAGTCTCTAAACTGATCTCTTAAAAGTCACCAAATGGCCAGGTCTTTGACAGTGAACAAAATTTGAGCACTTACTTTGTGCTAATAACGGAGCCTGATATTTTCTTGCACGTCGATCCATTTCCTCCACAAATACCACATTTATCAAATTTCTTTTTGGAGTCAATGATGCGATCACAACCAGCTTTGACACACTGTCCTTGCACACAGACAGAGGTGGAATCGGGGCTGCATGGAGTGCCATCGATCACCTGAAAAAAGGGACACATGCTCGCTGTCACATACCACCAGGAAACAGTTAAAGTGAGGATACCTATGAATAAAGTCTTCTTGGTAGCATTCTCTTCTTTTTTGTCATAATTAAAACACTCTGCATCACATACTACTGAAGTCCTTTCCATACAATGTCTAATAATTTGGAAAAGAATTTAAAAAAGTGAAACTTCTCACTTTTAGCTAAGGCCAATGAAAGCAGAGCATTTTGTCAACTTGTTCTACCTTGCCAGAAAAAAAACAGTTGCTTTATAAATTACTGGCTGCATCATTAGTTGGGGTGTGTTTTGAAAACTCAGCAATCCTAGCTCAGAAATAAATGTACCCCCCTCAGCAAAACAATGCTGTAATGTAAGCCCTCAAATATCAAGGGGTATTACTGCTCAAACTTCTATTTTAATCAGTGCCTGTCTCCCTAGAATAAAGTCTTTGGATTATGCCTAATGTTAACAAAGGGCTCAGACATCATGGATAGCACTACAAGGAAAAAGAGTTAAACTTTTGATGTAATCTTAACAAGAAGCACCTGCAAGGGTCCTCAAAAGCTAGATTTTTGTTTGTTTGTTTGTTTTTGGGCCACGCCCGGCAGTGCTCAGGGGTTACTCCTGGCTGTCTGCTCAGAAATAGCTCCTGGCAGGCACGGGGGACCATATGGGACACCGGGATTCGAACCAACCACCTTTGGTCCTGGATAGGCTGCTTGCAAGGCAAACACCGCTGTGCTATCTCTCCGGGCCCTCAAAAGCTAGATTTAAGATTAACTCTGAGCTTCAATGGGTATCCCCCTCCCCCAACTTATTTAGCCCACCTGAATGATAAGAACTGCCCACACCTGGAATTGTGAGTAGAGGAGTCTGCATGGGTGGAGAGAGGGAATAATAAGGAGTTAGAAAAGTGTGGCAGAAGCCAGAATAGCGAGATTCAACAGAGAAATTCAGCTTCAGATTCAGCATCAAATTCAGCAGCATCAAAGACACAGCAGCAATAGCATCAGCAAAGGGAGTTAGTCAGCAAGAAAACCTGGAGAAGCAGCTGAAAGGAAGACAGAGGCTGAAGAGCCAGAATGAGTAGAGAAGTGGCTGCTAGAAAAAGGCTTAGCATGGAAGCCATGTGAGGAAATGTATATGGCAGATAGGACTGTGAAATAAAGCTGACAAACTCTTGGAACTTCATCTGACTACTTTGTGAATTTCTCCGCTGTCACCCCACAACCTTCAAACCCTCCAGGCCATAGGGGTTGCTGGAGCTGGGCAGAGCCAAGAAAGGCCTCACCATCCCCACACCAATTCTAGGACTCTTTAATTTATATTAATACAACAACTGACACTTGAACCCTGGACTGACTTGAGCCCTGGACCCAAGAAGATTTCAACAATGGTGAGGGCTTTGGCCTTATGGTGGCTTGTCACAGCTTTCTTAAACTGGACTGAGAATGAAGAGCTCAGAATACATCTAGTATCTGTTCTGAACATGGTGGAGGTGCCTTCAGGTGGGAAACATATATTAGAAATGAAGGGGGAGAGCTGAAAATTTGGAGCTCCCCATCAGATTGCTGGGCACCCAACTTTTTCTCCTACCAAAGGTAGGTCCTTTTCCGAGGACCAGAGCCTTCCAAACTGCAAATAGAGGTCACTGATTGGAAAAAAGCCGGAAAGAAATCTCCTTGGGAAAGGACTGGTAGCAGGCAGGAGAGTGGATTCCCTGCAACCCAGACGACCTTGGCAGCCTATCACAGAAGGTGAAGATTGAGAAGATGTAGGATCCAAGGCCAGCTGAAGACAAACAAAGAAGAAGCTGTTTTTTAGAACTTCCAGTAACTTTGGTTCAAGTTAAATCTCTTGACTCTATTTGCATCGATCATTGTCTTGCTGGTTAAATTGTGTTTTATTTGTATGGATCTTATTTTGGTCTAAGCCCCATTGCAAACAAAACATTTTGTATCTAACTTTAGTGCTTTAATATTTGTTTGAACTAACTAATCTAAAATGCTTGTTAGAGTTTTGAAAGTTCTCAGCTATCCTGATGTTATATTGTGTATCTTACATAGCTTATTTCCAACTGTATTATCTGCAGAAAATTTCTTGTGATTTTGTTTATAGCTTATGAAAAGAAACTTGGATGTTCTAGATTGAATCTAGATCTATCAATAGTGCTTCTGTAACAATACAAAAAAAGGTGGAGGATATGGGTATCCCCTCCCTCAACTTCTTATTTATCCCGCCTGAATGATCAGAACTACCCACACCTGGAATGGGTGGATAGAGGAGTCTTCATGGGAGGAGAGAGGGATTAAGAAGAAGAGTTAGAAAAGTGGGGCAGAAGCGAGAATCAATAGATTAAGCATCAAATTCAGCAGCATCAAAGAAGCGGCAGCAGTAGCATCAGCAAAGGGAGCTAGTCAGCAAGGTAGTCTGGAAAAGCAGCTGAAAGGTAGACAGAGGCAGAGAGAACCAGAGAAGGAGCAGAGAAGTGGCTTCTTGGAAAGGCTTAGCATAGAAGCCATGTGAGGAAATGTACATGGCGGTTAGGACCATAAAATAAAGCAAGCTGACTCCTGGAACTTCATCCGACAGCTTTGTGAAATTTCTTTGCTGTCACCCTGCAACCTTCAGACTTGCCAGGCCATAGGGACTGAGATAGGCTGAGTTTTCATGAAAAAGCAGGAATGTAAAAGGCTCAAAATTACCTTGGGCTGAACGAAGAAGAAGCCAATGCCTTTGGCCTGGCAGGTCAGCTTGCATCTGTCCTTTGGGGAGACACCAGCATATTTGGGGGTCAACTCCAACGGTGGCCCACTCCCAAAGGTTGTTTTGGAGAATTCATTGTGTGCCTCACACTGCTCTTCTCTAAAGGTTTTTCCTAGAAAGAGAAGGCAAGATGTTCCCATCATCGTCCCATCCTCCAGTGCCCGATGTGGGGCCCATCAGTCTCTTTGGCTCGGGTCCCACTTACCGTTGTTATCAGGGCAGTCTTCGATGTTGCAGGATCGATAGCGCATGCGTTTGCCTTCGCAGTATTTGCCTCCGTTCTTGGGTACTGGGTGGTCACACTCACGCACTGTATACTGAACTCCACCCCCACACGTTCTCGAACAGTCTCCCCAGGGCCCCCACGACCCCCAACTTCCATGCACAGGAGTCTACAATGGGGACAAAAAGTCATGAGTGTTAGAATTCTCCAAGGAAGCTTTCTAGGAAATAAAAGAGAAAAATCTGGGGCAAAGCATCCATGATCAAAATAATCTTATCATGGGGTTAGAGTGCTAATACAGCATGTAAGATGCTTGCCTTGCACACAGCCGAACCAGGATCGATCCCCAGAAGGATCCCATATGAGTCCCTGAGCCTGCTAAGAGTGATCCCTGAACACAGAAAAGGAGTAAGTCCAGTGCTGGGGTGGCCCCACCCTCCTTCCCCTTCAAATCTATCTTGGGTTCTTGAAAAGGGATCTCAGATGGCAGATGTGGACAATACTGTTATTCAGTATTTCAGCATCACTCGGTTCTTTGCACTTCTCACATGGAAAACTATGTGTGTGACATGAAAGCTGCCAGGGGAAATCTCACCTCAAATCGTTTCATGTCAGTCTTGTTCACACAGTTGCCATTGAGGCACCATTTCCCGTCTCCACAGCTGGTGCCATCTGCCCAAGGGAAGTGTTTGGTCTGGCAGACCAGCAACCCGCCAGAAGTGCCTGTGCACCACAGGGTTGTGCACACACTTTCTGCATCTGGGCAGTGCTTGGACTCATCTCCAAATGTAAACTGGCACTGCCGGTTGGCATCATACAAAGTCCCAGGAAGATCAGAAGGAAACTGCATGGGATTTTGGGGCTTGTCCATCAAACATTCACCTGCCAATAAAAATGCCAACTGGTATTAATAAATAGCAGATGAAAGCATACAGATCCATTTAAGAAAACATTTATCAGAGCTTACACACACACACACATTTATCAGAACTTATTTATCAGGCCTTATATAAGTAAAATTTTACGTCTACAAAATTTCAACTTGAAATTTGAAAACTGCAGAAATTTAGGGAAAAAGTTATAAAGATTTTAGATGAATATCTCTTCCTCCCTAAAAACAAAAGTGGGTGTGGCAGAGCAATAGCACAGCAGGTAGGGCATTTGCTTGGCACACGGCCAACCTCGAACTGACAGGTTTGATCGCTGGCACCCAATGGTCCCCTGGGCCAGCCAGGAGTGATTTTTTATTTCTGAGCTAAGAGCCAGGAGTAACCCCTGAGTGCCACTGGGGTTGGCCTAAAAACAAGTAAACAAATAACCAAAAAAAAAAAAAGTTCTTCGATGAAAGTATTTGTGTCCTCACAATAACAGAACACTCTGGTTCTGCTCAAAAATTGAACAAAAGTACTTTGGCTGTCACTACATCTGATAAGATCTGAAAATGGCTGAGTATGATAATGGGAGTAATTCTGAAGGTTGGAAAAGAGGAAGTGGGAAAAAATAGCAGATGACTGAGAATTTTTACAGAGAAAGGATGTCCTGTGTGCACGAGAGGCAGGAGCATCTTACCATGGCCGTTATCCATAAAGGAGGTGATCATAGCAGCGCTACAAGGAGACCAAGGCTGGTTCCGGTCCAGATTGGAAAGCATTGAGGCCATCATGTGTGCGTCAGGGTTCACTCCATTGATGTTGGCACACTGCTTGGCATCATCGTGGGGCATGTTAAACACGTGGCCTAAGAAAGGTTAAAAAATGTGGATTCAATGAGAGAGTCTCAGCATTCTTTGTTGTTTTCCCCCACCCCCCAAGTCTCTAGGTGATCTCTCTGAAGGAAGTAATATATTCAAGAAACATGTCTGCTTTTTAAAGGGCATGAAGCAGGAACATTTCCAATTGTTTATAGCTATTCTCTAGTTTTTTGGGTAGTACTTCCAAGCTCAGGGGTTCTAGAAGTTCCTTCCCATGATTCAGCAGCCAGTAGGACTGGTGGGTTGGGGACCACCAGTGTTTCCCTGGGCAATACTGGGGAGATTTGAGGCTCATGTCTCTAGGGCCATTCCTGGTGATGTGCTAGAAATAATGTGTCATCAGGACACGCCAGTGATGCTCATGTCTCTAGGGCCATTCCTGGTGATGTGCTAGAAATAATGTGTCATCAGGACACCCCAGTGATGCTCATGTCTCTAGGGCCATTCCTGGTGATGTGCTAGAAATAATGTGTCATCAGAATTAGAACTGAGATTGGGTATGTGGCCTAACCTCTGTCTTATCTAAGGCCCAGATCCTCTCTTTTTCTTGAGTGAAGGGATAAGAATTTGAACCACATCTGATGGTGCATGATGGCTTACTTCTAGTTCTGCTCAGGGTTCACTTTTGGTGGTACTTGGGGAACCAGGTAGTGCTGGGACTCAAACCACATTTGTCCATATGCAAGGCAAGTACTATTGAATAATCTGTCTAGCCCCAGTTAATTATTTTCTAAGCTGACCATGTTTGTAATAACTGAAATTATTCCCAACTTCTCCCAGGAATCTGTGGCACCTACAAAATATACTTGCAGACTGTTCTAAAATTAGTAATTGCCAGTTTGTATTCAAGTATTGGGTCTTAACTATAAACCTGAAGGATCTTACCTAATTCATGTGCTGTGGTGAAGGCAGCCTGTAAACCATCATCTTCAATAACTGAGCAGCTCCGAGTGGGATCACACACAGTACCTACATCAGCCATGCCCAGAGTGTCACATGTCTGGGCTCCACACAGGTCCTGCAAAAAGCAAAGGGATATGTTCTTATTCGCAGAGAGTCACTGGAAATATTAAAATCATAAGGGAAAGAGGATTTCTTCCGGCCAATCATGCCAATTCAAAACCACAGCACAAAATCCAGGGATGAAATCCAACCCCCTCAAAAGATGCTAGAATGACAGGTCCTCCTCTCACCTGTCTGGTAAACAGAATAGTCGTGTCATAGTGCTCGGGGTCCCGATCACTGGGAGGGTTGTGCTGTTTCTGCCAGTTGCAAAAGTTGCGCAGGGTGAGGGCAGCGTTGGAAGTGACTTCAGGCCCCTTTTGTTCTTCATAGATGACCAGGATCTTCACCACCACCAGGCTGATGGAATTGCGGATGCTGGGGTGTTTGTACAACCTGGCAGCTACAGAGAATAAGGTGAGAAGGTAGTGCCTGAGGCCACTGCCGTGGAACTCTGCCATCGACTGGTCGGCCACCAGCATGGTTTCCACATAGCGGGGACTGGATACAAATCGCTTCTTCCTGATGCTTCCGGTTCCTGGAAAGAGAAAAAGAAGAAGTTTGTTCAGGGGGGTCAGTTAGTCTAGGAGGAGTTTTCTTCTCAAAGCATCTAAGGAAAGCCTAACAAATAAAAATTATGATATTTTAGATATTATATAATATAGTATATAGTATATCGATATATAATATATAATAGTGTAAGACTTTTAAAATAAATTAAAAAAAATGGTTCTTGTCTTCTTCGAAATCCTGCAAACCCAAGACAGGCCGGGCCTTCTGCACACCCAGTTGTAGTAAAACCTTGGATCTGGAGAACAGGCAGGACTGCCTGAGTCATGCTTTTGCAGGCCAGGCACAGCTTAATTCCTGAATGAGATCATGGGACTCCACGTGGAAGGCCCAGGGCGGGGATGGGGCCTGGGCCAAGGGGCGGGACGTGCGGCAATCTCAGCCTGCACCGCCAGTTTCTGTCTCATTCCGGGGGTCCCAGGGGGTCCCGGGTGCAGCTCCCGCCAAATCAGGGCACCAGGACCACCCACTACGCCCAGGAGCCAACTGCTACCTTTCTCCCTGTGTCTCCCAGTTTCTCTCCTCCTCACCTGCAATAAAGGGCCCTACTCAGCCATATCTGACTTTTGAGAAAATGAACCAGGACAGTCCCCAAACTTGGAGGGGGGTACTTTTGTTTGTTTTAAAGAGCAGAGGAACTTTTTGGGGAGAAAAAGGGAGACTCCAACAAAGGCATTTAGGATCACTTTGAAGGGCAGATGGAACCCAAGCGAGAGAATGGGAAGGACCGGGAAAGGGAGTTCTGCAAAAACGCACATGATTCTGGAAATGCAGGGCAGGAAGCCGGGGCGGTGGTGACTCAGGTTCAACTGCGCAGCGGGGCAGGACGGCCGCGAGAGGGAGCGCGGGCCGGGAGCGCACGGAGAGGCGGGGCCCTAGTGGAGCTGGGGCACAGACCTCCCAAGCAGGTTCTACACCCCCCAAAAAAACCTCCAGCTTGTTAGAGTCAGCCTCTAAAAGCCGGCAAGGGGGGCCGAGGCTAGCCAGCCACCGTCTAGGATCCCTGAGGGGGTGGTGGCACATGCGGATGGAACCGCAGCTCCTAGCGTCACCACCATCACCCGAGTCCACCCAGCACTGAACAGGCAGGGGGAAACGGTTGGGGGTGGGGGTTTCCAAAACTCAAGAGCAAATTACAACCCCACTAAAGAATGCGGGTTCGATCGTGCGATTTAGAAACTTAAACGCAGAAGAAAAGAAAGAAAGAAGACGCGCAATTGCTCCCACTAGAATTTTGTGCAAGGATTATGTGTGTGGGTGTGTAAGTGTGCCGGGGGGTTACCAAGCCTCCCTGAGCCTTAGTCAGCAGAAAAGCGCTCCTCTGTACTCTGGGTCATTCATTACACGGGCACACATGTAACTGCAGAAGAGGGATCATGCTAAGAGCTAAGAATCTCAACCCCCTTTCAAACCCCATCCAGTGTGCGCCCAGGACACTGCGTTCAGGTCCGTGGCACGCACAAAGACCACAAAGAGGGTTGGAGAGGGGGCCTGAATAGGGTGAAAGGAAATCAGAGTCAACTCTAGTGCGGCTGATACCTGTGGCTTGCCCGGCGTGCGCTGGTGCCCGATTTCTGGGTGCCCACCGAATCTTGGGGTCCTGGCCTTTCTGCCCGGCGGCCCCCGGGAGCTCGATCTCTTCGTCCACGACCCCGCACTTGGCACCACCGCCATCCAGGCGCTTCCGACGCAGGAGATGGAAGCGGGGGTACTCCTCGGGGCTGGCGGTGGTGGTGGTGGTCCCGGTGGCGGGAACCAGGCGCACGCTAGGAGCTGCAGGCGCGGGCTGGATGGAGTACTCGTCGCCTTGCAGGAAGAAAGCGCCGCGCACGCCTTCGCAGAGGCTGAGAGCCGCGGCCGAATTGGGGTCTCCGTTCACCGTGCCCGAGTAGAAACAGCGTCTCAGGTCCCCGGCCAGGTCGAGATCCGACACGTTGGACCCGGGTCTGCGCCCCACGGTTTGGAGCTTGAAGCCGGGCGCCAGGAAGCCGAGATCGAGCTGCAGTTCTAAGCGCAATTGGAGACCGAAGGCGTCCAGGTGGAGACGCGTGATCCCGGAGTCTGGGGATCTCTCGAGCGTCGGGAGCACCAACTCTTCCTCCTCTTCCACGGGGCTCCCTTGCACCGCGGGCCCCAGCAGCGGCAGCAGCCAGGCGGCCGCCGTTACCAACAGCAGCGTGGACGTCTGTTCCAACGCACCCATCTCGCCGCCCGCCGTGCGCCTTCGGGACGCACCAGGGAGGTTTGCTCTTTGCACCCGAGCTCGGTGCAATAGGGGGGCTATTGTTTTGGAGCAGAGCACAGAACCCCGCTCGGGATAGATAGTTCAAGTCTAGCAATTGCTCTGATGCTGGCAAAAAGGGTCGCAGGGGCTCCCAGGGTCCCTCGGAAGGGCGCGCGGGAAGTTTCTTCCAGTTGCAAGAACCGCGCGGCAGACTCTGGCAGGAGTGGAATTGGCTGCTGCGGGGGGACTCCAACCGCCCTCTGGAGGAGTTTCGGGATGGCAGGGAGCTGCGGGGTAACGCTAAGAAACCCGTGCCAGACCGTCAGCCCCTCCTCGGCCACTGCCTGGACCGGACCCGGACCGCCGAGCAGCAAGCAGCTCGCTCTGCGCTAAGCTCTCGGTCCTCAGGGACCGCCCAAGAATTTTTGCCAAAAGGGTCCAAGAACCTGGAGCCGCTTTGCAGCGAGTGCAAGAACTGGGGGACCAGGGTTGCCCTTTTATAGCCACCTCCCTTTACTCCGCGGCGCTCCTCCCTCCCTCCCGGCCTCCTATCCTGCCTGAAGTCACCGCCTCCCCTACGCTAGGGCAGCCGACTTTGGGCGAGGGTGGAGGGAGAGAGGGGGCGGCCCCCTTGAGCTGGCTCCGGTCCCGGGGACTCGTCAATCTGGGGGCGGAAAACGCAGAAGGGGCGTTGTGACCAGCACTTTGTGCGTCCGGACCTGCAGCGGGGAGAAAGTTTTCTCCTTTGCACCAGGTGCTATGCCCCATCCCGCTGCACAATCCAGCAGGCTTCCCGACTACTCTCCTTCCCGCCACCGTGCTGCAGCTTGCTCCGATGGAAATCCGATGGGGTGGAGAGGAGAGCCCCCTTCTCCAAGATCCACTGTCCCCCCAAGCTGTCCCTGTGCGTCGCCAACTCCCACAATCTCCTCCTCTCCACTCTGGGAACCGAGCCAGGGCTGCCCTTTCTAGAAAAATACCCACCTCCCCTTCTCCCAGACTAGCCTGCCCGTTTGCTGCAACTGTTCTGGGGGAGGAATGGGGTGGGGAAGCCTGGTGCCTGGGACCTAGGGGCAGAAGGAGACACTGACCTACCAGGCTCTAGCATGGACCCATTGACCCAGCTCCTTCCTTCCTCTGGCATGACCGCCTTCCCCGCCCCCGCCCGGTTGTAGAGACTTTTTGGGGGCGATTTGGGTTCACACTTCCGGAATAGGTAATCTGGAAGGCGGCTCAGTTTCCTAAGAGAGACTCCCTTGCCTGGGAATTGCGCTTTCTCTTCTGGGTCCGAGAAATAACTCACTCACCACCTACCTTCCTGCTAGGCTACTTGCTTCCACTTAAAAGCAGCTGCAGGACTTATTTAGGCCAGGCTGGTGGAAAAGGTCTAAGAACCCCCAACTTTTTTTGCCCCATCTACAGATCGCAGAGATAGGTGGCTGGGATTTAGAAAAGTGAATCCCCTAGCCCCATTCTCTCTCTCTCTTTTTTTTAACAGGGAAGGGGAGCAAAAAATAATTTAAAAGGGCTGCAACTTGTGTTTGCAAAGCTGAGTCGTTTCCCCATTCCTAGGCCCCTAAGCAAATATGCTGCAACAATCCTATCGAAAAAGAGGGAGGGACTCCGTGACACAGAGGAAGGAAATGTTTCCTCGTGCTTGCACTGGCGAAAAGTCACCGGGACAATAGATCCCGGGGCGTTCTTGGCGCACTCCCACTTGTTCTTTTCTCTTTTCTCCCCACCTCGCTGCTCCCGTCCAGGGTCCACCCCCTTTTGATTTTTTGGGGGTCCTCATCATTCCTCCCCTAAGACATTCAGTCAGGCCCAGAGCGTCTGCTTCAGCCCTCAGGCACTTTTTTCTTTCCACACTTTGCTGCTAACTAAAAATAATTATAATAATAATAATAAATCAAAACACAAACTTTTTTCTTTTTTCTCACTTGGAGTTCCAGATAGTCTGCTGGAACACAGAGCAAAACAAAAGATAGAGCTTTGCTTTTCACTCTTTAGGACAGCTCGAGTGAGAGCACTACAATGAACAAATAAAAAGCAAAAATACAAAAACTAGGATCCTCAACACTTTTCTCTTGAAAAGGCTGAATGATGGCACCTGGTCCTCAAACCCTTAAGGGATGCTTTCTTAAATGCCATTGCTTGGTCTGGGGTCCCAATCGGAATTCAAGCTGGGGAAGCGAATCAGGAATGACTTGTTCCAGAGCAGCAGGTGGGATCTCAATGACAAGTTTTTCCTTTCTTTTGCTTTACCACTTTGTCCAGGTCTTAACATTGCTATCCGGTGTTTCTAGTGACTTTTTTCTACCTTGTTTCCCTTCTCTCATTCTATTTCCCCTTCAGACTTGAATGAACCTGCACATCATAAGCAGCCGCAAGCAGTCCTACTTTTTTCCCTGCGTTTTCTTCTTTTCTCTTTAAAGGAGTAAATTAAACTTGCTTAGCATTGCACTTATTTTCCACACATTTCTACTTTTCAGTTGGGTTTATAGACCCCCCAATTTCTTTTAAACCTTCCTTAAAATTTGAACGTCTATGTGTTAGTTGGAGAAAATAAGGGACATTTGAGAACATTTGTGAGCAATATATCTACATGGTATCAGGAAAACATGACTTGGAAACCATCCGTTCATTTCCCAGACTTTTGCTTATAAAAGGACTGAAAAAAAATACAATGACCAACAGCTGAAATGGAGATTTTATATATTTGACTTGGGCTGGGAGATGATAAACTTACCAGATCAGTAAGGAAAAAATAAGACTTTTTTGAACTGAAAAAAAAAATTCAGAAAAATCAGGAGAATATGTGCGTGTGGGGGGAGGGGAGGAGAATAATGTAATCCTCTTTTAATTGGTCAATTTTCCTACATAACTTTAGGATTTTAAATGTATTAAATTGATCTTGGCCTTTATTTCTTGTCCGTGTTTTTCTTGCTGGAAGTAGCTGTAACTACAGGCATATACTGCTCATCTTGAATGGCTTTACATTTATTATAACTTTTGCAAATTTCATATTGTGTATCCTCCTAGAGCTGAAAAAACAGCGCTGAAGACAAACGGATGGCCAGGAACATGACTTTTTTATTCACTTGGGTTTTTCTCCAAATTTCTGTTCTTTTGCATAATGGCTCCAATCTGTTGTGCACCTGTAGTTCTGGGAAATGAGTCTTTTATAATCGCTTCAACAGAGGCCTGGATGTAGGAGTTGCCAGTTACTAAACTTGAAAAGCTTCATGCTCACAAGAACATTTAATCTACTTAAGAAAAAAAGAGAACATCACACTTAGGATGTGTGGTACTATGCAAATATGAAATCATGACATATAAAATTATTAGCATTGTTTGGAATTGAAAACATGTTTTCTGTCAAAAGTAAGACTAAAATTTGTGGACGGCATTGTGACCTTAAGTGTGGGGTTATTGGAAATGACACACCCCACCAAAACGTCTATTCTGTGATTGGAAAGGGCATCTCTCCAAGTTCCTATAGCATTATTGATTTTCTTTCCATAGAATACAGATGTGCTCATATCAGTACAAATCTTGATCTGTCTTAAGTTGTAGATTATGAAGTTCATATTTGTAGAGATGGCCTAACAGCAGGTAAAATATTTTATTTTAGATGTTATTGAAAGGAACAGTTTAGTCATTTAAAGGTTTTGTGCAGGACTGGACAAGGCAAATGGCTTTGTAGGTATGAGATCCTCTGTTTGAACTCTAGTTCCCCATACTCGCCAGCACACTTCATTCATTTAAAGTGAAAGAAACATCACTTTTTACATATGCCTTATACTATCTGTTTCATTAAAAACACAGGCAAAGTATTTTATATTCTCAAGAAGTCTAAAGTCAACTGAGTAAGTATTCAAAGTATCTAGTAAATGAAGAAATCTGGTACTTTACTCATTGCTTTATTTAGGTATCGTCTAATGCAAGGGTTAATGTACATATTCCAAAAGCATGTAAAGCTTCAGACCATAAGATTTACCAATTATAAATGGAAAAACTATTTATGATTAGTGCTAATTTCTGGTACTTGTAGTCTAAAATAATTTTGGACAAATAGATACTTTATTTGATCTTATATGAGAACATAGAAAACATCTACTTTAAGCAGGTGGAACCCAGAAATATAATACTGAAAACCCTGTAAATGACATTGAGAGTGAAAAACACTATGACCCCAATGTCACACATTTGCAAGAATCCGGAGAATAGCTTGTCCAATTCTTTTCCCTGTTTGACAGATGAAGAACAATTGATTTCAAAGACATAAGGAAGCTTGTGTTAGAGGTTTTAGCCAAAATGTCTCTGATTTGTAATTCCTCTTGAAGGTAGTCATTTTTTAGTAGGTAAGAATCTTTTCAGAATTGTTCTTGATGTTATTTTCAATTGTTACATTTCACTCAAATTCTAAAGTGTTTAAACAAAATTCCACCTTAAGAGACACATAGCACCTACTGTCGTGTTTTCCTTCCACCAGGTGGCGCCCATCTACAATAAATGATCTTTATTCAAGGTGGGGTGTGTGTGTGTGTGTGTGTGTGTGTGTGTGTGTGTGTGTGTGTGTGTTATTTGCTTGTTTTTGATTGGTCAAAAATTAGCAACGTTTTTAATCCTTTTTTGTCATTTTAAATTTCAATAAAATTTTGTATTGTGAAAAATATGTTTTATATATTTAAAGGTTACATACCTTAGCGATGCAATGTTTTAGTCTACTATCTTTTCATTGCGCAGATCAATTGTTTTCGACCCAAACCCAAAATTAAAAAATAAATTATCTCTGATAATAAAAAAAGTGAAATTGGCTCTGATAATTAAGAGTGTGTTAGGTTTTCTAATTTTTATTTTAGGTCTACACCGTATGATGCTCAGGGTTTATTCCCCTTCTTAGCTCAGGGACAACTCCTGGTAGTGTTCAAGGGATTATATGCAATCCTGGAAAGAAAATCTGCCATGCAATGCAAGTGCTTAAAACCCTGTTCTCTCTGTCTTGCCCCAATACATAGTTACATATAAAAGCTTTATGTGATTCAAATGACAAGATTTAAACATTGCAATTCACTAAAGAAAATTATAAAATCATTATGCATTTAGTTATTAAGTGCCCAAAGCATGGATATTATAAATTAATTATTGAATACCAAAAATAAAATTTATAGTATGTTTGGCTCTCTCAATTGGAGAGACAATTCATTTTTATGGTTATAGATCTTATTCTAGTGAGAAAATATTCTGCCACCAGGGGGTGGCAAAAGACAAAATTTAGATTGCTCTTGCTTGACAACTTACTGTGCATACTTTCCTACCCCCACTTCAGTGATTTCCAAATGCCCAGTGAATTCAAATCTCTTTTTTAGCATGTTTTATCACTTTTCAAGAATCTGTATTACTACTATATTTCACTTTTATTTTTTATATGTTTATTATTTTTTATTTACACAACTTTATTACATACATGATTGTGTTTGGGTTTCAGTCATGTAAAAAACACCACCCATCACCAGTGCAACATTTCCATTACCAATGTCCCAAATCTCCCTCCTCCCCACCCAACCCCCGCCAGTACTCTAGACAGGCTTCCTATTTCCCTCGTACATTCTCATTATTAGGATAGTTCAAAACGTAGTTATTTCTCTAAATAAACTCATCCCTGTTTGTGGTGAGCTTCATGAGGTGAGCTGTTACGTCCAGCTCTTTTCCTTTTCTGTCTGAAAGTTGTTATTGAAAGAATGTCTTTCATTTTTCTTAAAACCCATAGATGAGTGAGACCATTCTGTGTATTTCTCTCTCTCTCTCTGACTTATTTCACTCAGCATAATAGATTCCATGTACATCCATGTACAGGAAAATTTCATGACTTCATTTCTCCTGACAGCTGCATAATATTTTATTGTGTATATGTACCACAGTTTCTTTAGCCATTCATCTGCTAAAGGGTATCTTGGCTGTTTCCAGAGTCTTGCTATGGTAATTAGTGCTGCAAAGAATATAGATGTAAGGAAGGGGTTTTTGTATTGTATATTTGTGTTCCTAGGGTATATTCCTAGGAGTGGTATAGCTGGGTCATATGTGAGCTCGATTTTCAGTTTTTGGAGGAATCTCCATATTGCTTTCCATAAAGTTTGAACTAGACGGCATTCCCACCAGGAGTGGATAAGAGTTCCTTTCTCTCCAAATTCCCGCCAACACTGCTTGTTCTCATTCTTTGTGATGTGTGCCAATCTCTGTGGTGTGAGGTGGTATCTCATTGTTGTTTTGATTTGCATCTCCCTGATAATCAGTGATATGGAGCATTTTTTCATGTGTCTTTTGGCCATTTGTATTTCTTCTTTCTCAAAGTGTCTGTCCATTTCTTCTCCCTATTTTTTGATGGGATTAGATTTTTTTTCTTGTAAATTTCTGTCAGTGCCTTGTATATTTTGGAGATTAGCCCCTTATCTGATGGGTATTGGGTAGTTTCTCCCACTCAGTGGGAGGCTCTTGTATCCTGGGCGCTATTACTTTTGAGGTGCAGAAGCTTCTCAGCTTAATATATTCCAATCTGTTAATCTCTGCTTTCACTTCTTGAAGAGTGCAGTTTCCTCTTTGAAGATGCCTTTAGTCTCAATGTCCTGGGGTGTTTTACCTACATGTTGTTCTATGTATCTTATGGTTTTGGGTCTGGTATCGAAGTCTTTCATCCATTTGGATTTAACCTTCGTACATGATGTTAGTTGGGGGTCTAAGTTCGATTTTTTGCAAGTGGCTAGCCAGTTGTGCCAACACCACTTGTTGAAGAGGCTTTCTTTGCTCCGTTTAGGATTTCTTGCTCCTTTATCAAAAATTAGGTGATTGTATGTCTGGGGAACATTCTCTGAGTATTCAAGCTTATTTGCTGAAATGAGGGCCTGTCTTTATTCCAATACCATGCTGTTTTGATAACTATTGCTTTGTACTACAGTTTAACGTTGGGGAAAGTAATTCCTCCCATATTCTTTTCTCCAATGATTGCTTTAGCTATTCTAGGGTGTTTATTGTTCCAAATGAATTTCAAAAGTGCCTGATCCACTTCTTTGAAGAATGTCATGGGTATCTTTAAAGGGATCACATTAAATCTGTACAACGCTTTGGGAGTATTGCCATTTTTATGATGTTAATCCTGCCAATCCATGAGCACGGTATGTGCTTCCATTTCTGCGTGTCCTCTCTTATTTCTTGGAGTGGAGTTTTATAGTTTTTTTTTGTATAGGTCCTTCACATTTTTAGTCAAGTTGATTCCAAAATATTTGAGTTTGTGTGACACTATTGTTAATAGAGATGTTTTCTTAATGTCCATTTTTTTCTTATTACTATTGGTGTATAGAAAGGCCATTGATTTTGTAGCCTGTCATCTTGCTATATGAGTCTCTTGTTTCTAGAAGGTTTTTCCTAGAGACCTTAGGGTTTTCTAGGTAGAGTATTATGTCATCTGCAAACAGCGAGAGCTTGACTTCTTCCTTTCCTATCTGGACTCCCTTGATATCTTTTTCTTGCCTAATTGCTATAGCGAGTACTTCCAGTGCTATGTTGAATAGGCTTGGTGAGAGAGAATTTAGAGGAAAGAGAATTTAAAGGAAAGTTTTTCTTCATTGAGGACGATATTTGCCTCTAGCTTGTGGAAGATGGCCTTAACTATATTGAGAAAGGTTCCTTCCATTCCCACCTTGCTGAGAGTTTTGATCAAGAATGGGTGTTGAACCTTATCAAATGCTTTCTCTGCATCCATTGATATGATCATGTGATTTTTATTTTTCTTGTTGTTGATGTTGTGTATTATGTTGATATATTTACAGATGGTAAACCAGCCTTGCATTCCTGGGATGAAACCTACTTGATCGTAGTGAATGATCTTCTTAATGAGGCATTGAATTCTATGTGCCAAGATTTTGTTGAGAATCTTTGCATCTGTATTCATCAGCAATATTGGTCTGTAATTTTCTTTTTTTGGTAGCATCTCTGTCTGGTTTAGGTATCAAGGTGATGTTAGTTTCATAAAAGCTATTTGGAAGTGTTCCTGTTTTTTGATTTCATGAAAGAGTCTTGTCAGGATTGGTAGAAGTTCCTCTTGAAAGGTTTGAAAGAATTCATTAGTAAATCCATCTGGGCCTGGGCTTTTTTATTTGGGCAGACATTAGATTACTATCTTAATTTCCTCCATAGTGATGGGTGTGTTTAGATATGATACATCCTCTTCATTCAACCTGGAAGATTATAAGAGTCCAAAAATTTATCCATTTCTTTCAGGTTTTCATTTTTAATGGCATAGAGTTTCTCAAAGTAGTTTCTGATTACACTTTGGATCTCTAATATATCAGTAGTGATCACTCCTTTTTCATTCCTAATACGAGTTATCAAGTTTCTCTATCTCTCTTTTTTTTATTAGTTTTGCCAGTGGTCTATCAATCTTGTTTATTTTTTCAAAGAACCAACTTCTGCTTTCGTTGATTTTTCGGATTGTTTTTTGGGTGTCCACTTCGTTGATTTCTGCTCTCAGTTTTGTTATTTCCTTCTGTCGCCCTATTTTTGGGTCCCTTTGTTGAGTACTTTCTAATTCTATGAGCTGCGTAATTAAGCTATTCATGTATGCCCCTTCTTTCCTGATGTGTGCTTGCAAAGCTATAAATTTTCCTCTCAGTACCGCTTTTGCAGTGCCCCATAGGTTCTGATAGTTTGTGTCTCCATTGTCATTTGTTTTTAGGAAGGTTTTGATTTCCTCTTTGATTTCATCTCAGACCCACTGGTTATTCAGTATTAGGCTGTTTAACTTTCAGGTATTAAATATTTTTTTTGTGTCCCTCTGTAGTTCACATATAATTTCAGGGTCTTGTGGTCAGCAAAGGTAGCCTGCAAAATTTCTATCCTCTTGATATTATGTGCTAGCATGTAGTCTATCCTGGAGAATGTCCCATGCACATTAGAGAAGAATGTGTATCCAGACTTCTGGGGGTGGAGTGTCTTGTATATATCTACTAGGCCTCTTTCTTCCATTTCTCTGTTCAGGTCTAGTATATTCTTGTTGGGTTTCAGTCTGATTGACCTGTCAAGTGTTGACAATGCCGTGTTGAGGTCTCCCACAATTATTGGGTTGTTATTGATATTATTTTTTAGATTTGTCAACAATTTTATTAAATATTTTGCTGGCCCCTCATTCGGTGCATATATGTTTCGGAGAGTGATTTCTTCCTGCTGTACATATCCCTTGATTAATACAAAATGTCCATCTTTGTCCCTTACAACTTTCCTAAGTATAAAGTTTGCATCATCTGATATTAGTATGGCCACTCCTGCTTTTTCATGGGTGTTGTTTGCTTGGATGATTTTTCTCCAGCCTTTTATCTTGAGTCTATGTTTGTTCTGACTATTCAGGTGTGTTTCTTGTAGGCAGAAGAATGTTGGATTAAGTTTTTGATCCATTTAGCCACTCTGTGTCTCAAGTGGTGCATTTAGTTTATTGTCATTGAGAGAAAGAATTGTCCTGGGAGTTGGTGCCATCTTTATATCAGAGTTTGGTGTGTCTGTTGGTCAGTCTTGTCTTAATTTAGGCCATTCATATTTTCTTTTAAGAATGGTTTTAAGTTTGTAAACTTTCTGAGCTGTTGTTTTTCTGTGAAACTATGTATTGTTCCTTCAGACCTGAAAGTGAGTTTTGATGTGATCAGTATTCTAGGCGAAGCATTTATTTAATTGAATTTTGTCACTATGTCCCATCACTGCCTTCTGGCCTTGCTTGTTTCCGGTGACAAATCTGCAGTAAATCTCAAGAATGGTCCCTTGAATGTAATTTCTCTTTTCGATCTTGCTGCTTTCAGAATTCTGTCTTTATCTGTGGGATTCGTCATTGTGACTATGATGTGTCTTGGGGTGTTTTTTCTGGGGTCTCTTGTAGTTGGTACTCTTCGGGCATGCAGGATTTGATCTCATGTATTCATTAGCTCTGGTAGTTTCTCTTTAATGATGTTCTTGACCATTGATTCTTCCTGGAGATTTTCTTCCTGGATCTCTGGGACTCCGATGATTCTTAAGTTGTTTCTATTGATCTTACCATAGACTTCTATTTTAATCTGTTCCCATTCTTTGAGTAATTTTTCCATTGTTTTATCATTTTCTTTAAGGCTTTTTCCCAATTTCTTCTGCTGTATGGAATTTTTATTCATCTCATCTTCCAGTGTACTAATTCTATTATCAGCTGCTGTTAATCCCTGGGAAAGCTCAACCATGTTTTTCTTCAATTCGTCTACTGAGTTTTCAGACCTGTTATTTGAGTTGAGATTTCAGTTTGGAGTTTTCTGATTTCTATCTTCATATTCTCTTGATTCTTATTAGTGTTCTCTTCTATACTTTCTTTGAGTTCTTTGAACATCTTCCATATTGCGACTCTAGACTTCTTATCTAAGAGACTGACTAGTTGGTTGGTCATGTTCAAGTCATCAGAGTTGCTATCGTCATTCTCTATGTCTGGTGCTGGCCTGTCACACTTGTATTGTGGGTTTTTCTATGTGCTGTGGCTGTATTCATTGGCTAAATGATGTGCATGGCCGGGAAGCAAAGCGGAGCTGCCATGCTCCTCTGGCTCCACCCTTTCTGGGTTTGTAAACTTACCTCCAGGGAAGGCTCCAGAGGAAGGCGAGCCATCCTCAGATGAGCCGCACACAGAATGAAATCAGGCTGAAAATGGAGCACAGCACAGAAGACAGGTAGATAGGGGTGCTGGAATTTGAGTTCCAGCAGAGTTCAGTGGTTTTCTCTTTCTGGGCTTGTAAGCTCAGCTCCAGGGAAGACTCCATGGAAGGCAAGCCATTCTCAGATGAGCCACACACAGGATGAAATTAGGCCAATAATGGAGCACAGCACAGAAGACAGGCAGATAGGGGTGCTGGCATCTGAGTTCCAGCAGAGTGCAGCGGTTTCCCCTTTCTGGGCGTGTAAGCTCAGCTCCATGGAAGGCGAGCCTTCCACAGATGAGCCACACACAGGATGAAATCAGGCCGAAAATGGAGCACAGCACAGAAGTCAGGCAGATAGGGGTGCTGGCATCTGAGTTCGAGCTGAGTGCAGCAGCTTCCTCTTTCTGGGCTTGTAAACTCACCTCAGGGAAGGTTTCAGGGAAGGCAAGCCATCGCAGATGAGCCACACAAAGGATGAAATCAGGCCAAAAATGGAGCACAGCACAGAAGAAAGGCAGATAGGGGTGCTGGCATCTGAGTTCCAGCAGAGTTTAGCCTCCAGCACAGTTCTTTTTGTAATTTTTTCTTCTTGTTTCAATGGTGTTCTTTCCTTAGAAAGAGCACACGGCCGCATAGCGAAGTGGAGTGGCCATGCTCTGCTTGAGCCTCTTTTTGGCCCACTCCCAGGAGGTTCAAGCGACAGGACAGGAGACAGACACACACAGGCAGCACTCACAATTTCTCACGGTCGGGCCCCACTGGGCAGGCATAGTTTTGTAGATTTTCCCAGCCTGATGTCACAAACAGGGGACCTGACTTCTTCAAAGTACTGCTTATAGCTGGTTTTCATGTTGTGAAGCAGTTCCTTGGTGTGCCCACCCTTGAATAAGCCTCTGGGAGAGCGAGGTTTCTGGAGCCTCTTTTTGGCCCACTCCCAGGAGTTTCAAGCGACAGGACCGGAGACAAACACACACAGGCAGCACTCACAATTTCTCACAGTCAGGCCCCACTGGGCAGGACCACTTTTAATAAACTCTGAAATTGTAAGTAGACATTTTTTGTCAGTAGGCGGCACCTGAGACCAAAAAATAAGAAATTTTAACTATTTCAAAAATTTCCTCCGTCCAGATTGCAATGAAACCAAGGATAGGATAGAAAAAGAAACTTCTTTATTTTGTCTCCTTTCCCTTTTTACATCAATTTGACACAGGCTACAAGTTATTGTTTTGGAAGTGACTTTTGTCAGTGAAAATGAACAATACTTCAAGTCTTCTTCTTTAAATGATTTTTAATGCCACTTGGTATAGTGTGTATACATCATTAAATGTATTAAATTATTAAATAACTATTCATATGCTAAATGACTAAATGATTAAATTACTAAATTTTGCTATCATTATAGGGTATTTAGGGTGGTTGAATCAAAACACTGACAAAATAATATATGTTCAGAATTTAATATTTGTGTTTTCTCATCTTTATCATTACTGGTAAACTGTGCAATAAACTATACTTTCAAAATGTACTGAAATCAAAGTATAAAGATATTCAGGGCTTGAAACAATGACCAATTTTCTCCCCGGTGGTTCTTAGATCATCTGCAAACTGAGTAGAGAATTGTTTTGGTGCACCAGGGAATGCGTTGACAGTAGGCTAGTGAGTACATTGATGCAATGATTATTTTGAGAAACTAGGCCTATGAATACCACCTTGAGCAACAGTTTGTCAAGAACTTTTAAATTGGAATTCAGTAGAGTAGCACCAAGTCCAAGTGTGGGAAATCTTTCTATCACTCCATTTTTACCTTCAGATGCAGGAGGCATATCCTTATTGGAATTCAGGAGTCTGAACACATCCTTCCTGTGTGGCTTTGGGTGGAGTATGATGGGTCTGATGGACAATATAAATCCTGTGAACCATGTGATCTGGCCATGATAGAGGACAGTTTGGACTTGTATTTTTGCCATTAGCTGACTGAAGCCGAAGTGTCTATGTTATATGGACAGGGAGAGTTGTTATAAAGGCCCAAATGGTCCTTGACAGCAAAACTGCTCTCTACCCCTACCTAGAAAATGGATTGTCTCTGAGCTTTAGTCTCTCATATGTGTGAAGTAGAGCTAAGACCATTCTTTGAATTGGAATTATTGTTGAGTACAAAAAAGACTTGGTACTCATAAATTCCCAAGGCCAAATCTGTGCTTTCCATAGGGAGACACATGTTTTAAAGTGTCTGAATGTGTAGACATAGAATTCTTCTTTGGCACTTGTCTACCTCATTTCCACTGAATAGTAGAAACAGAGATGATATTTAGCTTGGCATATGCTGATTATAATTCTTTTAAATGTCTTCTTTACTCAACAAGATCCTTTCATTGTACACTGGGACAGGAAAGTTGAGAACCAGGGTGCAATTACTTTGAGACTGTGAATGGTGCAAAGCAATAAAAGGGAAGTCAAAGATCCTTGAGATGGGCGATGATTAAAAAGCAGAATAAGAACGGGCAGTTGACTGGGTTGAAGAGCATGTTCTGAATACTGAATAGTTAAGAACTGAGGGTAAAAAAGGTTAATGGGGGAAATAACAGACCATGGGTGAGAGAGTGAAGGGTTAAAAAAAGATTTGTAATGTGGTAAGCAGAGGGGGCAAGGAGGGGTTATACATAATAGGGGACAGGACAATATACACCATACATAATGTATACATAATGTAAACATACATTATGTATATTACAGATAAACATTGAGGTGGCGAACACATGTACTCACCCACATAAATAGACACTGAGGATGGATCTATGGGTTACAGTTCAAAAGCTGAACCAGGGGCCAGAGAGATGGCATAGAGGTAAGGCATTTGCCTTGCATGCAGAAAGTTGGAGGTCCAAATCTCGGCATCCCATATGGTCCCCATGCGCCTGCCAGGAGCGATTTCTGAGCATAGAGCCAGGAGTAACTCCTGAGTGCTGCTGGGTGTGACCCAAAAACCAAAAACCAAAAAAGAAAAAAAAAGAAAAGAAAAGAAAAGCTGACCCAGGTGGAATGGGTCAGAACGCTTAAAATATATAAAGTCCACATGTCAGAAGTAAAGGTTTTCCATTTTATAGGCCAATTAAGATTGTGTATAGAGCACTCTTAAAAAATCCTAACTTTCAAATCTAGAAAACTAAGCAATATGGTAATGAGCACTATAAGAGGAGTCTACATCATAAAAATCATCTAGAGGGTCTTGAGCATCCAGTTTCCTTTTCTAAAAGCAAACTAAAATCCTGAGCATTATGGTAAAATGGTAAATTACCTAAAATTGAAACCAAATTACAATAACATAATGAATGAGCTCTGTAGCAGGGGTTTATGACATGCAGTTGCATTTTCCATTGTTATCTGTGGACATGATATTAGATTATATTAGTAGGCATAATCAAGTAGAAAATAAATAGATTAAAAATTTTGTCATGACACACACTATCTAATGAGCACTGCCTTCTGAGTCTATTACAGTATAGCATTGCAATAAAACTATTGAAACTAGGACAACCAACTTATATCTCCAAGTACCACTATGGACTATAAGATCAAGGAGATACATAGTAAAATTAAGACATTAAAACTTTTTTATAGTGAGCACTGAGTGGGAATCCATGGCTTCCAAATGCAACTTGCACCAGTTTCTGTAAATGCATTAGAATATTATGGGGCCTTGAACACTTGCCATAGTACTTGGCTGAGGCATCAGAAGATTGGACATTGGCAATTACCCCTAACCTTAGATACCATGTATGGAACCAGTATGATTTTCTACACCAGCACTAGGAATTGGACTTCTACCAGGGCAGGCCCCACTGCTTCCTGGCATCAACTTGCTCCAGAGTGGGCTCATAATACACCCTGACAACTTGGTAACAGCAACACCTTGCTTTCAGGGTACGTTTCTCTGAATTGCTACCTAATATTGAGATGAAAGCAGAAGAGATACTTTGTGTCACCCTGACTTTGACATAGGATCTGTACAAAAGCCAGTATTTCTACCTACAAAAACCTGACCATGAAGACTGTAATTGTGAATAACTTTTACTGAGCCAAAAGAGAAAGTCTTTGGGGATTAGACAACTTAGTGTACACAGAGCCTGTTGTTGGTCTTATGCCAGGATGCTTCATGGGGAAGGTCTCCCTGTTTTTAGGCCAATAGTTTTTCCTTTCTATTTCCCCATCTTTTGCAGTGCCTATGCAAAAACAAATAAAACAAAACAAACAAAAACCCTGCCACACACATTTTATAGTATATTTTATTTCTTATCTTCTAAATTGGGGCTCCTGCCTTTTTCATAGAAACTTGGGACACAGTCACTCTATTTTCCCACATATTCCTTCATTTTTCTGTAAAATAATAAGAAAAGAATAAAGAAAGGCTGGGAACCAGGGGCCAAGTGGTCTTGGATGCATTGGTGGGGAAATAAATAAGGAAAGAAATAAATATTTAAGCCAAAGTCAACGATAATAGAATCAAAGGATCTAAAGTTTAAGAATCTAAACTTAAATTGTTCTATTATACTGGCAGGCTAGGAGACAAAGGATGGTGGTTTAGGATGCATCTTGTACACTCCCCCCCATGCTATTTGTGTACAAAATTTGATCAGAAATCAGCTTATTCCAGGAGACAGATTAGTCTGAATCCCCATGAGAGTTATTCTATTATTCTCTTGGCCCTAATTTTATTAGTTATGGCTAATCTGAACACTTCTGGAGCAAATAGAAGTCCCTTCTCATAGAATCTATGTTTCACAAGCTCTCTCTTCTGGAGCCTCTTGAAGTTGTGAATGATATCCTGGAAAGCTCAGGACAGTTAAAAGTCTGGGTTCTTAAGACATAATACAGGATGTGTGGATGTTTTATGTCTTGCATGTAGCCAACCGAGGTTGGATCCTCCTCACCACGTAACTGCCCAACATTTTCAGACTTTGCCCTAGACACTCAGGTGAAGTATAACTGAGGAGATCACTAAGCACAACAGGGCCTACCTTTTGAGGCCTCCCTGTCTCTTACACCACAGTAGCACTCCAGCCTCATCCCTCACATTGACCTTCCTGCTCAATTGTCTGAGTACTGCCCAGAGTGGCTTCCAGAACCCTGTGAGCACAACTTAGGAATTTCAACAAACTTCCAAGGTTTTATGGTAGTCTTGGACCAGAATGAGACTCAGAGGTGTCTCTGAGGAAAGAGGTGTCTCTTCTTGCCCTATGAGAGTATGGAGTCCACTGCAGATATCTCTGCAGAGGAGCTGCATATAATCAAATTCCACTTGAGCCTAGCAATGATGGCTTTATTGCTGGAGGCGGCAGCATCAGTGGGATTTCAATGAATCCACTTCAGAGAGAGTGGGTTGCAAGGGTGGTGAAATATGAAACAATGAAACTACACACAGAGTATTTGGGGTCAACACATCTTCTGGCAGGAGTGTGACAAGTTTGATCTTTAAGCAAGCGTCTTTATATGGGACAAAGCCAGTCATAGGTATAGAGAAGAATGTTTACAATCACAAAGCAAAATTTAACAGTAAACAATACTTAAGCTATGGGTGTGAGTCAAAGGATTCTGAGTTAAAAGGAGAAGGCAACTCTTTGCAAGCTTACTTCAAATGCAAAATCAGAGATTATTAGGAAGTAGAAAATATTTAGAAACATGGTCTTCACTGAGCTGGGCTCTATTGTTTTAGAGGTCAAGAAAAGGAAGGAGCCAACCCCCCTAAGGTGTGACTCCCTTTTTCTGAGAAGAGTCAATAGCTCAGGATCTGTATTCTGGCTACAACCTTGATTACCAGAAACTGAAGCTGCAAGGACATATTTGAAAAAAAGAAAAAAATATTGTCTTTCTTTTTAGGTGCTATTATCCAAAAAAGTGGTTCTCTTAATAATCTTTGGTACTGGAATTTCTGAGCCAAATTAATTGAATGAAGCCATAATTTTGCCTGAGATTTTACAAAGGAGAGATAGCCAAATAATGACAGAAAATGTAATACCAAGCATGGACTTATCTCTTTGGGAATATCTATGCAGGGGAAAAGGTGTCCACAGGAACCCCATTGGAGTTTTGTCAGTTATCCACACCAGGAAAATCTGGGGATACATCTGATGTGTCTCCTGAGTGCCCTAATTTTATGTATGCTGTGGCACTTCATAATGCAGCAGTTTATTTATTCTTGCTAAACTAGTGCTCTTTTTTCCATACCTGGCTTACCTTCCCCTTCTGCTTCCTATCCTTCATACTTTATACAAGCCTCATTATCAGGTTCAGTTCTCTGAATTAAACTTGGGCCCCACTAATCCTAAAACAATGAGGATCAGAAGATTCTTACTCCTCACTGCTAGACAGTGCTCAGTGCTAAGGTTTCCTTTGCTGCAGCAGTGGATGGCAGAGCCTGGCAGACTGTGGCATTACCATGGTTAATGCTCTCTCAGTAGATTACAGTGACAGTGGGTGTGTCTCTGTGTGTATGTTGGGGGAGGCTGTGCAGTAACCATGGCACTTACACATTACTAGGGAAAGGAAATTAAAATGTGGGTGTGCTTGGGAACCGGGATGTTTTGCAGTGGTAAAACACATACCTGTGTGCTGAATGCATGAAACCTGAGCTGTATCCCTGGCACCACTCATTTGCTCGTACGCGCGCACACACACACACACACACACACACACACACACACACACACACACACATGAGTCTCCTTGGATAATTTCTAACAGTTGCTTCATAACAGGAACTAGAAATTATGGCTTTACCCTATTTGATAAAGAAAATTTTTATTGGCACAAACTCATAGTCAATTGCTTACTTATTATTTATGTTTGTTTTTGTATTACTGGGCGGAAGAGAGATGTTGCAGAAGAAACTCCAAGGTTCACAAATCTGAAGTATTTAATATCTGTCCCATTACAAAGGTGTTTTAATCTATATTTGAAAAGTCTTGAAAACAAATGATAGTTCCCCCTCTAATTCTTAATTTCAAGGCGTGCCACAAAATTTATTTTATCTTATTACCTAGAGAATATACAGATAATCTGGACATGTGTAAACTCATAATTGGAACCCTAAAAGTAGTATCCTTAAAAAGAAAAGTTAGGTACCATGAGACAGGGTATGGAGTTATTTAGGTGGAGACACATGAGATTCTCCAACCCTAAGATTCTTCTGGATTCCTAGATCAACAGATAGAGATATTACATTTTGCTAAAGCCCAAATGAAGTTTTCTGCAGAAATGTTTGTTTTGCAAAAGAATGATCACTTGCTTTCCTCCACAGCTGTCCTGTCCTTCATTCCTAATCTCCCATGAAAACTTCAAAAATTCCTCTATAATGTTCTTGAAAAAAACATTAGTCATGCCAATTATTTTCCTCCAGCCCTGTAATTTCTAAATTTTAGAAACAAAGGGAACAGTGCCAAAGCACAATAGTATCATCAAAATATATTTGGATAAGGGAGAACCATGGCAGTGTAAAAGAGATATAAACCTAGTGTGAAATTTTTGTCATAATATTAAACGTTTTATTGCAAAATTACACAGTCACTTAATTTTAGAGTGAATGATGTGCCCTGTTGGGTATATACATTTCTTTAGTAGAAAATTCTGGGAATTTGAAAGTCACAGCAAAATTAAAAGCATTACAGTTGTTTCATGAAGCTTGGTGGCAATGTTCAATTGAAGCTAATACCAACGGAGAAGAGTATGCTCAGGTGAGTGAGATTCCCAAAGGAGTATTCTAAATTTCTAAGTATTTCCATCTTGATGTAGGAATTTGAGGGTCTTGAAAGCCACTCATGTCTTGAAAGCAATCATTTTGGTATTTTAGTTCTCTGCTTACTGTTTACTCTGGGTTATCACAGAGAATGAGTCAAAAATTCACACAAGGAGGCAAACAATAGAATCTCCAAACAGGGAGCTGCATATGATCCACAGAGCATAACATGTGAGATCCCTGAGAACAAAAATAGGATTAAACCTTGCTTGCCATTGAGAATGCCCTACTCACCAAAAAAGCAAATACATTTTTGGGAAAAGTTGTCAATCTCTGGAATCTTTTTGGTTCCTTCCTTCCTCCCTTCCTCCCTTCCTTCTTTCCTCCCTCCTTCCTTCCTTCCTTCCTTCCTTCCTTCCTTCCTTCCTTCCTTCCTTCCTTCCTTCCTTCCTTCCTTCCTTCCTTCCTTCCTTCCTTCCTTCCTTCCTTCCTTCCTCTTTCTTTCTTTCTTTCTTTCTTTCTTTCTTTCTTTCTTTCTTTCTTTCTTTCTTTCTTTCTTTCTTTCTTTCTTTCTTTCTTTCTTTCTTTCTTTCTTTCTTTCTTTCTTTCTTTCTTTCTTTCTTTCTTTCTTTCTTTCTTTCTTTCTTTCTTTCTTTCTTTCTTTCTTTTTCTTTCTTTATTTCTCTTCTTTCTTTCTCTTCTTTCTTCCATTCTTGAGGTTTTCTTTTTCTGTTTTTGGAGTCCACACCCAGCTGTGCACTCCAGTCTATACTCAGAAATAGCTTCTGGCTTGGGGACCATATGGAATACTGGAGATCAAACTTGAGTCCATCCTGGGTCAGCTGCATGCAAGGCAAATGTCCTATCACTATGCTACCACAGCAGCCCTGAAATTTTTTTTAATATGTAAAACATACAGGTTAATGATTTCCAGCTTGGATATTCTATAACAGTTCATGACCCTCACTTTTTAATTTATCTATTAAACTAACCAGGCTGAAGGTATTATTCGAACCATTTTTCAATTTTGTTTTATTTCTAATATCCTATCATTTTCTCTTTAAGTATATTATATCCTCATAGAAACTAGAAAAATGTTAATTTTGTCAGATTTCTAGAAGAGTTTGAGAAGGGCAGGTAATAGGTAGTCTTTGAAAACTTGCTATCACTCACAGATAAATGCATCTGAGCATTGGCTTTCATTTTGTGGGACACTCCTTATTACTATTTAAATCTCATTTCTTGTACTGGCCAATTCTGATTTTATATTTTCTTTGTTCAGATTCAGTCTTGGGAGATTATAAGGCTTTAAAAACTTAACAATTTTTCTTTTTCACAACTTACTTTGGGTTTCATTTATTCTTTTTCTAGTTTCTTCAGACAGGTGGAGATTAGATTATTGATTTTTCTTATTTTTTGATGTAAGTCTGTTTTGCTATGAACTCCCCTTTTGTTTCCAACATGGGTCAGTCAGATCACCATTCCTTAGGCAACCTGGTGGTCTCCCACCCCTGGGGTGTCACTAGATTGCTGCCGAACTTAGTTTGGACACCTAATTGGCACAGTACACAATGTCCCAGTACAAAAGAGATCCTTTGGCCAAAGCTTTCAGAGTAGCTAGAACTGCAGGCATGTATTGCCACACACAAAGAACACTTTTTTTTTTTTGTCTTTTCTATACTTAATACAATCTAATGGCTTACGTATGTTCAGTTTTTTTCAAGATACTTTTTGTTTGTTTTTGTACCTCACCCAGTTGTACTCTGTTCTAAGAGATCACTCTTAGAGGACTTGAGGAATCATATGGAATATTGGAAATTAAACTCAGGTTGGCTGCATGCAAGGCAAGCAATCTACCTTCTGTTTATGCGCTTTTATATATTCAAGGAATTTCTCCTTGAATATAAATTTAATATCTTGGTATTAGTCTCCAAATATTAGTATTTAATCGCATTAAATATTTAATAGTATTTAATAATACTAATATTAATATTGAATATTATTATTAAATATTTAAAATTTAGTATAGTGCTATTTGGTCTCCAAATATTTGAGTTATTTCAGCTTATTTATTTATTTATTTATTTATTTTTATTCAGAATTCTTTTTTATGAACAGGTGCTCTCATCAATGTTAACAAAGATGATATGAAGATGAATAAATAAATATTTTATCCACTTCCTAGTAAGTTACAAAGATGAAAGGTAAACTTCCACGGGCTCAATCCAGAATTATTTTTTTTTACTTTTCTTGATTTTTTTTTTTAGTTTTTTTTTTTTTTATTCAGTCACCATAAGATTGAGTTACAAAGTTGTTGATGGTTTCAGTCATGCAATGTTCCAACACCCATCCCCTTCACTGTGTATTTCTCATCACCAAAGTCCTTCCATTTCCATTCTGGCCCACCCCCTTCAGATTGGATTGTCTTTAGGCAGACACTTTTCTCTCCCTTCCCCACTCCCTCTTTCTTCCCCTTCTCTTCTTTAATTTATTTTCATTTTAGGCACCAAATAGGTGTCAGGCACATTACTTTATCTCCTTTCAGCAGCCAGTTCTTGGCCAGAGTCATCACTTTCAACTATCATTGTCACAGTGGTCCCCTCTCTCTCCTAACTGCAGGCTCCACCCCCTTTTGTTGTAAGCTCCCTACCATAAACCAATCCTCCAGGGTCTTGTTCTGTTGTCATTTAGGTATTATTATCATACTATAGTGTGTGTATGCATATGTGTATTTTATGAATGCAATTATTATTTGTCTATCATTATCCCTCTTACTTATTTCAGTCTGCATAACATTCTTCACATTTATTTATGTATAAGCAAATTTCATGACTTCATTTTCTTCCTAATGGCTGCACAGCTTTCCATGGCATACATATATCATAGTTTCTTTATCCACTCATCTGTTCTTAGGCACTTGGGTTATATCCAGGTTCTGGCTATTGTAAATAATGCTGCAATGAAAATAGGAGTAAAAATTACTTCCCTGGATTGTTTCTGTATCCATAGGGTATATATTCCCAAGAGCAGTATTGCTGGATCAAATGGAGTTCAATTTTTTTTAAATAAATGTCCATATAGTTTTCCCAAAAGACTGGAACAGTAGACATTCCCACCAGCAGTCCTTTTCTCTCATTTCCTTTTTTTTTTTTTTTTTTTTTGTGCTTTTTGGGTCTCACCCGACAGTGCTCAGGGGTTACTCCTGGCTCCATGCTCAGAAATTGCTCCTGGCAGGCACGGGGGACCATATGGGACATCGGGATTCGAACCAATGACCTTCTGCATGAAAGGCAAATGCCTTACCTTCATGCTATCTCTCTGGCCCCGAGAAAACCACATTTCAAACATAGTGTATTTTCCGGCGTATAAGACGAACCTTCAACCCATGAAAACTTCCTAAAAGTCGGGATTTGTTTTATATGACGGTATACAGCATGCTGAAACTTATTCCAGCTTCAGGGATGCGTTATCTGCCCCCCTGGTACTTTTAAGAAGTCACTTACTTTTAAGACTTTTAGGAAGTTTTTGAGAGGTTGAAGGGTCATCTTATAAGCCGGAAAATACAGTAAATTCCAAAAGAAAAATTTCAGAGTCAGGGTGTGAAGAGTCCTGATTTCCTGAAGCTTCTATTACTGGTTTGGTGGGATAAAGCCTGAAAGTGTTTGCCATTCTGAAGGAAACTCCATGATTTCTGCTTCCCAACCTGGTCAAATGCCTCAGCCAATGTACGATACTTGATTGAGAGAAGAGCCATGTGTGAGGCTCCATGGCTGGGGCAGTAACTATTTTGTGAGTTGTTCGATATCTCTGTGACTTCATCTGTGAAATGGGTGGGGCAGAATTCACTCACATGTACATCAGACAAAATAGCTCAATATGGAAATCGCCTCTGGATTTCATCCTCGACAGTGTGACCTTAAATTAGTCATTTCATCTCCCTGGTTCTAAATGAATGTACATGAGTCCCTGCAAATCCCCATCACCCCAGATAGCGAGGCGGACAGGAAAGGCTTCCAAGATTTCGGTGGGCCCCTGGGTGGGCACGGTGGCTGGATCAGAGAGGGGATGAAGGCCAGCGACCGGGTGCAGACCGTGCAGAGAAAACCGTACAGCTCCCCCAAAGCACTTGCCAGTACCTTATTTACTTATTGTTTTTTTTTGGGGGGGGGTCGCATGTGGCAGTGCTTAGGGGTTACTCCTGGCTCTGTGCTTAGAAATACCTAATAGCAGGCTCAGGGTACCATATATGATGTTGGGAATAGAACTCAGTTCAGTCATGTGTAAGGCAAACATTCTACCCTTATGCTATTGCTCTGGCCTATTTCAGTTTTTTAAGCCTAATTTATGCCTCGGTATTATTATTTATAAATATACTTGATATGCTTTTAATTTTCATGACTATTCACACTCATTTTGTGTTCCAGCAATATTTTCTATTCTGGAAAATGTTCCTTGTGCATTGGAGAGTGTTTTTAGCCTTTGTGCGTTGAAGAGTTCTGAAAATGTACATTTTTCCAGCTATTCTAACAATTCATTTAGGATGCTCTTTCCTTGGTGACTTTCCACCTGGTTGTGAGAGGTGGGTATTAAAGTATCATACTACCACTGAGTTATTCTTGACTTCAAACCTCTGTACTGTGAAAGACACTATACTAAAACATAAAGACATTCTACTAAATGGTACAAAAATATTTGCACATCAAAGATCTAGTTCCAAAGTATATAAAGAATTCAATAAATTCAACTGAAAAACATCAAAAATGGCAAGAAGAGCCAAAATCTTCTCCAAATACATCATGCAGATGATCAGCAAGCACCTGAAAAAATGCTCAGCATACTGATTAACATTAAAGTACAAATCAAAAAGACAATGAAAATATAAAAATATACATTTTAACTCAGTCAAGTGAATATTTGCTTTCCAATTATTGAGATATGTTTCCTGGAACTCATCAACATCATCTCTATTACTTATTGAGCTCTTACTATACACTTATTCTGATATGCATTTTTCACTTTTAACACAACTTTGCCAAAATAAAAATCACCCAATTTCTTAGTGGAAGTTTCAACCCAGAAAGGGTAACGATATGGCAGAACTTACTTTCAATGAGTACATACACTCTTTGCCTGGAAGAATGTAACATGTGCTCAAACTTACAGAGCAGCTGACATTCATTCAAACACAAGGCAACTGCACAAGCTATATATATTTCTCTTTCAAAATTAGAGATCAAATAAAAAAAAGCAGATGAAACCAAAAGGAAGATTATAAGAGATTTGCAGAAGTACACATGGTGAACACAAGGATATATTTCAGAACATCTGAGTAGCAACTGATCAAGAAGACATATGTGCATAAAGTTGAGAATCATTATACTGAATGAGAAGTCTGAAATCAATATACTTTTCCAATTTTGGAAAATTTTGGAATTGAAGTAAATGAATATCTTGAGAGTTCATTGACTAAGCCATGATGTATAAAGCAAAGCTTTATATACTTTTAAGAGAATAGTGAAAAATTTAATGAGTTTTATTTCTAACTAGGGTATCATGCCTTAGCAGCTGTAATCTCTGTATATGACATCTGAGAGAAATATTGAAACTGACTGTCCATCCTTTTCTAACTTAGGCTCAATTCTTACTGAGGTTTTGGAATAGATTTGATGATTTTAGGAACAATGGAAAATTCATATCATGAGAACAAAAATAATAAAATAGAGTTTTCTCATCAACTATATGCCAAACCACAAATATCTTTTTATTTAATAGTCACATAAAAAGCTACATGTACAATTGAGAAAAAAGATCATCTAAAATGATAAAATTAATTCTTAGACATGAATTTCTTTATATTTAGGACTTTAGTTGAATTACTTTTTTTCTCCATATACATTTACATCTGACTTTATGTTAAAGAAATATTATTTACCTTCCTAATTTACAGAAATATTATGTACTGCACACGACTGTTCAAAGCTATAAGTTGTTCACTGCAGATATAAAATCCATGTTGAAATTTCTTACCAGTTTAAATAACCTTTCCAGTTATAGAGTTTCACATATGGGATTTGCCAGCCTTCTTTCTCCTTCTTTCAGTTCCATTCTTGTTTCTTCATTTGTTTCTTTATTCTATTGTATTTTGTGTCATGTACAACAAAAACAATATGACCTTTATAGTGTATTCTGAAATTTCCACTCTTACCAAGATTAAGATTAATCCAAGAATTGTACTGAAATGTTTATACAAATGATTTAAATTTTTGCTCTTTGGAATAATTAGGACTATGCAAGAGATGAAAACAAAGAAGAGAAAAAGGACGAAGAAGCTATTAATCTTGCTTCAGGATATGAGGCAGATGAAAGTAATGGTGACTTAACAAAAGAGGAGTTGTTAAATATGATTTTCTTTTCAATGTCTCAAAACTTCATGAGTATATTTTTCCCGTAAACATTACTATCATTTTTTCTTCTTATTCCAAGAAAATCACAGAAAAATTCTCTATATGGAATGGGTTATAGTATTCTGAAAAAGACTGTTAATTTTTTTCCATTGGTTTAGCACACTTTACTATATACATATCAGTTTTGACATCCTTTACTATAGCCTTCTTTAATCTCCATATATATATATATATGCTAAAATTTTATCTTAAAATTCTAACACTATATCAGAAAAAATCCAAGATGGTTTTATTAAAGACTTGGATGTAAGACTCAAAACCATAAGTTATAAGAAGAAAATAGGTCCTATGCTTCTTGACCTCAAAGTTTTATGTACATAATAATATGTATGGAGATTCTAAAGCCAAACAGAAAACATTTAAAAAAAACACCACATCTGGGGCCAGAGTGGTGGCACGAGTCATAAAGTGTCTTTACATAAAGCCTTTCACACTAGTCTAGGACAGACCACGGTTTGATCCCCAGGCATCCCATATGGTCCCCCAAGTCGAGAAGCGATTTCTGCGTGCATAGCCAGGAGTACATAACCCTTGAGCATCACCAGGTGTGTCCCCAAAACAAAACAAAACAAAACAAAGAAATAAACCAAAAAAACCCACATTAATCTAAAAAGCTTTTGCTATAAAACATTTTCATCAAAACAGGAAAATATAGGCCATAGAAATAGTATAGTGATTAGGGCTTTTGCCTTGCATGCACCTTACCTGACTTCGATCCCTGACATCCTATATGGTTCCCTGAGCCTGATAGGAGTAATTTCTGAGCACAGACTCAGAAGTAATCTCTGAATGTAGTTGTGGGGCAAACACAAAACAAACAAAATAAAGAAACATTATTAAATGGAATAATTTAATTTACACATCCTACATAAAACAATGTGATCATATTTAAAATATCTGTAAATTTCTAAACTAAAATCCAAAGCAAAACCAACTATACAGAATTTAAAAATTGGAATAAAATCTATAGAAGCTTAACAGATTGCAAAAGGCATATGAAAGTATGTTCTTGGACTCTGCTGGGCCCCTTAAGCTCGGCAGACATTTTAAGGCTTCCCCCGACTTGTTTTAACCTGGGAACTTTGATATTTGGCATTCATCCCCTGATTACCTACCTCGGTTGAGTTGAGTCTCTCCAGGCCAGAGTTATGGATAAAGCTGACTCTGCTGGGCCCCTTAAGCACACCTCTTAAGGGGTTGAAGCAGAGGAGCCTTGTCTTTACGACCACACACTCCCCCTAGCCAATGAATACCACCACAACATGTAGAAAAACCCACAATACAAGCGTGACAATGGGGGAACTATGCAGACCAATACATCAGGCACAGAGAATGAAGATGGCAACTCTGATGACCCAACCACCTAGTTAGTCTTTCAGATATGAGTGTAGAGAAGAAATATGGAGGATGCTCACAGAACTCAAAGAAAGTATAGAACAGAACACTAATAAGAATCAAGAGAATATGAAGATAGAAATCAGAAAACTCCAAACTGAAATATCAGGTCAAATAACAGGTCTACAAAACTCAGTAGACGAATTGAAGAACAAAATGAATGAGCTTTCCACAGGTTAACAGCACTGAGGATAGAATTAGTGCACTGGAAGATGAGATGCAGAACAACTCCATACAGCAGAAGAGTTTGGAAAAAAGCCTAAAGCAAATTATAAGACAATGGAAAAGTCACTCCAATAATATGAACAGATAAAAATAGAAGTCTTTGATAAGCTCAACAAAAACAACTTAAGAATCATTGGAGTTCCGGAGACCCAAGAAGAACATGTCCAGAAAGAATCCACAGTCAAGTACATAATCACAAATAAACTATCAGAGCTAAAGAATACATGTGACCAAATCCTGCATGCCTGAAGAGTACCAGCAAAAAGAGACCCCAGACCAAACACCCCAAGACACATCCTAGTCACAATGATGAATCCCACAGATAGAGATAGAATACTGAAAGCAGCAAGATTAAAAAGGAAAATTATATTCAAGGGAGCATCCTTGAAATTTACAGCAGACCTGTCACTAAAAATACTCAAGACCAGAAGGCAGTGGTGGGATATAGTGACAAAATTCAATGAAATAAATACTTCGCCAAGAATACTGCACCCAGAAAAACTCACTTTCAGATTTGAAGAAAGTATACATGGCTTCACAGATAAACAATAGCTCAAAAACTTTACAGACTCAAAACCAGCCTTAAAAGAAAAACTGAATGTGTGAGACCATTCTGCGTTTTTCTCTCTCTCTCTGACTTATTTCACTCAGCATAATAGATTCCGTGTACATCCATGTATAGGAAAATTTCATGACTTCATCTCTCCTGACAGCTGCATAATATTCCATTGTGTATATGTACCACAGTTTCTTACACATTTATGGGTTTTAAGAAAAATGAAAGACATTCTTGCAATAATAACTTTCAGACACAAAAGAGAAAAGAGCTGGAAGTTCCAGCTCACCTCAGGAAGCTCATCACAAAGAGTGATGAGTTTAGTTGGATAAATAACTACATTTTGAACTGTCCTAATAATGAGAATGTATGAGGAAAATTGAGAACCTGTTTAGAGTACAGGTGGGGGTCGGGTGGGGAGGAGGGAGACTTGGGACATTGGTGATGGGAATGTTGCACTGGTGATGGGTGGTGTTAAGAAAAAAAAATATTGTTATTCAATAATGGAATACAATGTATATATAAAAAAAGAAAAACTGAAACATCTACTTTAAAGACAAGACAGACCAACAAACACAGCAAACTTGTACACAAAGATGGCAATAAATCTCATGATAATTATCTCTCTCAATGACAATGGACTAAATGCATCAGTTAAGAGACACAGTGTGGCGAAATGGATCAAAAAACTGAAGCCAACCTTCTGCTGCCTACAAGAAACACACCTGAATAGTCAGAATAAACAGAGACTCAAAATCAAAGGCTGGAGGAAAATCATTCAAGCAAACAACACCCTTAAAAAAGCTGGAGTGGCCAGATGACACAAACTTTATACTCAGAAAAGTTGTAAGGGACAAAGATGGACATTATGTACTAACCAAGGGATATGTAGAGCAGGAAAAAAATCACTCTCCTAAACATATATGCACCCAATGAGGGATCAGCAAAGTATTTAAAACAATTGTTGACAAATATGAAAAAGGATATCAATAATAACACAATAACTTGGGAAACCTCAATACGGCCTGTCAACTCTTGATAGGTCAACGAGATTGACACCCAACAAAAATATACTAGACCTGAAAAGAGAAATGGAAGAAAGAGGCCTAGTAGATATATATATATAGGACACTTCATCCTCAGAAACATGGATACACATTCTTTTTTATGTACATAGGTCATTCTCCAGGATAGAGCACATGCTGGTACATAAAACATAACTTCATAGAATCAAGAATATAGAAATTTTGCAGGCTACCTTTGCTGACAACAAGGCTCTGAAGTTAGATTGAAATATAAAGGGACACAAAAGAAAAACATTAACAGTTAGAAATTAAACAGTCTACTACTGAACAACCAGTGGGTTCGAGATGAAACCAAAGAGGAGATCAAAACTTTCCTGGAAACAAATGACAACTAAAAGACAAACAATCAGAACCTATGGGATACAGTACTGAGAGGAAAATTTATAGCTTTGCAAGCAGACATCAGGAAGGAAGAAGGAGCATACATAAATAGCTTAATGACACAGTTTATAGAATTAGGAAATAATCAACAAAAGGAACCAAAAATAGGGAGACAGAAGAAAATAACAAAGATGAGAACAGAAATCAATAAAATGGAAACCCAAAAAACAATCTTAAAGATCATTGAAAGCAGAAGTAGGTTCTTTGAAAAAATAAACAAGATTGATAGACCATTGGCAAAACTCACAAAGAAAAAGAGGGAGAGAAACTTGATAAGGCATATAACAAATGAAAATGGGGAGATCACTACAGATACTGCAGATTCAAACAGTATTCAGAGACTACTTTCAGAAATTCTATGCCATTAAATTTGAGCACCTGGAAGAAATGGATAAATTTGTGGACTTTTATTTTGTTGAATAAACAAGATTTAGCATTAACACCCCCATCACTATTGAGGAAATTAAAACTGTAATCAAAAATTTGCCCAAAAACAAAAGCCCAGTCCCTGATGGATTCACGAATGAATTCTTTCAAATATTCCAGGAGGAACTACTATCAATCCTGGCCAGGCTCTTTTATGAAATTGAAAAAACAGGAACACTTCCAAATAGCTTTTATGAAGCCAACATCACCTTAATACCAAAACCAGATAGAGATGCTGCCAAAAAAGAAGATTAAGACCAATATCCCTGATGAACACAGATGCAAAAATCCTCAACAAAATCCTGGCAAGCAGGATCCAATGCCTCATCAAGAAGATTATTCACTATGATCAAGTAGGTTTCAGCCCAGGAATGCAAGGATAGTTTAACATTCATAAATCTATCAACATAATACATAACATCAACAACAAGAAAAATAAAAATCACATGGTAATATCCATATCAGTAGATGCAAAAAAAGCATTTGATAAGTTCCAACATCCATTCTTGATTAAAAATTCTCAGCAAGATGGGAATGAAAGGAACCTTTCTCAATATAGTTAAGGCCATCTACTACAAGCCTATGGCAAATATCCTCAATGGAGAAAAACTAAAAGCTTTCCTTCTAAATTTTGGTACAAGACAAGTCTGTCCTCTCTCACCGCTCCTATTCAACATAGTACTGGAAGTCCTTGCTATAGCGTTTAGGCAAGAAAAAGAAATCAAGGGAATCCAGATAGAAAAGGAAGAAGTCAAGCTCTCACTGTTTGTAGATGACATGATACTTTACTTAGAAAACCCTAAATACTCTACCAAAAAGCTTCTAGAAATAATAAATTCATATAGCAAAGTGGCAGGTTACAAAATCAACACACAGAAATCAATGACCTTTTTATACAACGATAATGATAGGGAAGAAATGGACATTAAGAGAACAATACCATTCACATTAATGCCACACAAACTCAAATATCTTGGAGTCAACCTGACTAAAGATATGAAGGATTTATACAAAGAAAACTATAAACCACTGCTCCAAGAAATAAGAGAGGACACATGGAAAATGAAGCACATATCCCGCTCATGCATTGGATGGATCATTAAAATGGCAATACTTCCAAAAGTATTGTACAGATTTAATGCAATTCCTCTAAAGATATCCCTGCCATTCTTCAAAGAAGTGGATCAAACACTTCTAAAATTCATTTGGAACAATAAAAACCCTTGAATAGCTAAAGCACTCCTTGGGAAAAGGAATATGGGAGGCATTACTTTCCCCAACTTTAAGCTGTATTACAAAGCAATAGTTATCAAAACAGCATGGTATTGGAATAAAGACAGACCCTCAGATCAGCGGAATAGGCTTGAGTACTCAGAGAATGTTCCCAGACATATAACCACCTAGTTTTTTATAAAGGAGCAAGAAATCCAAAATGAAGCAAGGAAAGCCTCTTCAACAAGTGGTTTAGGCACAACTGGTTAGCCACTTGCAAAAAGGCTAACTCAAACCCCCAGCTAACACCATGTATGAAGGTAAAATACAAATGGATAAAAGATTTTGATATCAGATCTTAAACTATAAGCTATATAAAAACAACATGTAGGTAAATTACTCCATGACATTGAGACTAAAGGCATCTTTAAGGAGGAAACAGCACTCTTCAAACAAGTAGAAGGAGAGATAAACAGATGGGACTATATTAAGCTGAGAAGCTTCTGCACCTCAAAGGAGATAGTGCCCAGAATAAAAAAGCTGCTTACTGAATGGGAGAAATTACTCACCCAATACCCATCAGATAAAGGACTAATTTCCAAAATATACAAGATATTGACAGAACTATACAATAAAAAATATTTAACCCCATCAAAAAATGGAGAGAAGAAATGAACAGTCACTTTGTAAAAGAAGAAATTCAAATGGCCAAAAGGCACATGAAAATATGCTCAATATCACTAATTGTCTGGGAGATGCAAATCAAAACTACTATGAGTTACCACCTCACGCCACTGAGATTGGCACACATCACAAAGAAGGAAAACAAGCAGTCCTGGCGGGAATGTGGAGAGAAAAAACACACTTTTTCACTGCTGGTGAGAATGCCATCTAGTTCAAACTTTATAGAAAGCCATATGGAGATTCCTCCACAAACTGGAAATTGAGCTCCCATATGATCCAGCTATACCACTCCTAGGAATATACCCGGGGAACACAAAAATACAATACAAAAATCCCTTCCTCATACCTATATTTATTACAGTGCTATTTATAATAGCCAGACTCTGGAAACAACCAAGATGCACTTCAACAGATGAGTGGCTAAAGAAACTGTGGTACATATACACAATGGAATACTATGCAGTCGTCAGGAGAGATGAAGTCATGAAATTTTCCTATGCATGGATGTACATCGAATATATTATGCTGAGTAAAATATGTCAGAGGGAAAGAGAAAGTCTCAGAATAGTTTCACTCATCTATGGGTTTTAAGAAAAATAAAAGACATTTTTAGCTGTAGAACTAAACAAGTGTGGGTAGGGTGGGGAGGAGGGAGATCTGGGAAACTGGTGGTGGGAATCGTGCACTGGTGAAGGGGGGTGTTCTTTACATGACTGTAATCATACAACTACAATCATATTTGTAATCATGGTTTTCCAATAAAGATAATTAAAAATGTATGTTTTTTTTAATTAGGGCAATGCTAACAAAAAAAGGGTAACATATAAATCATGAAAACAGCATTATTTTAAAAAAAGAAGCATATGTAAAGAGAAGGAATTTTGTTGTTATTGTTGTTTTTTTTGGAGCCACACCCATTGACATTCAGGGTTACTGTTGGCTATGCGCTCGGAAATCACTCCTAGCTTGGGGGACCATATTGTATGCTGGGGGGATTGAACCAAGATCTGTCCTGTGTCAGCTGCATGCAAGGCAAACTCCTTATTGCTGTGCTATCCCTCTGGCCCTGAGAAGAGAATTTGTATATAGTATTGTTAAAAATTTTTATTTGGTTCTGTTTATTATTTAAATTATATTTTTACAGCATTATTTACAATATTCAAGAACTGGAAACAATGGGAAGGCATAAATCTATTGGCTAACAAATGAATGAAGAAGATACAGTATACTCACATGATAGAAAAGTATACAATAAAAATTAAATTCTGCTATTTTTAAAATAGAATTTAAAGAGTATCATTCTTAGTTAAATAAGCAAGATAAAAACCCATATATTCAGCTATATTTAGCATATTGGTTATATATACTATACAACTAGAATATACAATTAGAACAAAATTAAATTTAGAATATTTAAACTATTTAGTATAGAATTAGATTGATGGGTGTAGTCACAGAAATAATTACACTGAGAACCATCATAACAAAATGTGACTGAAAGAGGGTAGTAGAAAGCCTGTCTAGACTACAGGCAGGTGTGGGGTGAGGAGGAGGGACATGGGATATTGGTGATGGGAATGTTGCACTGGTGAAGGTTTAAAAAAAAAAACAAACAAAAGAACAAAAAAAAAAAACCCAGAACCTTAGCATAAAAATAAAATAAAATAAACCAGGACACAAGGAAATGGACACATATACCCTACTCATAGATAGGGAGAATTAACATCATTAAAATGGCCCCCAGTTTTGAATATTTTTAGCGCATGTATTATTTCTTTCTTAAAAGTAAGTGGAAATAAAAATGTGGCATGCTTAGGGGAGAGGTAAATGCAAGAACACAATAGTGAGGGGAAAGAGACTGGAATGAAGAACCAAAAATAAAAGGGTCTGATATAACATGAATCTAAATTCAAAAGTAGGATGATGATATAAGTTTAGGCAGTGCTAAAAATGTCACTAACTGGTGCTTTGTTTCCTGTCAGTCAAATTTAAGCTATTGCCTTATGTGCTAGGACAATAAAAGAAGAAGGAAAATAAATTCTAGGAGTCTAGGGCTCGTAAAAAACAAAAACAAAAACAAAAACGACAGTCTGGCAGGCAGCTCACTCTCTATATGAGGTAGAAGATTGCTAGACTATACCTGTTTCAACTTCAGCCTGGTTTAGATTTTTCACAAAAAAATAAAAATATTAGAATAATGGTGTATTGTTAAAAGGTCAGGGGGATGGGATGATAAATGAGGAAAAGGGGTAAAATTGTTGGTTATCTGGTGACAAATAGAATGATATGAAAATATGATTTTTTTTCGGGGTTGGAGAGGTGGCGCTCAAGATAAGGTATCTGCCTTGCAAGGACGGACCGTGGTTCGATCCCCCATTGTCCATATGGTTCCTCAAGTTAGGAGCAATTTCTGAGAGCATAGCCAGGAGTAAACCATGAGCGTCACTGGATGTGGCCCCCCCCAAAAAAAAAACCCAAAAAAAGTCATAAAAAAAGAAAATATGATTTCTTTATATTTCCATTTCAATAAAATAGGATTGATAACCCTAGTGGAGTACATACACATATGAATATAATGTTACATAGCTAAAACTTACATATACCATAATGCTGCTTCAATAAAAATGTGTAATGAATTTTTACTATTGAACTCTACTTCACATAAAAACCTTTCTCTTCTATTTTTTCAATAATTTTATTATCATCTCTTAAAAACAAAACATGCACTCCTATTTCATAGCAGCAATATGTACAGTAGCCAGAATCTGGAAATAACTCAAATGTCCAATAACAGATGAGAGGCTAAAGAAACTATGGTATATCTATACAATGGAATACTATGCTACTGTTAGGGAAAAATGAAGTCATGAAATTTGCTTATACTTGGATAGATATAGAGTCTATTATAGTAAATAAAACATGTCAGAGGTAGAGGGATAAAAACAATAATCTCACTCACATGTGGGATTTAAGAAAAATAAAAAACAGTATTATAATAACACCCAGAGACAATAGAGTTGAGGGTAGGAAAAACCAGCCATGATAAGAAGCTTATCATAAAATTAGAGAAATAATTATACTAACAACTACCATGGCAATGATAGAGAGAGAAATGCAATGCTTGATTTGAAGATAGGGAGTGGATAGGGAGGAGGGAAATGGTGGACATTGGTGGCTAGAAAGTTGCTGTTCAGAAGGGCTGAAACACAATTATTAACATGTTTGTAACCATGGCGCTTAAAGAAATTATACATTAAAAAAACTCAAAAACAATAAAGAAATAAAAAGCATGGGCATCTATCAAATCAAAACACTGTAATGTCATTTATTATTTAGTATATATAACTATTAAGGTGTGTTGGTAATAACTTACAATTGAAGCCTTCATTTAATATTTTAAAACACCTTTAATGTCAATATTTCTCATTTATAGATTATTTTAATCCTCTTCAAAATGATTGGCTGTTGTAAATATTTGGAATATTGGGCTTATAGCTTATTACAAGTTTACTTAATTTTCTAAGAATTTCTTGTTATGGGGCTGGAGACATGACTGTAGTTTTCTATGTGCACATGCTTTTTAATGTCACTGTGTTTTATCTCTTCTATTTTCCTTCCTGAATCTCAGAAGGTGCTTTCTTCCCTTATGCTCTGTAAGACATGTTTACTTTGAATACTCTGCTCTTATAAGGAGTTCATGATGAAAAAATGTCAGATGATGCCAGTTTCTCCCCCACAAAGACAGAAATACACTAACAATTATCACTACAATGGCAATGAGTGAGAAAAGTAGAATGCCTGTCTCAAATAGAGGCAGAGGGTGGGAGAGGGGAGGGGGGAACTGGTGATGGGAAGGTTGCACTAGTGAAGGAGGTTGTCCTTTTTTGTTATAACTGAAACTCAACTACAAACATGTTTGTAATCATGATGCTTAAATAAAGATATCTAAAAAGAAGATATATTCCAAGGATTTTCAAGGCCATACAGGAGGCTTCCATGAGAAAGCTTAGAACCTTGTTATTGTTTCTCCTAAAAGAAGTGCTACTGTATTCCCAGCATATTATGTTACTTTATTTTCTTAAATAAATATAATTTCCAATTAAAAAAATAATCTCAGGGGATAACACCTTCCTTTCTTTTATTTCTTTTGCTGCATCTATGGTTTTTACCTTTTTATTGATCAAATTGACATAGTTGTTTGTGTGCTTCTGTAACTCTCCCAGTGAAAGGTACCTTCTTTAGAGTTGTAGTCATCTAATCTCTACCTATACCCTGTAATTTTAATTCTAGACTCGACCAACAAAAGTTCATTGGAAATGAATGGAATAAAATTAAGATCAACACAAGACAATCCTGTCTTTGATCAGACTCAAAGTAAAACACGCAATGCATTTTTTATGTCAAAGACATTATCTGGAGACACTATTTACAGCTTTTCATTATGTTTAATAATTTAGTATAATTGTTAAGTTGGTCTTTTAATTTAAAAATAGACCTTACAAATTTTTTAAGTTTTCATTTTTTTTTCACAAAGTAAATATGAAATAAATTGCTCGAAGACCATCCATGATTAAAGAAACTCTAAAGCTTGAAAAAATATTAAAAACATAATCTCTATAAAAGCATTTGTAAATAGAACAGAAAGTAAGAAGTTATTATGACTATTCATTATCTCTTGGGTTTGGGGGCTGTTCATTGTTGCTTTGGACTGGACTTTGGTCACCTACATTCAAAGCGTGTCCTCTGGTCCTTTGAGTCATCTTCCCAGTCCTACCATCTAGAAATTCTGAATGTCTAAGTAACCACCAAAATATAGGATAAAACTCAGAATTTCATTCTTTTGAAGGGAATCTCTTCATATAGATAAGTGAAATTTGATGTCCAGGGAGTCCTGGTCTATTTGTAATGTCATTCTTAAAATTTCCTCTCCGCATATCAAATATTAAGAGAGGACAAGAAAATGTGTCTATCTTCAAATTTGATACTATATAGAGGTGAAAACACAACATCCTGCTATACTCTATAACCACAAGCCATCTGATTTTAGTTTTATTCTCTGAATTTCTACTTCCTGGGTGGTCTCTAAATAGTCAATATAAGATTTCAATGTAAAGTGGACCTGGGTTAGTTGCACCCTCATGACCTCAGAGACAAAAGCCCACTCAGAATCAGCTCCACAATTCAGGATTCAAATAATGTCTACAGTAACATGATCTCACAGTAAAAACAAAACCAAATAAAAGAACAAAAATTCAAAATGAGCAAATCATGCTGAGTGAGAGCCAGCAGGAACAAAGCAAACCCAGCATCAAACCTCCCAAAATATTAGCTATTATATTCATGACATAAAATATAAAGTAATGTTTTGAAAACAAATCTCCAAAGTGTGTCTACAACTATAACATCACAAAACCTGAAAATAAAATGGGTTTATAAGCAGATTAAACAAAGATGAAAAGTAAATCTGTGAACTGCAGAGAAATAAGAGACACCAACAATATATAGACAGAAAATAAACAGGTAATCAAAAAGATAGAATATATATATATATATAACAAATTCGAACTTAACACAATAAAAATCTATATGTAAAAGATCTACATGTAATAGATTTAAAAGCTTAACCATGCATAGAGTTATACTTAGAATAATAAAACATTTTGAGAAAGGATGGAATATTAGGGTATAAAAGAATCATTTTATTCTTCAGAAGTTGGACAAATACTCAAAGAAACACATGGTAGAATGATCAAAAAAAGTAAGGAGCATATATACCTTCAGCATGACATGAAAAGATCCATACAGACTAGATTAATTATCATTTGGCCTTTAAATATCTCAGTGAATTCACAGGTTATTCAAAAGAAGCAAAGGAAGAAATCTTTCTTTGAAAATGTCCTTAAAGGTATTTACTTGCAAATATCTCTTCCAAAAAAGAAATCTTTCCTGGAAAAAATGCCCTAAGGGATTTACTTATAAACATTTATTGAAAATGCAATGATAATTCTAACCTTGGGGCACTCTCAAACTTATATCAGAGAAATAATGCTGAGTGTCAGATTTTTGTTCCCTTACTACATCAATGCATCTACTAGATGAATGCATCATTTTTACAAACATGTCTTGTCTAGAAAAATGACAAAAGTAAGAAAATGAAGACATTTTAAGATAAAACCACAAAAGGTTATTGAAATATGTACTTGAGTTAGAAAGGATAGCCCCTCAGGAAGATATGTTTTTCCTAGGGAGTTGATCAACAACTTTAATGTTATAAATCATTTGAGAATAGACAAGAAGAATTCTAGCTAATTATAGTAGTACAGTAACAATTTGATACCTAATGACTCCCCAACAATATAAGAGGAATTATATTTCAAGTCAACTCCCTCATAAAGGGTTAGCCAAATCTTGGTGAACTTAACTAAATAATGTATAAAAATGTATAAAATAATGTATAAAAAATTAGGAGAGGTTTAACATAATAAAATTAATGTCTTCAACTGATTACAATAAAAATTTGAAGAGAAAATTAGACATTTATGGTAAAAGATATAGTTAATGATGAAAAATTTAGCTTCCGGGCCCGGAGAGATAGCACGGCGGCGTTTGCCTTGCAAGCAGCAGATCCAGGACCAAAGGTGGTTGGCTCGAATCCCGGTGTCACATATGGTCCCCCGTGCCTGCCAGGAGCTATTTCTGAGCAGACAGCCAGGAGTAACCCCTGAGCACCGCTGGGTGTGGCCCCAAAAAAAAAAATTTAGCTTCCCTTAAGTATAAATAATTCTTGAGGAATAAATTGAGAAATAGTGTGAACTTTTGTGAACAGATCAAAAGGATTGCAAAACTACAGCTTAAAAAATTTAGATTTTATGGAGACATGTTGAAAATATTTTCTTTAGATATTGTTCAAAATTACCCTTTCTCACCTTATTAATAAACATTATTGGGAGGATAAAAAATGTAGTTGTATTTTATGTAACACTATGTATATATAAATATCTTGTGTAAAGTGTACTTAAAAATTATATTATTTTAAATTATAAAAAGTTTGTCATAGAAACCTAGAATTGATAAGCAGCTAGAATTCACAAGAAAGTATAAAATGATTTACATAAACTAATTCATAAATACATTTAAATTTCTATATATCAAGCATTTAAGAATAAAACTCAAATAAAATAAAGCAGTTACTACTATATTGAAAATAAAATATATGTAGTAGTAAATCTTATAAAATATACAATTCTAAGGTTCTAAAACTGAAAGAAACTAAAATATATAATAAATTTATAAATATATAAATAAATAGATTAAGACATATCACAAGGAATTGTATTTAAATCCTTTTATAATTTCACTTAATCTAAGATTATCAAGAGTTTATTAGTGGACATGATATATGTCTGAATATAAAGGCTGAATATAAAGAAATTAGGAGCTGAGTTCAAATTTCTAAAATCTACCCAGCCACTTTTCTGGGCAGAAACAGTTGTCCTTCTCTTACTCTTTCCCCAGTTAAACTTTCCCCACAGTTAGGATACTTTGAACTCTTTCTCAGAACTCTTAGGGTTAGCCTTATGGCAATTAGATGAGTGTGAAGTTTTAAGAGAGGAGATTATTCAGTGATCACGCTGGTACCCACTAGTCTGCAACCTATGAACCCTACAAATTTATATCTCTTTTTAAAATAAAGACTGCTTCTTGATAAAGGAGTCTAACAGAAGCACCCTAAAATATGTATTTCTGAAGGAAGAGAGCAGTACATGAACTACCTATAAAAGCCATGCTTATCTAATAACAACATATAATATAAAGATTTTCTTATAGAAGGTAGAAGATTGAAACAGTCCCTGGCTTCCATCATGCCAACCACAAAATCTAGACAAAAAGAAAAAGAATACATTTCCTGAAACACACTAAATATTCATGACTTCATAGTTCTAAATATAGGAATTACAGACCAGAAAGTAATTGCCAGTTGAGCAGAGATTAATAGCAATTTTTCTGCCTCAGAAATTTACTGAGACAGGTCATGGGGTAAGGATTACACTTGCCATAGACAGATCGTCTTAGGTGAGAGGAAAACAAATCTCTCTGACACCTGTTTGGGATGGGATCAAGTTGGGCTATCTGGAAGGACTCTATATTATCTCATGATACTATTTCTGAGTTCTGGTAGAGTGAGATGAAACTCTTCAGAAGCCAAAAATCTTTATAGAATAAAGATATGCAACCAACACATGACATTTCATGAAAACTGGAAAACATCAGAGATAAAATTAAGAAGAAAAAACCAACCCTGCTCTGACCAAAACCATTTTTGAATAAATAGAAGCAGTCAATTTTCTTACCTGCAGAGAAAAAATATGGCCTCACTGAGAGTATTGATTTCAGTATTTACTTTTAAAAAATAAAGTGTAAAAAATGCTATGCTGCAAATGAAGAAGCAAGAAATTCTCATTAGAGAAAATTAAATAACTAAACTATCAGAATGATAAATAATCTGAAATGAGTAAATAAGACTATAGTAGAAATTGTTGTAATAAACAGTTACTTCAAAATCACACTTGTAATAAAAATGATTAAGATAGTGAAAGAATAAATAAAATGATTAAAATATGAGAAATTTCTGCAAAAAATTTATCAAAAGAAAGGAATGTATATTGTAGCAATGAAAACAATATTCCTGAAATTAGAAATATATTCACAAACCCCTAGATTAGAAAACAATATGATATGATATGTATGCAGTACTAAGCACTAAAAGAAGAATGAAACAAAGATAATAAAAGAACAACTGTACCATGTGTTAGGTTGTAAAATAGCATATCATATTACTGTGTACTGAGTGGATTTAAAAGTAAAAACAAATTAGAAGCAGAATCCATATATGGATATGCTCATGATTTGTAAATACCATTCACAGGAAAAGAAATGAGGGTGTCCCGGTGAAATAATGAAATGAGCAGGGGAAATTAAAGACAGACCAGGATGGTTTGTAGTATCAGGTAATTAAGTAGCTCTAGAAAAAATGAACATTGATTAATTTATAATTAGTACATAGTTATAGACAATCAATCAAACAAAATGTAAAATCAAATGATGAAATTTAGAAACATCCAGATATAGATATATAGCTAAAGGATGAAAACATGTGCAGTGTAAACCTAAGAAGAATCATGAAACTCATAATTTGGAATGCTACATTTCTTTATTTACTAACAAACAAAACACTGTTGAAATTTCAACACTACAATAACATCCACAATCAGGAAGACTTTTCTTGCTTTATCTTACATATATCTCTTTATTGCAATCAATTCCATCTGTTTAAGTTTAGTGATTGCATCCTCTGAGTAGTAGCCAAAATTAATATAAAAGCTTGACTTTAGTTTCCTTTCTCTAAATACTTCCATATCCTAGAGATCAGGCTTACTAATCAATTCTCCATTTTTGTTTGTTTGCCTTGCTGTTCCTGAGTTTGCTTTATCTTTTGGCTTGAAGATCTTGTTTATTGTGGAACTATTTCAAAGTTTGATGAGTTTATGGGTTTATTTTTTTTATTTTTGCATGTTCTATGTTCTATGGAAACAATTAGAACATCTACACACATCAGTTTCAAATTTAATGTCCAAAACACTTTAAAATGAACCTCTCTATTGTACAATACTTTAGAAATACTCACTTTACATGATATAAAAGTTTCTTTCTCTTTTTTATTTTTGCTTTGTTCCAGTTTCTCAGATAATTCAGTCTCATCTTTGTGCAAAATTTTTTTAACCATTTGTAGTTATGAATATATGTTCTTAAAAATAATAATAAGTGGATTTGGAAACACTAATCTCTCCTATTCAGATGTATACATTTATTATTTCAAAATTTCATATAATAAATATAAATTCAAAATCTTAATGTAAAATTATAAATACTTGGCTGGAGCAGTGGCGCAGGGCATAAGCTGTCTACCTTGCACATGCTAGCCTAAGACAGTTTGATCCCTTGGCGTCCCATATGGTCCCCCAAGCAGGGGACGATTTCTGAGCATATAGCCAAATATAACCCCTGAGCATCACCAGGTGTGGCCCAAAAACAAATAAATAAATACTGAAAACAAAATGAAAATATTTTTTATACCAGATCTATGAAAGGAACAAAATAAAACCATTTAAAATGTTAGTTTTATGTTCTAAAAATTGTTTGCTAAAGCTAGAGAGAGATAGTACAGGGGTTGTGGCAGGTACCTTGTACTTTTACTGTTGGAGACTAGTTTGATTCAAGCACAAAGTCCTCTGATCACTACTATGCATAATTATTGAGCATGGAGCCATGAGTCAGCCTTGAGCATAGACAAGTACATTTCCCCCATCCCAAACAACCACATACACACGAAAGTCTCTTTGTAAATAACTATTACATTTCCATTTATGCTACATATTTAAAGAAAATGTAATCATTTACTACAGATTATTATTGAAAATAAACATGTTTTCCTTTAAAACAATGTAACAGGGTTTGACTTATTATTATGATTAGTATTTTATTTGTTTGATTTTAGGTCACACCCGGCAGAGCTCATGCATTACTCCTGGCTCTGTGCTCATAAATCGTTCCTGAAAGGCTTGGGGGACCATATGGGATGCCAGGAATCTAACCTGGATGCTTCCTGTGTTGGCCACGTAAAAGGCAAACACCCTACCGCCGTGCTATTGCTCCAGCCTTTAATGTAGTATTATTATGGAGAAAGGAGGGAGGGCGATGCAGATAATGAAGACAAACTAGTCGGTCATTTAAATACCATTTACGAGGGCTGGAGAGGTGGCATTAGAGGTAAGGAAGGCGCTAATCAAGGAAGGACCGCGGTTCCACCCCCCCCCCCCCGTGTCCCATATGTTCCCCCCCAAGCCAGGGGCAATTTCTGAGCATTTACCCAGGAGTAATCTCTGATCATCAAATGGGTGTGGCTCAAAAATACCAAAAAACAAACAAACAAACAAACAAATAAATACCATTTATGTGGGGTGTATGTAGCCAACCAGATAACAGAAATAGCTAATAACTAAAGAATGGAATAGATACAAATACAAATCACAGAATATATGAGCATTCAAGTAGGTGAATATCAAATGGCAATAAGAGAACAAAGACAGAGATAGATCCACAAGTACTCCTAAATAACAAATTATAAAATAAGAGAGCTATGACACTAAATGCATTCCTTGCTTGGTATGCTAATCAAATGCAAATCAAATCAAAATCAAATCTAGCAAACTCTGAAGTTAGCCAATCATACTGCAACAGGATCCAAATTTAATCTTGACACCAATAAAAAATAGTAGTAGAAAAATTGATAAAATTAAAGTATTTTGTAGTTCAATTAGTCAATATGCCATGATTTATTCATTTTGAAAATTAAACCAAGGTGATTTAAAAGATGGACACCAAGGAAACAAAGAAAAAATTTATAGAACTCTGTTATTTCTTTGTCACTCTTAAATATATCTAGCATAATTTGACATATAGTTTTTGTTCAGTACTCTTTTTAAAGTAACTAACTTAATATTGTTAATAACATTTTAATATATTTTTATTTCTTAATATTAACATATTAATTTTTTTCTTGGAAGGTGCTACCCCCAAAATGGTGCTGAGAGCTTACTGCTGGCTTTATACTGAGGCAGAGCTCAGGATGTAATAACAGAATCAAATTCAGGTAGGTTGCATGCAAGGGCATTGAAAGTTGCATTTATTCTTTTATCGAAAAGGAAAATAGCATAAACCCAATAAATTTAGTTTTCAGGTACATTATTTAATATTATAGATTTGATTAGTGGCAATATTCATCTGGATGTTTTCTGTCATGTGTATTTATTTTTTAGAGTATAAAATAATAAATATACATTTTTTTGTTTGTTTTTGATTTTGGTTTTTGGTTCACACCTGGCGGTGCTCAGGGGTTACTTCTGGCTCTGTGCTGAGACATCGCTCCTGGCAGGCACAGTGGGACCATACGGGATGCTGGGATTCGAACCACCAGCCAGCCTGGATCAGCTGCTTGCAAGGCAAATGCCTTACCACAGTGCTATCTCTCCTGTCCAATAAATATACATTCTTACACTTTAAACTCCAGGCTGTGCTTCCTGAAAATTGAGAGACATGTGTTTTATAATTAAATGTTATATAAGATAGCTTTCTTATTTAATATAACCCTTATCTTTGCTATATTAAAGCAATAAATTTCCATTTGATGGAAATTATTTTTTAGATGACTCCAGCCATATACATAAAATAAAAGTTTCAGTATCAAATTGATTTTTTACTGAAGACTAAATAAAAGGTGACTGACATTATTCATAATTTGCAATTTACAAATATTTGTAATACAGAAGAATTATGAACATTTAATGACATTCTTTAGAATTTTATAAAAATGTCTAATTTAATTAAACTTGAAAAATATCAACAAATATTTTATGCTACATTTTCTAATTTGAACCAAAAAAGTTTGAATTATCAAAAACTGTCAAACAGTATATTGGCACATTGGTATAGTATTTATGCTTAGCATGGCAATAATATTGAAGTGTAATATAAATCACAGCAAACTGATTTTGGGTATCTGCATGTATAAAGGAAAGCTGTACTCTCTTCACTTTGGATAAAAGTCTCTTTAAATTCTCTTCCACTTTTAAAAATCAGGGATTTTAATCATTGATTACTTTGATTTATTTGCATATTTTGGATATTAACCCCTCATGTGTAATTATTAGACAGATGCATGGTGAAGGATAGAAATGAACTTTCATTTAAGAATTTAATGTAGCATATACAAGTCGCTTTTCAATGATACATATAATGTACTTAATTTTTTCAATTAAAAGTTAAAAGTAAAGTACATTTAAACAAGGGATCTTCAGCTAGGGCTATGCCAGATGAATGGCCAAGTGTTTGTGTTTATTTGTGAAGGGAGCATTGGGAACACCTGGTGCTGCTCAGGAGTTATTCATGGCTCTGTTCACAGGTGACCCCCTTGGGGTCAGAGCTTGGGGACCAGTGTGTAGGTGGGTGAGGAGACGTGAATGGAACTAGGGTCTATTGAATGCATTGCAAGTGCCTACATACTATAGTATTTCTGAGCCCAGGAGTTCATACTTATTATTGAAGCATGTTTAAAACATATATTTCTTTCTATTTATATAGCATTTGCTGTCATTTACCCTGTAGTTGCTGTCAATTACTGTTTTGTGTCTCCATAAATCTCATGGTTATTGAGAATCTCCATTAAGAAAGCTAAAATCTTGAAAGGCTCAGGAGAAGCTGAGTTTTCATGTGCAGCAACCAGTCTCCTTGATGGACTTTCTAGATTAACACTTTAAGTTTTGGTTGTAGAACTACATTCAATAAGATTCAAGAGAATGCCTAAAAAGAAAATATAGCATAATGCAGGAATATTTGGAATGAAACAAAAACAGAATAGAAACCAAAACCAAAGAACAATGGAACCAAATATTGAGTTGATTTAATTACCACCACATTTGGACACTTTAGTTTGAGCTCACTGGAAGCGCCTATATTGAGTATTATTTTTTTACAGTCATTATAATATAAATGACATCAATTCTCCCTTAACATTCCCCAGACCATCCCTGGAAAATCAGTATAAAAGAGGCAACTGTATATGGAATGTGTATATATATATGTATATGCATATATATACATATATATTTGGTTTTGGGGTCACACCCAGTGGTGTTCAGGAATTACTCCTGGATCTGTGCTCAGAACTTACTCCTGGCAGGTTCAGAGGACCATATGGGTTGCTGGGGATCGAACCTTGGTCTGTCCCTGGTCTGCTGTGTGAAAGTCAAATGCCCTACGGCTGTGATATCACTCGGCCCTGTATAGAAATATTGAATTGTATTGGCAAACTACTACTTTACATTAAGAACTTGTAAAATTTTGTTTCAAGAGTTGAGTGTTTACTGATTTTAAGTCTCATACAATATAATACAGTTGAAAAATATTTTCTATGTCAATTACAGTAGATTCTTAGATGGTAGTGAGCTCATAAGTAATTGGACTTTGATGGTGAATATGTCAAATAATATCTAATAAATAAGTTATCTGAGTATGTGACAGATGCTGGGGCACAATGTTGTTTCTTACTAATTTAAGACAAATATTTGTTATTAGTCACATTTTAACTGTAATTAAAAAAGATATAAACAGACAACTTCTGAAAATGTTAGAGATTTTCGATGTTATCTGATGTTATATTTATTTTTATATAGACATGAGCTATCAGAGGAGGATTATTACAACTGGTGTGTTTTTTGAGTGGATAAATGAAACTCCTGGGTTTAAAATTTGAGACCGGATTAAAAATTACAAAGCACCAGTACAGACACAGAGTGCTCTTTTTCTATTTATCAGTAGCATAGTTTTTTAAGTAACCACAACTAATTGTTAAATTTCCTGTGGAGGAAATAGTAAATGTAATTAAAAGCAGAGTATTTATAAATGTAAAAGCTGGAATTTGTGTTGGGTGACAAGAAAATAATATAAAGAAAAAATAGAGGTTTTTTTCCTTTATGATTTATGTTTTTTTCTTAACTCCATGATACAGAAAAGCTTTTTCAGGATAACTTGACAGTTTCTGTTTTCTTGGAGAATCTGTGATAAATATTCATGAAGAATCATACCCTGTAAGTCAATAAGTTATATTGCTAATGTGAAAAGCTAAAAGCATAGATTTAGTGTTTCAGAATTTAGATTACACACATAAATCTCCAGTTGTTAAATTCTGATATTATGTAATAACAAGAGTGCCACCAAAAGGTGGCACTAAAAAACAGATAGTTATTATGTGACTCTCAAGCAAATGCAATATAGTGAACACAAGAAAAGGGACAGTAGACTAACTCCAGTCTTATTTTATGACTCTCTTTTAGAAGTTTATAAAATATTCATCTCTTGAAGTTGGAGAGATAGTACAGTGTGGGTAGGGTGTTTGCCTTGCACATCACTGACCCTGGTACAATCCCTAGTACCTTGATTGGCCCCCCGAATTCCAACAGAAATAATTCCTGACCTCTGCCCCCTGTATAGAACACCTCTGCCCTGACCCTCACCCCCCAACAATCAGTAGAGAAGAAATTTTCAGTTCAACAGAAAGCTTTTGAAATTGATTTGTCTTGTAGCTGTGTGTGGTTGATTTGATTTCATTCAATTTTTTGTTTTGTTTTTTTTTTGATTTGGGGGAATTGTGGTGGTGGGGTAGATTTGGTTTACTACCAGCTTGCACAGGAGCTGATTCTCTGCTCAGGAGTGACCCCTGGTGGTGTTTGGGGTACCATATGCTCTGCTTGGGATCAAATCATATTGGTAGCAGTAAAAGATAAGCACCTTATTCCCTAGATTATCTCTCTGATCACTGATATTATTAAGTTTTTAAGGCAATAGACTTTTTTGTTATCATATGCCACTAATTTTCATAAGATACTTTTATTTTTTATGAAAATATACTTTTACTACAAACTTTATAAAAGGTACTCTTAATCAAATAATATATATGTGTGCATAATTATAGTTTATAAGAAATGTTAGTAGAAAAACTAATATTAAAGCTAAATTTTAAACCTTTCCTTTTTGGGGGAGCATACCTGGAAGTTCTCCGGGATTACTATTGACTCTGAGCTCAGAAATTAATCCTGGCAGGCTTGGGTGACCATATAAGATATCAGGCATTGAACCTGATAGGTTGCATTCAAGGCTATATTGTCTGGATTTTTTTTTTTACCTGTGCCAGAGAATAAATAGATAAAAATATAATACAGCTATATTGACACATTTCTTTCAAATTGCTAATATAATTTTCACTAAGAAATAAATACTTGTACTTTCAAATAAATGGCAAATCCATGATATAACTAGTAAAGTCATTGTAGTTTATTAGCTGTAGAAAAAATATTTTGTGCTCATTGACAAAAGTTGTATTTAAGAAAATAATAGGTTACAATGCCCACAAACACAGTCATCCCATTCAAACTGAGTCAGATCTTAAAACTCATTCTTTTCTCAAAAATGGTATAAACCAAGCTGAGAGTAATCATGGGTACAATAGCCACACAGCAGAAAGCTGGCAATTTTGGGAGGAGAGGGCAGACCAAGCCCCTGCTCTGCTGAAGTCACATTTGTTGCATCCATCACCCAGCATCACTGTTTTGCTTATGGCTTTGCCTCACCACACCTCTACAATTCTCTTTGGGGACACCAATCTGATCAAACTTCAGGTATGTTAGTATTAGGAATGATAATACTAGGGCATATTTGGATTGAGTGAAGGCACTTTCCCTGACCCTTCCCTCCATCTCCTTCTTCCAGGAGGTCTGCCAGCTGAGAACAATCCCCCCAAAAGCCATAGTACTAGTAATAGCACTTTGAATTTCTGGATAACTTCATTTGTTGGATGATATTATATCTATAGGAACACACCAACTTAATAGAATGGACAGCAAACAAGAGCTTACTACATTTTCTGCCATTGAAATGACTTCATTGGAGACACAATAATTTTCACAAATGTTCTTGCTACTGTTTTTCTTTTTTTCTTTCTTTTTTAAAATTTACTTTTTTCTTCTTTCTTTTTTGTTTGTTCTTTCAATTCTTTTTTTTTAATAAATTTGCTCTCACTGTAAACAAATGTCTTATGATAAACTATGTCAACTATGTGATGTATTTTCTTTAAATAAAGTAAAAAATAAAATAAAACGTTGAAATTTTACTACCTTTTGACTTTTATTTGAGGGAGACGATAAACCAGATCCCATATATGCATTCAAAATCTTCATTAAGTAAGAAATACGATGAATCTATTCACATTTGGAAAATAAAAACAATTCACTTTTACTACAGTAGAAGTGATGAGAGGAGAATGTATGATAAGTTTGGTCTGGGATATTCTTTCTTCTTTCTTCTTTATTTCTTTCATTTTCTTTTTTCTTTCTCTTTTTTATCTTATTTCATTCTTCCTTCTTTTTCTTTCTTTCTTTCTTTCTTTCTTTCTTTCTTTCTTTCTTTCTTTCTTTCTTTCTTTCTTTCTTTCTTTCTTTCTTTCTTTCTTTCTTTCTTTCTTTTTTCTTTCTTTCATTCTTTCTTCTTTTTTCTTTTTTCCCTTCCCTTCCTTCCTTCCTTCCTTCCTTCCTTCCTTCCTTCCTTCCTTCCTTCCTTCCTTCCTTCCTTCCTTCCTTCTTTCTTTCTTTCTTTCTTTCTTTCTTTCTTTCTTTCTTTCTTTCTTTCTTTCTTTCTTTCTTTCTTTCTTTCTTCCTTCTTTCATTCCTTTCTTCCTTCCTTTCTTCCTTCCTCTCTTTCTCCTCCTCCTACTACTAATTCTACTTCTTTTCTCCCTCCCTTTTTCCCTTCCTTCCTCCCTCCCTTCCTCTCTTCCTCACTTCTTCCCTTCCTCCTCCCTCACTCTCTGCCCCCTCCTTCCCTCCCTCCTTTCTTTCTTTCTCCCTCCCACCCTTCCTCTTTCCCTTCCTCCCTCCCTTTCTCCCTTCCTATTTCCCTTCCTCCCTTCCTCCCTCCCCCTTCCTTCCTTCCTTCCTCCATTCCTTCCTCCCTTCCTTCCTCCCTCCCTTCCCTCCTTCCTTCCTTCCCTCCTCTCTCCCTTCCTCCCTCCCTTCCCTCCTTCCTTCCTTCCCTCCTCCCTCCCTTCCTCTTTCCCATCCTTCTCTCCTTTCTTCCCTACTTTCTTCCTTCCTTCCCTCCTCCCTTCCTTCCTTTTGTCCCTTCCTCCCTTCCTTCTTTCCCTCCTTCCTCGCCTCCTCCCTTCCCTTCTCCCTTCCTTCCCTCCTCCCTCCCCTCCTCCCTTCCTTTCTCCCTTCCTTCCCTCCTCCCTCCCCTCCTCCCTTCCTTCCTTCCCTCCTCCCTCCCCTCCTTCCTTCCCTCCTCCGTTCCCTCCTCCCTTCCACCCTTCCTTTCTTCCTCCCTTCCTTCCTTCCCTCCTCCCTTTTCTCCTCTCTTCCTCCATTCCTTCCCTCCTCCCTCCCTTCCTTTCTTCATTCCCTCTTTCCTTCCTTCATTCTCTCTTTCCTTCCTTCTTTCCCTCCTCCCTTCCTTCCCTCTTTCCTTCCTTCCCTCTTTTCTTCCTTCCCTCTTTCCTTCCTTTCTTATTTCCTTCCTTCCCTTTTTCCTTCCTTCCTTATTTCCTTCCTTCCTTCCTTCCTTCCTTCCTTCCTTCCTTCCTTCCTTCCTTCCTTCCTTCCTTCCTTCCTTCCTTCCTTCCTTCCTTCCTTCCTTTCTTTTTTGTAGAAGGAGGACACACCTGACTCAGGCCTTACTCTGGGCTCTGTGCTCAGAAAGCACTCCCAGAAGGCTTGGAGCATCAGATAGGATACTGGGGAGCAAATCAGGTGGGCCATTTGCAAAGCAAGTGCCTTATCTGGTGAACTATCATTCAAATTCTAATTTTTGTGGTATTTTTTGTATGTATATTTTTCAGAATATTCAACAAATTACCTAGGTACAGCATGTAGGGTTTTATCTTTTCAGGATTAGTTCAGGTACCCTGAGCCTCTTTAAGAGTGATCATTGAGCACAGAGCCAGGAAGAAGCTCTGAGTACCACCTGGTGTGGTCCCAAAAATAACAAAATATTATTGTTATTTAGTTACAAAAAACTAATTTGATTCATCCTTGTTTTTCTAACAAGCCAACACTGTCATACTGCCCTGTATCAGAAATGGCTGGATGTATCAATATATGAAATGGTGCCAACAGAATGCTAACCTTCATGGACATTTATAAGTTTCTTAATATTTCTGTAAGTTTTTAAATTGAGTTAGTATAAAATGCACATAAATCTAGAAAGTTTATCTGCTTACTCTTTTTAATTTTATTTATAATTTTTTACTGGCATACTTAGAATACTAAAAAAAAAAAAACCTCTACAATTTCTTGGTATTGAGATGGTTTTTGGATCAGAGAGACGGTACAGTAGTTAGGGTTCTTGCCTTACTTGTGACCAACCCTGGTCTGATATCTGGCACCATATAGTCTCTTGAATATCTCTGAACACTTTCAGAAGTAACCCATGAAGTAGCCCTCACATTTATGGTTATAGCTCACTCTTTCATACCCCCATCCCCATAACCAACATATTTTCTGTATTTAAAACACAGTGTCTTAAAATATAGTCTATCATAGTTATCACTGTAATCTAGATGCATAAAAGAGCGACTTTTCATTGTTACTTAAAATGTTTTTTGTGAATTTAGTCAGTAATCATCCTTGAATATTTTTATATATAAGCTATTCTCCTAAGTATGGAGTACACAGTGGAGTTTCTTGGTAATCAAAATTAGGCAGTTTCTTGAATCAGCATACAAGACCTGTTCTCTAGAAAGGAAAACATGCAAAATCATGGAGAATGATGATATATAGTTATAAATTTTGTGTAGGAGGTATACACAGTGACTGCTATGGTAATCCTCAGGAGCAACCATTCTCCTAGGCTGGGAAGGTGGGAAAGTGGGAGTTGGTAAGATAAAATGAGTGCAGTGAGGAGGAAGGCCATTCATGGTGGAGATAATGTGTGGTCAGGCCAAAGAATTAGAAGATGCTGGGAAGGTCTGTAAGCAACTCCACGGGCTTATATCACAGATACAAAGCCAGATCATGATAGATGTTGCCCCTCCACCCCCCAGTTACTCCTGGCTCTGCTTTCAGAAATTTCTCCTGGCAGGCTCAGGGGATCATTCAGGATGCTGGGGATCAAACTTGGGTCTGTCCTGGGTCTACTGCATGCAAAGTAAATGCCTTACAGTTGTGCTATCTCTTGCCTTTTAAATTGTTTATGTTGTTACAGCTTCCTTGGTTCCAAAGAGTTTTTAAGTGCCTTGAAGTACTGTGAGTACCAACCATCCTAAGACCTTTGGAACTATTTCTAAGATGTTGGCAATCAAGAGAAGAAAAATAAAATTAGGTTTTCACTGTTGAAATGAATCTTTCGTTCTCATGGGAAATTGAGTCATAGGAAACAAAGGTAGAAGCAGAAGGAACCTTTATTAATTTGTTACATTTAGGTGAAAAATGCATTCTGAGAAACTGAATGATGTAAGTATAAGTGTTGGTCTTGGAAAGAAATGATATAGAGGAAAAGAGAATTAACATGGTCTGCTAATAAATATTTTCTCAGTGAATAAATTGTGACTAATTAGATGTGTGGGGTGAGGAAGTAGGAGAAGTCAAAGATGAATTACAGGTTTAGGCTTGGGAAAATAGGTGGGTGACAAGAAAAGTCTTTGCTGAGATAATGAATGCATTCCTTCAGACTCTTTGTGTGCCTGGCAACAGTTATTGTTGTGTGTGGATTAAACTTAACTATGCAATAAACTATATTTTATACAAATTTTGTATTCATAGTAAGTCCATTTCTTTCTTTTCTTTACCTTATAAGATTTCTGGTAGCAACACAAATGCTTATCACTTAATGTGTGCTCTATTATCTCTGTTGCATGGAGTGCAACCTCTTGAATCCAATACATGATTGAAAAAAGACTGATCAATCTATCTGATATTTGGGTGTGTGCAACAGAAACTGACTTGCTCAAAGAGAATTACGATGAATTACTGGACATTCTCCAAACTTCATGGGTAATTTGGAAACAGTCTTGGAAATAGGGAGGTAGAAAAGTAGATGAAGAAAGTTGAACAGGAACTATAGGAAGTGCCCTTACCATAAGAAATAAAAAAATCTAGTCAGGAAGCCATGGAGGAAATTGATAAACCACAACTTTCGGTTCTTTTGTCTTTCTGTTGGAGATTCAAATTCCAGAGAGCTCTGAATTCTTGCCAATCTTGAGCAACCTCTCTACTGTGGAGAAGGTTGAGGCCCTAATTATAAACCCACAAGAAGTAAAGGGGGTAATTCTTTAAACATTTGGAAATCATGGTATTCATAGGAGAATAAAAAGGATACTAGCAGCCAAATAATTACAAACGTTTATTGCTTTTTGTTGTTATTAAAAAAATTCTAGCTTTTATTGTTTGTTGTTTAAAAAATTTTCAAAAGCAAAAATAAAGCTTTTGTGCAATATGAGCATGAAAAATTTGTTTTCTGGCTAAAAAATTACCTGGATCTTTGTCAATTTAAATACTCACTGTGACAACAAACTTCATCTGTTATTTAGTTTCTTAAAACGTAAAACAGGCATTTATAAAGGTAGTAGGATATAAGCATTAAACTAATGAGGCCCAATAGGAATATTGTAGACTTCAAAGGAAATGACATGTAGATATTGTAGGAGAGATTTGAATTAGTGGGGAAAGAGATGGGTTAGAAAACATGAGAGAAAAAGGAGGAACACACACATACACACATACAGGAAAAAATTCAACCTTATTTGGATAAACTTCAGAACAATATTTGAACCAAATCTCTAACTCTTGAGTGTCTGGAGGAAACACCCACCTCTAATTACAGGACTAAGATATGGAAGAAGCCACTTCAGGGCTGCCAGGCCTGAGTTATTAGTCCCAATGGTGGCTTTTAAGATGTGGCTGTGGTTGTTTGTTTGGTGGTAGAAGAGAGTTTAATTTGACTTCCACTGACCTTCCATAGATGTTGATATTTCTTCCATCTCTAATCTCACTCCAGAACTTGGGAGATATCTATGCCAACTCCTGCTTTGTTTGGTATGCCAGACAGTCCTGGTGCTGTAAAACCAAATCGCTACAAAGGATGTTGACACAAATGTGGGTAATAGGACCATAGTTCTGTCTTACGTCTAGTTTAGAATTCACTGTGAGGTTTCTCTATCCCAACTTTGGTAAAAGTCAAAATCAAAGAAGCTACTTTGATAACTGAGTTTGAAAATGATGAAAGGATTTTAAGTGAATCTATATTTGAAAACATAGTATCAACAATCATTTTGTTTTCTTTGATTTAAAAGATTTTTATTTTTATCTTTTATTTTTATTTTATTTTGGTTTATGGGCCACACCCGCAGGGGTTACTCATGGCTGTGTGCTCAGAAATTGCTCCTGGCTTGTGGGACCATATGGGACGCTGGGGGAATCAAACTGCAGTCCATCCTAGGTTAGCAAGTACAAGGCAAGTACCCTATCACTTGCATCACCACTGCAGCCCCTCTTTGATTTAAAAGTTTAAAAAAATGTATTTTGTATGTTCTGTAAAGAACTCAACCTGGAGGAGAAAGTGAACTCATTTGTAAGGTACAATAGAGATTAAATATTAGACATGACAGATGAAACTGATCTTTTGAAGACTTTTATGTGAGAATTGTGTTTTTGTTCTTTTGGGTATTTGGACAAGTTATTATTAACTTGATAAATCTTGACAGTTGGTATAGTAGCTTACTCTGGAACTATTCAATATTTTTTAATTTTACCCTTTTCCCAATTAAGAAGATGTCTAGTAAATAAAAAATTATAATTTAATTTAGGGTCGGACCAGTGGTGCAAGTGGTAAGGCATTTGCCTTATGCACGCTAGCCTATGATGGACCATGGTTCAATTCCCGGCATCCCATATGATCCCCCAAGCCAGGCGCACTTTCTGAGTGCATGGCCAGGAGTAGCCCCTGAGCATCACTGGGTGTGGCGGAAAAACCAAAAGAATTATAATTCATTTATTATAGTTATTATTCTACTTCTTGTAGATATGATATTTTTTCTCTGTAAAATATTTTTGTGGAAAATGATAATTTTTCAGAATTGTAAAATCATATGATGTAATCACTTCAGGAACACCTTTAAATAATTAATATTCATCACACAAAAACTATTTTTTGTTTGAGATTTTTTTACTTATTGCCAATAATATCAAAAAATTAAACATGCCTTTGTGAGCTGAATAAGACAGTTTATTAAGTTTTTTCCAATACTAAGATATGTATTACTCTTGTAGTCAAGGATGTGGTAATGGGTGTGAACCCAACTGTCTGAATTTCAAGGGCACTTCTAACTATAGAATTAGCACCACACACAGTTGTAAATAATTGGCCATTTTAAGAACTATACATATGTATGTACATGTATATATAAAATATATAAGTATATATTTATATACTATAAATGTGCACATGTATATAAATGTGTATATAAACATATATGCATGTATATATATACATTCAAAGTACATACTAGATGAGTGGGTAGTTAAAGTCTGAAGAATGCAATTGATTCTTATAAATGTTTATTTCAATCTGAGAAAGTCTTTGTTTGGAAAAAATAACACTAGGATACCAACACTAGGATACCCTTTTCATATGGGATAAAAATGGCCTGTTGGTGATAAAATATATTAATAATTATTTAAAAGTTTATGAATATTTATATTAGCATTTTTACTTATCTCTACCTCATTTTCAGATTTAATAGTTGAGGATAAATCTGATGTAATATCTGCAATAATTTAAAGAATTTTCATGAATTGATGTGTTCTAGACTATGATTCACAATAAAACTGCATGGTTCTGTGTATATTTGGCTTAATATTTTAGGAAAGGTTGTAAAGAAAGTTTTGCATCTTAAGCCATTGTGAGATACTAAAAAATGTCATGCTTAAGTGAAGTTAAAAGCACATTTCCTGATAATTTTTTATGAGTTGGATGTATTCTTGATCTTATAGAATAATGAATTCTCAACCAAACAAAATGATCAAATCTATCATTATTTCAGTTTATAGTAAGTTAACTTTGCATACTTATTTTTGTTTTCAGGTATAAAAGAATAAATGAATAAATTCTAGAAACGTTGCTATAATAAAATTTAAAACTTTATATTTAGTGGCCAGAACAGTGGGACGGCAGTAAGGATTTGCCTTGCATGTGTCTTACCTAGGAGGAACCTTGGTTCGAACTCATATGGTCCCCCAACCCAGGAGCAATTTCTGAGTGCAGAGCCAGGAGTAACCCCTGAGCATCACAGGGTGTGGCCCCCAAACAGAAAAACAAAAACAAAGAAAAAACTTTATATTTATAAAATTTTGTATCAAAGTTTCACATTTTATATTTAGAAATCAATATTTCTGCACTATTGTGTCTTCATTTGGTTGAGGAAAATACTAATAATGATCATTTGAAGTCTGAACAGTTTACACAGAGTTTTCACTTCTACACATGTATCTAGAACTATCTCAGTTCAGTTCAGTTCAGTTCCTTGATTCATCTTCTCTTTATACTATAGTGAGAACATCATCATGTATAGCAACATGACTGGAAGCTGAGACAAGGTTAGCTTAAAATCATGGAACAATCAAAGAGGCCAACTTCTTTTTATTAAAACAGTTCAAATTAGAAAGCTCTTCAGTAAGTGACTATTTTACTTGCTAAAATAGTCCAATTGGTGGTCTACCATTACAAAGCTTCCCACAAGTAAATCTTTCTAAAATTTTTCCTTTAGATAAAAGAGCAAGAAATACACTGTAAACCTGAATGCAATAATTATCAAGTACATAATGCTTTTCTGAAAATGTTTTGTTGTCAATGTTCTTTAATTCTAGTAAAATACTGTTCAGAAGTATAGATATTTATTACTTGCTACAGTTGGAATTAATTGGACTTGATTGGTATTTACTAGAGAGATGAATTTCTTTTCTTTTTTGGAGGGGGGGGTAGGCCACACCCGGTGACGCTCAGGGTTACTCCTGGCTATGCGCTCAGAAGTCGCTCCTGGCTTGGGGGACCATATGGGATGCCGGGGGATTGAACTGCGGTTGGTCCTAGGCTAGCAATGGCAAGGCAGACACCATACCTCTAGCACCACCACACCAGCTCCAGAGAGATGAATTTCTAATGAATTTAATTTTAGGTTATTTAAATTTAAAAATAAGGAAATACTTTATGTTGATCATATGTCAAGCAGTAATAGCTTAGGTATATTGGGTTAAGTAATATGTTATAAATATAATATTAAATATTACTTTGTATTTTTGTTAATGTTGTCATAGAAAATAAAATGACATGTATGTGTTTGCAGTTTGTTTCCATGAGACATTCAATTTTTGTCTTTTATGTTTAAGTGGCTCAGTGATGTTTAAATTACTCAGACTGATATCTCTTCATTTCTCCCATAAAATTATGGTACTATCAAAATATTTATTACAAATATTGATTTAATAAGTTAGAACCTATGATATTTCCAAATAATTTCTCAGTATCTCAGAGAGCTTATTGTCACTTCTGAGAATAAATTCACTTGCAGGTAATAGTTAATGACACTTAATGTTCAATAATATTTTTTTCTTGAACCCTCTTTAATTTTGTAGCCTAAACCATGCCAACAGCCATGAGCATGACATTCACACATAATTTTTGCCTGCATTTTTGTTTTAGTAATATCTTTAGAATCTCTTACTTCTATTGGCTTCAGTTCAGCTAGTATGTCAGTTGTCCAGATTAAAAATTTGATATTTCAACTATGCTGTCCTTCTTGTCATATTCCAGGTACATATGTTGATTTTTATCTGAATTACTTCTGTAATTTTCCTCAGAATGTCAACCCCTAATTACAATTTCCCACTTTTACACTCTCACTCTTGGAACCCTGTGATTAGCATCATGCTTAATGCAAAATAATATTGCTATTTTATACAATGCTAGGTATTAAATACTGTAGTTCACAGGATCACATAGCTTCTGACCTCATATGACCCTGAATCTAGAGGAAAAGGCTCAAAATAAACACATATGTTTTTGCCAGGCTGTTAAAACCTATTTGCCACAAACACAAAGTGGTAAAGAGCCTAAGAATTTGTTCTCTCTGGACATGCTTTTAGGCAATAGTCAATGCCTGTTACATTGGGTTGGGATTGGGTGATGGTATGAGAAGGTAAAGAAATATAGGCACACATTGAAGATATCACAAATACTATATGTTTTGTTTCAGACTATTAAATCAAGTGGATATTGAAATAAAATAAGTTGCATATGTGCTTGTTTTCTAGTTTATATAAAATTTTCATTAGTGCAACAGTGTTTTCCTTTAAGTATGCATTAGGATTGCATTGAAAAATATATATGTATATACATATGTATATGCTTTATTAAACAACATAAATATAATAACCATCATCTGATCTATCAATGCTTTTAATATTTTTGCTGGTGGTAGACTCTTTTGAAAATATAACAAATTGCTTCTCCTGGTAGGCACTGCTGATTGGAGTCTACATCTTTGAAGGTCAGTGGTTCCTCCTCTCATGGTTGCTGTTTCTTGGAGAAATGTGTTCTTCACAGTATTTCTTCCTCTCTGAGCATCTAGATTTCAGGATTCTGAAAGATTCTTTCTCTTCCAATAGGCAATAGCATGATGGACTTTTCAGCTTTGCCTATGTAGGTTAAGTCATCACCTTACAGGCCCTATACTTAACCTTCTTCAGTGAACCCACAGACATAGTATATTCTTGCCTTACACCCAGACACTTGGTCTAATTGTAACTCATTCCTAGATCCACCCACCCACCTCAAAGGAAAAACCCTTTGACTGTGATGCTTGTAAAAATTCACTCTAAATTATGGCCAGAGAAGAGGTAGTACCAGTATTATTGAAAGTTACCTTGTAAATAATTCCCTGAAATAAAAACTAAAAACAAAAATTTACCTTGTAAATAATTCCCTGAACTAAAAACAAACAAAAAAATAACCTAGAAATAGCAACAATTTTATGAGACAGTTGAAAATGAAAGTACACTCATATCCATTTCTCAGATAGTTCCCTTAGGAGGTGGCAGAAATAAAGAGATAGATTCTTAGAATGAAATAAGTACAATGGGAAAACCCATAGTGACCTGCTAAGATTAATGTGTGAAGATAATAGCTGGAAGACTCAACCACTATGAACTAGCTCTGAACTCACATACATAATGACTAAATTTAAGAACTCTTTTTTTTCTTTATTTAAACATCATGATTACAAATATGATTGTGATTAGGTTTCAGTCATATAAAGAACACCCCCCTTCACCAGTGCAACATTCCTACCACCAATGTCCCAAATCTCTCTCCATCCCACCCCACTCCCAGCTGTACTCCAGTCAGGCTTTCCAGTTCCCTCATTCATTCACATGATTATGGTAGTTCTCTGTATAGTTATTTCTATAACTACACTCACCACTCTTTGTGGTGAGTTTTATAGAGTGAGCTGGATGTTCCAGCCCTCCTCTCATCGTCTCTAAGGATTGTTGAAAAAATAACTTTTATTTTTCTTAAAACCCGTAGATGAGTGAGACTATTCTGCAGCTCTCTCTCTCCCTCTGACTTATTTCACTTAGCGTGATAGATTCCATGTGCATCCATGTATAGGAAAATTTCATGACTTCATCTCTCCTGATGGCTGCATAATATTCCATTGTGTATATGTACCACAGTTTCTTTAGCCATTCGTCTGATGAAGGGCATCTTGGTTGTTTCCAGAGCGTGGCTATTGTGAATAGTGCTGCAATAAATATAGGTGTGATGAAGGGGTTTTTGTATTGTGTTCTTGTGTTCTTAGTGTATATCCCTAGGAGTGGAATAGCTGGGTCGAATGGGAGCTCAATTTCCAGATTTTGGAAGAATCTCCATATCACTTTCCATAGACATTGGACTAGACTGCATTGCCACCAGCAGTGGATAAGAGTTCCTTTCTCTCCACATCCTGCCAGCACTGATTGTTCTAGTTTTTTGTGATGTATGCCAATCTCTGTGGTGTGAAATGGTATCTCATCATTGTTTTGATTTGCATCTTCCTGATAATTAGTGATGAGGAACATTTTTTCATGTGCCTTTTGACCATTTTTATTTCTTTTTTATCAAAGTGTCTATTCATTTCTTCTCCCCATTTTTTGATGGGATTAAATTTTTTCTTGTAAAGTTCTGTCAGTGCCCTGTATGTTTTGGATATTAGCCCCTTATCTGATGGGTGTTCAGTGAATAGTTTCTCACACATGGTGGGTGACTCTTGTATCCTGGACACTATTTCTTTTGAGGTGCAGAAGCTTCTCAGCTTAATGTATTCCCATCTGTTGATCTCTGCTTCTACTTGTTTGGAAAGTGCAGTTTCATCCTTGAAGATGTCTTTAGTCTCAATGTCATGGAGTACTTTACTGATGTGTTGTTCTATATAACTTATGGTATCCGGTCTGATATCAAGGTCTTTAATCCATTTGAATTTTACCTTCGTGCATGCTGTTAACTGGGGGGTTTATGTTCGCTTTTATGCAAGGGGCTAACCAGTTCTGACAGTACCACTTGCTTAAGAGGTTTTCCCTGCTCCACTTAGGATTTCTTGCTCCTTTGTCAAAAATTAGGTGATTGTATGTCTGGGGTACATTGTCTGAGAAATCAAGCCTATTCCACTGATCTGAGGGTCTGTCTTTATTCCAATACTATACTGTTTTGATAACTATTGCTTTGTAGTACAGTTTAAAGTTGGGGAAAGTAATGTCTCCCATTTTCTTTTTCTGTGGGACTGCTTTAGCTATTCGAGGGTTTTTATTGTTCTAGATGAACATAAGTGTTTGATCCACTTCTTTGAAGAATGGCACGGGTATTTTTAAGGGGATCACATTAAATCTGTATAATGCTTTGGGGAGTATTGCCATTTTAATGATGTTAATCCTGCCAATCCATGAGCAAGATATGTGTTTCCATTTCCCTGTGTCCTCTCTTATTTCTTGGAGCAGGGCTTTATAGTTTCTTTGTATAGGTCCTTCACGTTTTTGGTCAAGTTGACTCCAAGGTATTTGAGTTTGTGTGGCACTAATGTGAATGAGATTGCCTTCTTGATATCCAACTCTTCCCTATCATTATTGGTGTATAAAAAAGGCCATTAATTTCTGTGTGTTAATTTTGTAGCCTGCCACCTTGCTATATGAGTCTATTGTTTCTAGAAGCTTTTTGATAAAGTCTTTAGGGTTTTCTAAGTAGAGTGTCATGTCATCTGCAAACAATGAGAGCTTGACTTCTTCCTTTTCTATCTGGATTAATTTGATATCTTTTTCTTGCCTGATCGCTATAGCAAGCACTTCCAGTACTAAGTTGAAGAGGAGTGGTGAGAGCAAACAGCCTTGTCTTGTACCCAAATTTAGAGGAAAGGCTTCTAGTTTTTCTCCATTGAGGATAATATTTACCATTGGCTGTGGTAGATGGCTTCAACTAGATTGAGAAAGGTTCCTTTCTTTACCATCTTGCTGAGAGTTTTGATCAAGAATGGGTGTTGGACTTTATCAAAAGCTTTCTCTGCATCTATTGATATGATCATGTGATTTTTATTTTTCTTGTTGTTGAAGTTGTGTATGATGTTGATAGATATATGGATGTTAAACCATCCTTGCATTCCTTGGATGAAACCTACTTGGATGTAGTGTATGATCTTTTTGATGATGCATTGGATCGTATTTGCCAGGATTTTGTTGAAGATCTTTGCATCTGCATTCATCAGGAATACTGGTCTGTAATTTACTTTTTTGGCAGCATCTCTGTCTGGTTTTGGTAACAAGGTGATGTTGACTTCATAAAAGCTGTTTGGGAGTGTTCCCGTTTTTTCAATTTCATGAAGATATGGGTTACCAGAACATAATGGATACAGCACAAGCTCTACTGAGAGAGAAGTGCATACAATGTAAGCATCCATTAGAAGCAAAAAGGACCAAATAAATAACCCAACAACACAGCTGAAATAATTGGGAAAAATACCAGCAAAGAGAGCCCAAAGAAAACATTAGGAAGAAAATAATAAAACTTTGAATAGAAATCAATAAAATAGAAACAAGAAAAATCAAAAATACAATGAAACCATTGATTGATTTGTGACTGATTCCTTGAAAGGATAAAATTGACAAACCACTAGCCTTATTCACAAAGAAATAGAAAAGACTCTTGTAAACTGAATCAAATTTAAAGAGGAGACATTACAACAAATACCAATAGAAATAAAGGAACCTCAGTGATTACAAAGTAAATCTTTATGCCATGAAATTAGAAAACATGGAATAAATGGATAAAATCTTTTTTTAATATTTTTATTTAAACACCTTGATTCATACATGATTGTGTTTGGGTTTCAGTCATGTAAAGAACACCACCCATCACCAGTGCAACATACCCATCACCAATGTCCCAAGTCTCCCTACTCCCCACCCGCCCCTGCCTGTACTCTAAACAGGCTCTCCATTTCCCTCATACATTCTCATTATTAGGACAGTTCAAAATGTAGTTATTTCTCTAACTAAACTCAACACTCTTTGTGGTGAGCTTCCTGAGGTGAGCTGGAACATCCAGCTCTTTTCTCTTTTGTGTCTGAAAATTATTATTGCAAGAATGTCTTTCATTTTTCTTAAAACCCATAGATGAGTGAGACCATTCTGCGTTTTTCTCTCTCTCTCTGACTTATTTCACACAGCATAATAGATTCCGTGTACATCCATGTATAGGAAAATTTCATGACTTCATCTCTCCTGACAGCTGCATAATATTCCATTGTGTATATGTACCACAGTTTCTTTAGCCATTTGTCTGTTGAAGGGCATCATGGTTGTTTCCAGAGTCTTGCTATGGTAAATAGTGCTGCAATGAATATAGGTGTAAGGAAGGGGATTTTGTATTGTATTTTTGTGTTCCTAGGATATATTCCTAGGAGTGGTATAGCTGGATCGTATGGGAGCTCAATTTCCAGTTTTTGGAGGAATCTCCATATTTCTTTCCATAAAGGTTGAACTAGACGGCATTCTCACCAGCAGTGGATAAGAGTTCCTTTCTCTCCACATCCCCGCCAACACTGTTTATTCTCATTCTTTGTGATGTGTGCCATTCTCTGTGGTGTGAGGTGGTATCTCATTGTTGCTTTGATTTGCATCTCCCTGATGATTAGTGATATTGTGCAATTTTTCATGTGTATTTTGGCCATTTGTATTTCTTCTTTGTCGAGTGTCTGTTCATTTTTTCTCCCCATTTTTTGATGGGATTAGATGTTTTTTCTTGTAAAGTTCTGTCAGTGCCTTGTATATTTTGGAGATTAGCCCCTTATCTGATGGGTATTGGGTGAATAGTTTTTCCCACTCAGTGGGTGGCTCTTTTATCCTGGGCACTATTTCCTTTGAGATGCAGAAGCTTTTCAGCTTAATGTATTCCAATCTGTTAATCTCTGCTTTCACTTGCTTGGAGAGTGCAGTTTCCTCCTTGAAGATGATTGTAGTCTCAATGTCCTGGAGTGTTTTGCCTATGTGTTGTTCTATATATCTTATGGTTTTGGGTATGATATCGAGGTCTTTAATCCATTTGGATTTTACTTCGTACATGATGTTAGCTGGGGGTCTAAGTTCAATTTTTTGCAAGTGGCTAGCCAGTTGTGCAAGCACCACTTGTTGAAGAGACTTTCCCTGCTCCATTTAGGATTTCCTGCTTCTTTATCAAAAATTAGGTGATTGTATGTCTGGGGAACATTTTTTGAGTATTCAAGCCTATTCCACTAATCTGAGGGCCTGTCCTTATTCCAATACCATGTTGTTTTCATAACTATTACTTTGTAGTACAGTTTAAAGTTGGGGAAAGTAATTTCTCCCATATTCTTTTACCAATGATTGCTTTAGCTATTCTACGGTGTTTATTGTTCCAAATGAATTTCAAAAGTGCCTGATCCACTTCTTTGAAGAATGTCTTGGGTATCTTTAGAGGGATAGCATTAAATCTGTATAATGCCTTGGGGAGCATTGCAATTTTGATGATGTTAATCCTGCCAATCCATGAGAAGGGTATGCATTACCATTTCCATGTGTCCTCTCTTATTTCTTTTAGCAGAGTATTATAGTTTACTTTGTCTAGGACCTTCACATTTTTACTCAAGTTGATTCCAAGATATTTGAGTTTGTGTGGCACTATTGTGAATGGGGTTGTTTTCTTAATGTCCATTTCATCCTTAGTACCATTGTTGTATAAAAAGGCCATTGATTTTTGTGTGTTTATTTTGTAGCCTGCCACCTTTCTCTATGAGTCTATTGTTCCTAGAAGCTTTTTGGTAGAGTCTTTATGGTTTTCTAAGTAGAGTATCATGTCATCTGCAAACAGTGAGAGCTTGACTTCTTCCTTTCCTATCTGGATTTCTTTGATATCTTTTTCTTGCCTAATCGCTATAGCGAGTACTTCCAGTGCTATGTTGAATAAGAGTGGTGAGAGAGTACAGCCTTGTCTTGTGCCAGAATTTAGAGGGAAGGCTTTTACTTTTCCTCCATTGAGGATAATATTTGCCACTGGCTTGTGGTAGATGGCCTTAACTATATTGAGAAAGGTTCCTTCCATTCCCATCTTGCTGAGAGTTTTGATCAAGAATGGGTGTTGGACCTTATCAAATGCTTTCTCTGCATCTATTGATATGATTATGTGGTTTTTATTTTTCTTGTTATTGATGTTGTGTATTATGTTGATAGATTTACGGATGTTAAACCATCCTTGCATTTCTGGGATGAAAACTACTTGATCATATTGGATGATCTTCTTAATGCGGCATTGAATCCTATTTGCCAGGATTTTGATGAGTATATTTGCATCTGCATTCATCAGCGATATTCATCTGTAATTTTCTTTTTTTTTTGTAGCATCTCTGTCTGGTTTAGGTATCAAGGTGATGTTGGCTTCATAAAAGCTATTTGGAAGTGTTTCCGTTTGTTTAATTTCATGAAAGAGTCTTGCCAGGATAGGTAGTAGTTCCTCTTGGAAAGTTTGAAAAATTCATTAGTAAATCCATCTGGGCCCGGGCTTTTGTTTTGGGGCAGATATTTGGGTACCATTTTAATTTCATCAATGGTGATGGGGGTGTTTCGATATGCTACATCCTCTTCGCTCAACCGTGGAATATTATAAGAGTCCAAGAATTTATCCATTTCTTCCAGGTTCTCATTTTTAGTGGCGTAGAGTTTCTCAAAGTAATTTCTGATTACCCTTTGAATCTCTGTCATATCAGTAGTGATCTCTCCTTTTTCATTCCTAATACGAGTTATCAAGTTTCTCTCTCTCTCTCTTTCCTTGTTAGGTTTGCCAGTGGTCTATCAATCTTGTTTATTTTTTCAAAGAACCAACTTCTGCTTCCATTGATCTTTCAGATTGTTTTTTGGGTTTCCACTTCGTTGATTTCTGCTCTCAGCTTTGTTATTTTCTTCTGTCTTCCTATTTTTGGGTCCTTTTGTTGAGCACTTTCTAGTTCTATTAGCTGTGTCATTAAGGTATTCAGGTAAGCTCCTTCTTCCTTCCTGTTGTGTGCTTGCAAAGCTATAAATTTTTCTCTCAATACTGTTTTTGCTGTGTCTCATAAGTTCCGATATTTTTGTCTTTATTGTCATCTGTTTCCAGGAAACTTTTGATTTCCTCCTTGATTTTATCTCGGATCCACTGGTTATTGAGTATGAGGATGTTTTACTTCCAGGTGTTAAAGTTTTTCTTCTGAGTCCCTTTGGAATTCACAAATAATTTCAGAGCCTTGTGGTCAGCGAAGGTAGTCTGCAAAATTTCTATCCTCGATAATATGGAGGTATGTTTTATGTGCCAGCATGTAGTCTATCCTGGAGAATGTCCCATGTACATTGGAAAAGAATGTGTATCCAGGTTTCTGGGGATGGAGTGTCCTATACATATCCACTAGGCCTCTTTCTTCCATTTCTCTCCTCAGGTCTAGTATATTCTTGTTGGGTTTCAGTATGGTTGACCTATCCAGTGTTGACAAAGCCGTGTTAAGGTCCCCCACAATTATTGTGTTGTTGTTGATATTATTTTTCAGATTTGTCAACAGCTGTATTAAATATTTTGCTGGCCCCTCATTCGGTGCATATATGTTTAGGAGAGTGAATTCTTCCTGCTCTACGTACCCCTTGATTAATATTAATATTAATATAAAATGTCCATCTTTGTCCCTTACAACCTTCCTGAGTATAAAGTTTGCATTATCTGTTATTAGTATGGCCACTCCAGCTTTTTTATGGGTGTTGTTTGCTTGGATAATTTTTCTCCAGCCTTTTATTTTGAGTCTATGTTTGTTCTGACTATTCAGGTGCATTTCTTGTAGGCAGCAGAAGGTTGGATTGAGTTTTTTGTTCCATTTAGCCACTGTGTCTCTTAACTGGTGTATTTAGTCCATTGACATTGAGAGAAAGAATTGTCCTGGGATTTAATGCCATCTTTATATCAAAATTTGGTGTGTCTTTTGGTTAATCTTGTCTTAAATTAGGTCTTTCAATTTTTCTCTTAAAACTGGTTTTGAGTCTGTAAAGTCTCTGAGCTGTTTTTTTTGTCTGTGAAGCCATGTATTCTTCTGTCAAACTGCAAAGTGAGTTTTTCTGGGTATAGTATTATAGGTGAAGCATTCATTTCATTCAGTCTTGTCACAATATCCCACCACTGCTTTCTGGCATTGAGTGTTTCTGGTGACAGGTCTGCTGTAAATCTCAGGGAAGCTTGCTTGAATGTAATTTCCCCTTTTGATCTTGCTGTTTTCAGAATTCTGTCTCTATCTGTGGGATTTGTCATTGTGACTAGGATGTGTCTTGGGGTGGTTTTTCTTGGGTCTCTTTTGGTTTGTACTCTTCGAGCATGCAGGATTTGATCACATATATTCTTTAGCTCTTGGAGTTTCTCTTTAATGATGTTCTTGACCGTTAATTCGTCCTGGAAATTTTCTTCCTGGTGCTCTGGGACTCCAATGATTCTTAAGTTGTTTCTGTTGATCTTATCATAAACTTTTATTTTCATCTGTTCCCATTCTTTGACTAATTTTTCCATTGTCTGTTTATTTGCTTTAATTTTTTCCAATTTCTCCTGCTGTATGTAATTGTTATGTATCTCATCTTCCACAGCACCAAGTCTATTCTCAGCTTCTAAAACCCTGTCCTAGAGCTTATCCATTTTCTCATTCACTTCGTTTACTGAGTTTTTAAGGCCTGTTAGTTGACATGTTATTTCAGTTTGGAGTTTTGTGATTTCTGTCTTCATATTTTCTTGGTTCTATTACTATTTGCAGATGACATGATACCTTAAAGACTCTATAAGAAATCGCAAGAAATGTTAAACTTGCACTATATTGTGACAGTCTACAAAATCAACATGAGGGAACACATTGCATGTCTACATACAACTAATGTAATAGAAACCAGATAAGTAATAAAGTACCCCATTAATAATTGTGCCTTCAAAAAATCAAGTGCCTTAGAATCAGCTTAACAAAATTTACATAAAATGAGAAATCACTTCTAAAAGCAATAAAAAAGACACAAAGAAATGAAAAATATTCACTGCTCCTGAATTAGAAAGATTAACATATTAAAAATAATTCCAACCAAAACATTATACAGATTCAATGCATCAATATTAAAAAAAAATCTCCAACGACATTCATTATTAAACGACATTGACTAAAAATCTGACTACATTTATATAGAGCAAAAACACCTCATGACTAGCCAAAATAATCATAGAAAAAAGAAAATGGGATTCTTTTCTTTAAAAATCTTTAAACCATTTATAAAGCTATACTATTCAATACAAAGTGTCAGGACACTGGAGTAGAACATACAGGTATTTTTTTTCTCATTATTCACAACAATTTATTGAATTTCTTTCTCAATGATTCTTGCATTTCAATTACTAAACATCCATTTAACATTTTATTTCTTGATATATCTCATTACTAATTTTTAGGCAATTTTGTTCACATGCTAAAACATTATAAAAATACCTAAGTCTGTCATTTTGCCATGTAAGGAAATATACAGTGGAAGCAAATAAACATTAGAGAGCGGGAGAGATAGAATAAAATTAAGTAACTTGCCTTGCATTCAACTGACCTATAATTGACTCTTGGCTATACATATAATATGGAGTACTGCTAGGAGTGATCCAGGAGCTCAGAACTAGGAGTAAGTCTTGACCACTGTTGGGTGTGGTCCCAAAGAAAAATAAAAACACAAATACAAAGCCATAACCAGACAAAATGTTAGTAATCATTGGTATATAAGATAAAATATATAACACAAAAATCGTTATTGGTTTTGGGAACCTTTAACTACTGTTCTAATGGCCTAAAGGTCCTTCTGTTTGCAGTTACATGAGTTACACATAATTAATGATCTAACTCTGCTCAAGTCTCACTTTCTTCAGTGTATCTACTCTGCTTTGATATTCTATCAGTTCTTGTCTTCAATCAGTTAGTCAAACCACCAAGCCAGCAGAGGATTTTGTGGACTGGATGATTCCAAGTTTTCCAATGAGGACTAGACGTCCTGTGTACTTACTGAACCCTGGACTCTCAAAAAGGCGTTGGTTTGGGTAGTGTTTTCAGTGGGAGTGCGAGTCAATGAGAGTTGGGTTTGGTACCATAGTGACCATGGAAGAACATGCTGAAATGATGTGGAAATGTGAAGTTTTGTAAGGACATGAATGCAAAGTTGGTCCCTTTGAATCAATAGATGAAAGGATGCTGTTTATACTACTGGCAGGCAACTCAACTGGTAGTCATGAATTATTGATCTCTTCCCATAAAAATATAACAGGGCATATGACCACAATTTTTTCGAATTAGTTTTGGCTTCACCAGCTTCTGGTGATCTCTCTTTGTGTGTGTTTACTTCCGCAGGTAAATAAACTAACTCCAGCTATTCTGGTGTGTCAAATCTTCCGACCAGCAGGGCTTTTACGTCTGATTTGGTTGTATTCAAGCCAAGGACAGTCTCTAGCCTACATTTATTGTGACTTCTTGTTTCTTAGGTCCATAATAAGCATGGAAGTTTCTCACATAGTTTCAATATATTTTTAACCAATTAAGCAATATTGGCTAAACTTAGATCTTTCAGACAAAATGTGATGAAATACATAAAGGTATTTATTTTAAAAACATTATTTTGTTATAAGAAATTGTTATTTGCCAAGTAATTTTGAGTTATTTAGTATGTTCTGTTTTGAGGCATTAGGTATTTGCATTACTAAGAGATAAATATAATATGTTCTTATCATTTTGCTAATGTGTTAAAAATGACAAAATTAATTAAATCACAGTGAAGTGAACTTAAAAGAAACTAGCCATTTTAGGTGAGTACCAGAAGAACACCCGTAAATTCATCAATCTAAAGGAATCTAGTCATTCTTAATTATCCTAGTCAAACCTTCTCAAAACACTGAGACAAAAATTTGAAATTGACTAAATACAATTATAGATTAAAAGAAGTAAAACTGACTTAGAAAATGAACCATTTTCAGGTTGTTTATACATTTGAAGACATAAGTTTTCAGAATATCTTTTTCTTTCTCTTATTTTCATATGCCTATTGCAAGAGAGGTAAGCCCAAAACTAATAATTTGGCATTTTTGAAAATACAATACAGTATAAACAAAACTGTCAAGAGAAATATGTAATGTGGGGTGAAAAACCAAAGATGTTAATGGATAAAGACAACATTTTTAGTAGTGAAGAATGTCTATATTTCTTTAATTGTTCTATCTTTTGGGGGAAGGGTGAGACACACTGGTGGTTTTTAGGGCTTACTACTGACTTTACAATCAGTGGTCACTCCTGGCAGTGCTCAGGGGACCATATTCAGTGAATGAAATAGAACTCTGGTAATTTGCTTGCAAGCAAACAGATCGATGAACTATCAAGGGTTCTGGCCCTTGAATGATAATTTTAAGATGCTCTTCTGATACTCACCTCAATATGGTTAGTATTAAATTAAGTTCTTTGTGATCTGATTTATTTTTACACATTTGCAAAAGATAAATTAATATTTGATATAATTAGAATGGTCTGTAGTTAAGTAGGTTGCATATAATAAGATAACATTTTCAACTTTTAAATGATATCAAATTCTCAGTTATTATTCTTAAACTTATGGAAAATAATACTTTTAAGATTTTGTTCGAAAAACCAATTAAACTTGTGTTTTCTCTTCTCACTGTTCCTTTTTTCTTTCTTGATGTCCCTCTGGATGTCACACTCAATGTCTATTTTTATTCATGACTTGATTTGGTTGGTATACTCAGCTTGTAACTCATTCATTAAATGTGTCTGGGAGTAAAGTTCCATTAGATGGTTAACACAAACATCACTGGTTTATTTCAGTAAAACCATCAACCCAGTGTGGGGGGAAAATCCAAAAACTTCTATTTGCTGAAAAACTTGCTAATAACCTTCTGGTTACTCAAGTCTTGCTCACAATGTGGAATTTGAGGGTGGAGAGAGAAGACAGAATATAATAAACACAACAGAAATTCACTGGCATCAAACTGATTGGAGTACATTGCGCAAACAAGTTATGAGAGAACTATGAAAACCAGCTTTGTTCTTGGGGAAGTGGAGATTTCAGAGATGCCGATTAAAGAGATTGGAACTAATAGCAGTGCCCCAAAGCAAGGTTTCTGTTTCAAGCTTGCGTAGACACATTTTATTCTTCATTCATAAAGAAATCTTGGCTTGCAAACAGGATGTATACCAGACCCCTCAAGCATCTAAGAATTTAATCAACCTAGCAAGTGGCTGCAAACACATGTCCTTCTTTTGAGAGTGAGAAAAGTTAAATTAAAATAAAATAAATGGTATGTAGCTTTTTTTTAATTAAGGGAATGTGTATGACTGAAAAATCAGTTTTTATTAAAAGCATATTTTAAAATTATTTCTTTTTTTAGACATAATTATTTTCTTCTTTCATTTGTTGACTCCACCATGAATTTCAATAAATTCTTGGTTTATTTGACTTTTGATTTTCAAAAGCAGAGGGATATATTCGAATGACTAAAACTGGAATAAAGATTTTGGACTAAAATCTTCCTAGCTTCTAGGAGAAAGTGACAATTAAATTAATCCCTAGAGATATAATAATATTGTAATAACTAGCATCCAATTATATGGGGTATACATAGTTCTTGAATACCAAAGATGAGGGTGTTTGTACTCTGTGAATGAATCTGAGGAAGGTCGTGCTCAGAGGAATAGGGACAGTTACAGAATAATCTCTCTTATTTGTTAGATGTAAAGAAATGTCCACAAGCAAAAGAAATTGAGAACTATTTTTTGTAGTATTCCTTTTGTGGAGGAGGGGAACATACCCTGCAGTGCTCAGGAGTTACTCCTGCCTCTGCACTCAGAAATCACTCCTAGTGGGCTGGGGGGAACCATGTAGGATGCCAAGAATAGAACCTTGGTTGGCAATAAGCAAGGAGATTGTCCTACCTGCTATACTATTTCTCTGTCTCTCTATTTTCTAATATTAAGATTTGATGGGTTTTAGTATTAGTTACATATATGTATATATATAATACACTCAGAGCATTATATGAATTACCACTTATTATATATATCTAGGGATTGGGAATTATAGAGTTATCTTTTTTAAGGATCACACCCTTTTGTGCTTAAAGGTTTCTTCTGGCTCTGAACTCAGAAATCACTCTTGGGTGACATGTGTAACCATATGGGATTCAACACAGGTAGACTGAGTGCAAATCAAGCACCCTATTTGCACTATCATGCCAACTGCTATGGAGGTACTGCTTTGGCACATTGCCTTCCACAAGGTATCATTCCAAGGTCTGGGTAAAGAATCTAGGATATTTCAAGGACTGGAGATTATATCTTAGCATCAAGGAGTTGTGTTCTCATTATCACTTAAGTATAGTAAGTCTACTAATTTCTAATGACTTTTCTTCCTTTTTTATAATATCTTTATTTAAGCCCCATTGATAATAAACACACTTGTAGCTGGGTTTCAGTCATTAAAAAGTTTACCCACCCTTCACCAGTGTAAGCTTCTGGCCACCAATGCAACCTATCTCCCTTCTCTCTCAGCCCTGTCTTAGAGACAGGCATTCTATTTCTCTCACTCACCACCATTGTCATGATAGTTGTTAGTGTAGTTATTTCTCTAATGCACTCACCACTCTTTGTAGTATGCTTTATATTGTGATAATCTCACTCATCTGGTAGCTTTTCTTTTTAGGGCATACACCTGCTGATACTTTGTAGGGGAGCTACTCTTGGCTCTGTGGTTAGGAGTCACACCTAACATTGCTTCTAGGCGTTTGTGTTTCCAGGAATCAAACCCAGGTGTCTAGCGTGGAAATCATGCAGTCCTACTGTAGAGTTACCTTTGATTTTTTCCATGACTGCTTTTTTGTCTAAAATGTCAGTGCTACCTCTTCTAAATATTTTAATTGCTACATTTGAATTGCTAAAACTTCACCTCAGGATATAAGACATAAGCAAAGGTATAGATAAAGCTGGAAGACTGGGCTTGTGCAAGCCTCACAATGCTTAAGACTAGAAGTATTATTAGAAAATTTTGCATATTGTCAGCACTGATAGTTTTCAGTAGAGCTCCATAAAGGAGAATAGAGCACCTAGATAGGAAAAACAGACCAAATGTTTTTGGGTTCTATTTATGTGTACTACATAGCATATAAGTCTTCATGTTCTCTTCTGTACACAGAAAAGTGAGAACCCAGAGATGTCATAAAGTGGCTGAATAGACAGAAAATTGCGCCTTCTCTGTAAAAAATCATTGGATGACTCAAACTGTATAAACCTATGAAATGCTTTGAACTGTATGCTCATTATCATGCTCATTATCATATGAATTCCCTTAAATGTTTGTGAATTTGGATTTTCAGGGTCTCACTGCAGACCGAATTCCCAGCTTGCGGTGACACCCCAGGATCCTGGAAAATGAATAAACCTACGTGTGATTGCATCCTTCAAGGTTGTGTCTCTTCAATTGAGCGGTGGGCTTTCCTCGGACCTTGGGCATCCCTGACCTGGCCTCCCCGGGCTTGGCCATCTCCAACTCCAGACCCCAACCCGGTTCCAGGCCAGCTTTGGTCAGCTTTAACAGTATCTATACTGATTTTTGTTTGTTTGTTTGTTTGTTTCCTTTGGGTCACACCCAGCGGCGCTCAGGGATACTCCTGGCTCTGAGCTCAGAAATTGCTCCTGGCAGGCACGGGGGCACCGTATGGGATGACAAGATTGAAATACCGTCCATTCTGGAGTGGTTGCTTGAAAGGCAAATGCCTACCGCTGTGCTATCTCTTTGGCCCTATATTGATTTTTATTATAAATCTTTTACTTATTCTAATATCCACACTATAAGCATTATTTATATTATAAAATGATATTGCATAAAGTCTATATTATCATTTTAAGATAAAATACACTTTTATGTTTTATAGGCCTATTCATATTTTCCCTTGAAATTTTCTTGATTTTAGAGATTCCTCACTTTTAGTAAATTTTGTATTTATATTTTCTATTTATGTTTATTTTAATAGTACAGAATTAGTAACACTAATAACATTTTAAAATTATTTACCTACAAAATAGAAAAAGCATATTAAAATATGTTTAAACTAATTAATGATGTAAAAGTTTATGAAATTTTAGTTTATATTAATCATTTATATGAGTATTGATATCACACTTCTACTATAGTACAAGTCAAGATCTTTCTCATATTGGAATATAAAGAAACATAGTAAACAATAATGATGGGGGCCTGAGAGATAGCATCGAGGTAAGGCCTTTGCCTTTCATGTAGATTCAAATCCCAGCATCCCATATGGTGTCCTGTGCCTGTCAGGAGCGATTTCTGAGCATGGAGCTAGGAATAACCCCTGAGCACTGCCAAGTGTGACCCCAAAACCAAAATAATAATAATAATAATAATAATAATAATAATATTAATAAAAATGATGGCCAATATAATTGGAATTGGAGATCTTATACAAAGAATTGATATTCTATGAAAGAGTGGAGTGGCTGGGGGAACATTGCTGGAGGGAATGACTACTCTAGTGGTAGGTTGCTTTTGAAATAATGCACATGTAAAAATAAAATTTACATATTGTAAATTCTGCTATTTAATAAAAATGGTAAGAAAAATATTAGAAACCTAGCATAAGGCATAAAGCTGGGAAAAGTGAATGGGTGTTTCTCTATCCTGACTCCAGGTAAACCTCAGACACTTTCTCTGATGTGAAAGAATGTAGAGTAAACACCAGGGTTCTAGTTTTATTTATTATTTTTCTGATTATCAAAGTTAATAGGATTTCTGGGTGAGTATACTAGACATGCTTAATAATATGCTTCATCTTAAAACTTCCCATTAACTACCCATAATGATACACAGACAGAGTGCTGTCTACAGCACTACTCTAAATTAAACACAAGGGGAGAACCAAGGTAGAATTTTCTCTAATTGCGTCTCTGGTGTGGTAGATTTGAAAAGCCTATTCTTGGGCTACTCTAGGTTCCAACCTCTGAACTTGAACAAGAAAGCAGCTACCCAAACAAGTAGGCAAACATGTTTACCTCGTCACTACAGGTGCTGAATATTAGATCAAAGGAATGACTCTGCTCTGAACACAGGCATTGACTTTTGAGCTGTAAGCAGATTCAGTTCCAAACTAATTAAATCCAGAGGCCAGTTCTTTTCCTTCATACCTCTACAAGCATCTATTTCTCGCTTGACATTTCATTCAGAGATTGCAAGTCTCAGTGTAGAAAAGACCTGAGTTAGATGGAGTTAAAGGCATAGAGAGAAGGGGGGGGGGGAGTTTCTACCAGCAACACTGAAAGGCATTTGATTCTAGCATTAGAGACCTTAGCTCATTTTTCTAGATGACTCGTAAATAAATCCTGGTCACATTCCTGTAGATAAGAAAGGGATAATGTACCTTTTCTTGGCTTTAAGTTTAGAGAGGAAAATCCCCAGAGTTCAAATGAATCATGAAGAAAGGAAATTATTTCCTTTATTATAAAATACCCATTTCACAAGACTTCAAAGATTAATAATTAAAACAAAAACAGAATAGAATCATATCACCTACGAAAAGGAGACAGAACATTAGGACTGAAAACATTCATACAGAGGTGTGAAGAAATGCTTTGCTCACCTGGCTATGGGACAGGTCTTTGGAGGACATTTCAAAAAACACCAACATCTGTGCCTCAACCCCAGAGCTGCTGATCTAATTGGTGGGCATTGGACATGGTCATTGGAACTTTTAAGAGTGTCCCCAGATAACTCCAATAACTTCCAAGTAGCTCCATTACCACCATGGACTTAGAGAAAAAAAACATTTATTTTGTTTTTTTGGGCCACACCCGGCTGTGCTTTGGGGTTACCCTTGCTTCTTTGCTCAGAAATCACTCTTGGCAGGCTCAGGGGACCATATGGGATGCCATGAACCAAATCCAGGTCCTTCCCAGGTTGGCTGTGTGCAAGGCAAACATCCTACCTCTGTGCTACATCTCTGGCCCCAAGAAAAAACATTTTTCAATAAATATTTACTTGACTGTTCCTAGTCTGTTTTTTATCTGAGACCAAAATCTTTCAAAAGTGAAACACTGCATTTCTCCTACCTTCTCATACTGTTATAACGATGTTTAATTAAACATGATTTAATAAACATCTTTAAAAAATTACGCCTTGTCATATTTCCTATCTCAAGACCATGGCAACTATGTGGTGCATATTTTTATTGCTGCAGTGCTCACTGGATATCTTATTTGATTCCTCTTTTTGAACTGTTGTGGTGTTTCACCTTCTTTTTTTCCCCTTCGTCCCTCAAACCAAGGATGAGAGCCTCTAGATCTAGAATGACTCTGCTCATAGTCGGCGTAGTCGATTTTTACCCCATTATATTACTTTTCTCTTCTGTTGCAAGTCAGCCCCTGAAAAGGTTGACTGATGGAGGGATGGAGGATGAGGTCTTTCCCCTCCAGCTTGGAGCACGCGTCTGCCACCCTGTCCAGCCAACAGTTCTGAGGTGAAATGGCGGGTAAACAGCTCGCAGTCAGGCTTGTGGAAATATTAGCTTTATTCAGTGGACAAGACTGAAGTCCAAAGTCTCAGCCTCAGTTCCAGCCAAAAAGCCCTTCGCCTTCCACAGACCCTTGTTTTTATCCCCCAGAATCAGATACCACCCAATGGTGTAAGCAGAATCAGGTACTACCCTAGGGTGGGGGCAGAATGCCAGGTCACACCCCAGGGTAGGGCACAATCACCGATCAGGGTAGGGTCAGTAACATAAAATGTTTACATACACATACATACATAAAATGTTTACATACACAACACTCTTCCTCAAACAAAACCACATAACTTGAACTTTCTAGTCCCGCCTCCCAATTAGAGGGGGCAGTAATGGAGGCACCAAGACCAAACAGTTATAAGACCACTAAGTAATAAACTATACACAGAGGGGACCATGCATTCTAGCAGCCCCTGAGGGGAGAGTGGAGGATATGGGAGGCAGGATGGGAGCGGATGTGGGAGGACAATTCGGTGGTGGGAATTCCCCTGACTCAATGTAAATATGTACCTGGAATATTATTGTGAATGATATGTAAGCCACTATAATTAAAATAAAAATTATATTAAGAAACTTAAAAAAGTTTGCAATCATAAAAAATATTCTTAAAAATAAAATCTCAAAAACCGTTAAGTCCTGTTTAAAGTAGGAGGACAAAATAGTTTCCTGTTCAGAACTGAGATAAGTGTAAATAGCATTAGATTCAAGATTATTCCTTTTTTGTACTAATTTAGAATACAATGTCATTCCAAGATTGGTCAACTTCAGACTAATAGAGCCTAATACTATGAAAGACAGAGACCTGGAATTATATCTAGTGCATTGGAAAGCAAGCCTCTTGGTCTAAAATAATCAAGAATCTCAAAACAAAAATATTACCAACAAAAATCAAGTACAAGTTTGCTTCTGGACTATGTTTTTTATCTAAATTCTATGACCTTCATGTGCTTGATGATATCATTTAAAATTCCCTTGGGGCCTGCGAGGTTGCGCTAGAGGTAAGCTGTCTGCCTTGCAAGCGCTAGCCAAGGAAGGACCGAAGGACCACGGTTCGATCACCAGGTGTCCCATATGGTTTCCCCAAGCCAGGGGCTATTTCTGAGCTCTTAGCCAGGAGTAACCCCTGAGCATCAAACGGGTGTGGCCAAAATAAACCCAAAAAGAATTAATAAAAAAATAAAATTCCCTTTATACCTTAATTCATTGTTCTTATCCTATTTGACTTTAATGAGTCCTGTGATTTCATTAACATTAAGGATAGCAAATAGAACAGGCAAATAGAACTGCAAGTAGAACTAATTTTCACTAGTTTAAGTACTATAGATATTTCAATTGCAATATTATAGTAAAATAAGATGAATGAATAAAGAACAGTCTTGCAGCGCCAAATTAATGATGGGTGGAGAAAAACTCAAAGGTTATGTCTCTATCATATTATAAAACTAAGAATGAATGTAAAAGTGCCTGGTAAATAAAATATTCATAATGGAATCACATTGCACTTTAAATTTAGATCAGTTTTACAAGGCTATGTCTAATATATTTGTTCATGCTAATAGTTCCATAGATTCTCATGCAATTATGTATATAATAAACTTGAACCAATGGTAAATATAAGGCTGTTGAATACATAACTTCTGCTTTCAAACTGTTAAGCAATCCAATGCAGAAATGAACTCAGTATGACAGAGGAAAATAACTGTGTGGGCAAGTAATTTTAAGAAAAGATAAAATTATGACAGAGTAATAATATAGACATTCATAAAGAGGGGGTTTAGAAGGAAAGGGCATTTATTTTTCCTGTGTGTATGTGTATATTTATGTGTATATTTATGTGTATATTTAGGTCTAGACAGTCCTCATATGATATTGTGTTTGTTAGGTCTAGGCAGTCCTCATATGAAATCTAACTTGTTTTAGAGTTTGGGCAACACAGAAATTGATGCTCAGGACTTACCAGTACTCTTGAAATTGTACTCAGGAATCGCTCCTGGCAGAGCACATGTGGAATATGGAGTGCTTGGGATTGAGCCTGATTGCCACATGCAAAGCAAGATCTCTGCCTGCTATACTAACAATTTCTTTGGTCCTCAACAATGAAAGAGTATGCGTTTGTGTTAGTGGGTGTTTTTGAGACTAATCTGGACACTCTTCATAATAAATGTAACTGTTTAACTATGAAAGATTTTGTTAGGAGGGATGATGAAATGGCAATTCACACTAACAGAACACGATGACCAATGCAGAGAGATTGGGGCATACAAAGAAAATTCAGGTCACACACCTTGTGTGTATGAAGTCCTTACTGTATATGAGGCATAGTATAGTCTCTGAGAAACATTGAGGATGTTTTTTTTTTATTATTATTTTGGTTTTTGGGTCATACCCCGCAATGCTCAGGGGTTACTCCTGGCTCTACACTCAGAAATCACCCCCGGCAGGCTCGGGGGACCATATGAGATGCTGGGTTTTGAACCACCGTCCTTCTGCATGCAAGGCAAATGCCCTGCCTCTATGTTATCTCCCTGGCCCCATGAGGGTGTCTTTATTCTTGAGCACATGTAGGTGAGTGGTTCCCACCCCTTGCAGGAATACCAGTAGCATCATAAAATTGAGGAGAGAAATAGTTTTTGTGGCAAAATCTTAAGTGTGGATGCTTATTTCTGATGGGCAAATGTGTGGCTGGCAAAGATGGTTGAACTTTGTGTGTTCAGGTACCCACTTGTGAGATTCCAGAGTCCCTCTGGGTGAAGCAAGGAACTGTAAATAGACTTCAAAGAGTCAAATCCCTACCAAGGAGAACCTGCTATGTTTCTAAATGTAACAGTGTTTTGAAAGTTTGAAGCTCTAACCTAATAAATTTAGCCAAGAAAATTTAGTTAAACACTCAAGAAAATATACTTTCTGTCAAATTTAGTTTTGAACTAACAAAAGGAATTATTTAATCCTCTTTCAATGGCATATGTCCAGTAAACCAGGACCAAGTTAAGATGTTTCTGGATGTAACCCTCATTTCATATTTGTGAATACTCCAGTAATTGTGTATCACATTCTGAATTGAGCTTTGAACTCTTCTCCTTAAAAATCATTTCAGTGGGACAAAACCAAAACATAACAAGTGCAATCACTTTTCCAATTGTGCACCTGCTTCTAGAGACGTAGCATCTTTGACCTTGACTTTAAAGCTGTGCTGCTGAGAATTTTGGGGGGAATGGGATGCTAATGATTTTAGATGGGAGAAATAAGTTACAAACTCAGGAATCCTGATCTGACCTATGGAATCTAGTAGCAAATTAATTGAATGTTAATTTAACAGAAATCCATGAAAATGTATCCGGAATGCAATAGTGTTTTCTCCTTTGCACATGACTGATCTCAGTGCATGTTATCTGCTCTCTCTTTCTCGAAATCTGATTTCTCTAGGATCTTTCATATTATGGTTTCTTTTTCTGGGTTTTACTAAGTAGCAAGCTATTGCATTGTTTGTAATTTCTTTCCCATGTTAAGAAATTGTGTTTAAGTTGCTGATGAGATAAGACAGTGAGTAGTGTGTTTGCCCTAAATGTAGTCAACCAGAATTAGACCTCAGCACCACATTAGGTCTCCTGAGCTCTTCCAGGAGTGATCCCTGACACAACCAAGCATAAGCAAGCACATATTGCATATAGCAAGCAATCAGGTGTGGTTCAAAAACAAATAATAAAGCAAATTATGGTAGAAAAAAATCCCCTTTAGTCACCTAAAATAGTATCAGGCCTGTTACAAGTGAAAGAACTTGAGTGTGTGTATGTTTGCACATTTCTGTGTATTTTATATATTTATATATATTTTATAAGTATTTATGTAGCTTTCATTTTTGAAAAACAACTAAAAAATTAGCATCTAAATCTATTGATTCATGTTGAAAACTGAATTGGGATTGTCTGCTCTTTTTACTTATTATTATATTTTTAGAATTATTTTTTTTCTGTGTGTGTGTGTGTGTGTGTGTGTGTGTGTGTGTGTGTGTGTGTGTGTGTGTCACACCCAGCAGCGCTCAGGAGTTACTCCTGGTTCTTTGCTCAGAAATCACTCCTGGCAGGCTCAGGGGACCATATGGGATACCGGGATTCGAACCACCGACCTTCTGCATGAAAGGCAAACACCTTACCTCCATGCTATCTCTCCAGCCCCTAGAATTATTCTTTTTAACAACGAAAACTTCCCTAAAATCTAAAACATGTTTCTGTATAGCAGATACTACTTAAATGCTACTTGTGTATGCTATGTATGTCTGCATTCAAATGTACTTATTAAAATTATTTTAACAAAGGTTTAACAGAGCTTTTATTTCTCTCAATTCTTTTAATTTTATTATAGAAAAAATAAGGGACACAAGGACCAGAGCGATGGCACAGGAGTAGGGCATTTGCTTTGTATGCACTGATATGGGACGAACTGTGGTTAGATCCTGTGGCGTCCCATATGGATCTCCGAGCCAGGAGTGATTTCTGAGTTCATAGTCAGGAGTAATCCCTGAGCATCATTGGGTGTGGCCCCAAAACAAAAACAAAACAAAACTAAACAGAAAGGGCCAGAGTGATAGTACAGTGTGTAGGGCACTTAACTCAAATGTATCTGACCCTAGTTTTATTCCTGGCATCCCATATGGTTCCCCAAGTCTACCAGAAGTCATCTCTGAGTGGAAAGTCCTGAGAACTTACAGGTATGAGCCAAATTAAAAAAAAAACAACAAAACTTCACTTGGGTAGAGGGTACTGTCTCGCTGTGGTAGGAGGTCTTTCTTGGTGCCTAATGGATTAAGAGCTGAGGGTGAAGAGTTAGAGTGTGGTGGGGATATTGGCGGTGGGATTGAGGGGTGAAGGGATAATAGGATTTCTGGAGGAGGGAGAGGGGATAGTATATGGGAGGGGTTACATAGGGTATAGCCATGAGTTGTTTGTGGTTTAGGTTTGTCCCTTAAGGAGAATTCCTGTCTCTGTGTGCTCCTACACACATATAAACATATAGAAGTTAGCTTAGGTGTATATTAATGTATAGGGGTGTGGAATGCAAGAGGTGCGCTGAGTACTAAGTATTTACTTGTAAGGAAAGGAAACATTTAATAGATCAACTTTTGGGTATGTATAGGTTTCATGTCTCGAGTACTGACCATTATGTTAGTGAGGTCTATCTATATAGGTGTTTACCCTTTTCAGTTTTGTCCACAGCACCCTATATGTCCGCATTCCTTTCCTATAGAGGAGTAACCATGTGGTTTTTATTTGACATAGTTTGAGTTGATGATAGTGAGGACAATAAGGTGGGAGAAGAGGGATACAAGAAGAGAAAATAGGAAAAACAAGACAAAACAAAACATACCAACAATCAAACACTCAAAGCAACAAAAATACGAAGTAATGAGAATAGAGGCTATAAGAGCAAGACATGTTAGTTTGGTTGAAAGGGTTTGATGCTTGGGCCCTGTGGTAAAAATTTGTAGGTCTCGGTTGTTGCTTTGGTGATTTGGCTGGTCCTGTGCTTCAGGTCCTAAAAGAAGGCATAATCTAGAAATAAAGGGTATGTTAAAAAGTTTTAACTAGCCATTTTCATGCTTCAAGCAGATTATGGTGCCTCGGGTGACTGAGCACCGAGGTACCCCCATAAAATGTTCACACTTTGTATCCAGGAACCCCTATGAACAGGAAAACTTAGAGTTTATTTTAAATGTGGTAAGGTTAAGGGATTCAAATATCATGTTTTGAAGTGTTTCCATTGGACTCAGTAGGTTCCCGTCATAACCTTTACCTGTATATGATCCTGTATATGATCCATAGTAAATTATTATGGGCCTTTGTAGTAAAACGATAATTACTTACCTGTTCTCTCTACGCTGCTGTTTCTGTTGTTGCTTGTTTCTTTATGATATAATGTGTAGTCGGGCTTTGTGTTGTTTCTCTCCCCTTTGTTTTGGGCTATATTCCCCAGTATGGTGATTATTACTGTGTTTGAGGTTCCTATCCTGTTACATCCTGTTATTTAATTGTGGGGTATTGGGTGTATATCTGGTGTATATTCTAGGTACTTCAGAATAGTGCTATCATTCTGTGTTTATCTTTTATCTTCTGGCTTGCTTCATTTAACATAATATGTTCTAGGTCCATCCACGTTGCTGCAAAGTTTGTGATTGTATCATTTCTGACTGCCATGTAATATTCCATTGTGTATAGATACCACGTCTTAATAATCCACTCATCTGTTGTTGGACATTGAGATTGATTCCACAACTTGGCTATTATGCTAAGTACTGCGATAAATAGTGGGGTGCACACATACTTTGGGATGAATGTCCCTTCGACTTGGGGATAGATACCTAGGAGAGCAATTGCTGGGTCAAATGGGAGTTCAATTCTGAGCTCCTTGAGGACTCTCCAGACTGTTCTCCATAGGTGTTGGACTAGGGGGCATTCCCACCAGCAGTAGATGAAAGTGCCTTTTATACCGCATCCCCGCCAACATAGATTGTTCCCATTATTTTTGATGTGGGCCATCCTCACTGGTGTAAGGTGGTACCTCATTGTTGTCTTGATTTGTATTTCCCTAATGATGAGTGAAGGTGAGCATGTTTTCATGTGTTTGTTGGCCATCTTTTGGTCTTCCTCGGAGGACCATCTCCCCATTTTTCAATGGCTTTATTTGGTTTGGGGGGACTCAGCTTTCTGAGTGCTTTGTATATTTTGGTTATCAGCCCCTTATCTGATGTGTTGAGTGCGAAATTTTTTTCCAATTCAGTTAGCTGTCTTCTTGTCTTGAGTTGGGTTTCCTTCACCATGCAAAAGCTTCTTAGTTTGATGTAATCCCATTTGTTTATGTTTGATGCTAAGATCCTTGCCATTGGTGTTCCATGCTCGAAGACTTTTTTAATAAATAGGTCTTCGAGTGTTCTGCCTATTTTTTCCTCAATAAACTTTATAGATCCTGATCTAATTTCAAGATCTTTAATCCATTTTGTGTTGACTTTTGTATAAGGGGTGAGGTAAGGGTCAATTTTCAGTTTCTTACAGGTGGTTTTCCAGTTGTACCAACACCATTTGTTGAAGAGACTTTCTTTGTTCCATTTCAAGTTCTTGGCTCTATTGTCAAATATTAGTTGACTGTATATCTGGGGATTTATTTCTGGAAATTCTGTTCTAACCCACTGGTCTGAGGCTCTGTTTTTGTTCCAGTATCATGCTGTTTTGAGCACTATGGCTTTATAGTATAGCTTCAGATTAGGTAAAGAAATGCTTCAGTATCTGTTTGGCTATCCTGGGTCTTTTGTGGTTCCAGATGAATTTTATGATTGATTGTTCTAAGTCTTGAAAGAATGATGCATGGATTTGGATGGGGATTGCATTAAATCTATATAGAAGTTTGGGTAGCATCGACATTTTAATTATGTTGAGTCTACCTACCCATGAGCATGGGATGTTCTTCCATTTCCTTAGATCCTCTTCAATTTCATTCTGAAGTGTTTTGAAATTTTCCTGGTATAAATCCTTCACTTCCCTTGTAAGGTTGATTCCTAGGTACTTGATATTTTCTGAAACTATTTTAAATGGAATTGTATTTTTAATCTCTGTCTCCTCAGTTCTGTTATTTGTATAGAGAAATGCTACTGTCTTTTGTGTATTGACTTTGTAACCAGCCACTTTGCTGTAATGGTTAATTGTTTCTAGGAGTTTTACTGTGGACTCTTTAGGGTTTTTCATGTATATCATCATATCATCTGCAAAAAGAGATAGTTTGAGTTCCTCTTTCCCAATTTGGATCCCTTTGATTCCCTTCTCTTTTCTGATTGCGATTGCAAGGACTTCTAAGATTATATTGAATAAGAGTGGAGAGAGTGGACAGCCTTACCTAGTTCCTGACCTTAGAGGAAATGCTTCTAGTTTTTTGCCATTAAGGATTATGTTGGCTGTGGGCTTTTCATAGATTGCTGTAACTATCTTGAGAAAGGTTCCTTCTAATCCTATTTTGCTAAGTGTCTTCAACATGAAAAGGTGTTGGATTTTGTCAAATGCCTTCTCTGCATCAATTGATATGATCATGTGGTTTTTAATTTTTTTTGTTGATGTGATGTATGATGTTGATTGATTTGCGTATGTTGAACCAACCTTGCACTCCTGGGATAAAACCCACTTGGTCATGGTGTATGATCTTTTTGATGAAATGCTGGATTCAGTTTGCTAAGATTTTGTTGAGTATCTTTGCATCTATATTCATTAGAGAGATTGGTATGTAGTTTTCTTTCTTGGTGGTGTCTTTGCCATCTTTGGGAATGAGTGTGATATTAGCCTCATAAAAGGAGTTGGGAAGAATTCCTGTTTTTTCGATAGTTTGGAAGAGCCTGTGGGAAAGTGGCAGTAAGTCTTCTGGGAATGTTTGGTAGAATTCACCTGTAAATTAATCTGGGCCTGGACTTTTGTTCTTAGGGAGTTTCTTAATTACATCATCAATTTCCTCTGACGTGATTGCTCTGTTTAGGCTTTTTAGGTCTTCCTTTTCCAGTTTCGGAAGATGGTAATTTTCTAGGAATCTGTCAATTTCTATTGGGTTCTCTAGCCTGAGTTTAGTTGTTCATAATATGATCTCATGATACATTGTATTTCTTGAGGTTCTGTTGTAATCTCTCCCCTTTCATTTGTGATCCTACTAATTTGGTTGTTTTCCCTCTTTTTTTTTTTGGTGAGTTTTGCCAGTGGTTTGTCTATCTTGTTTATTTTTTCAAAAAACCAACTCTTGGACTCATTGATTTTTTTGTATTGTTTTCTTAGTTTCTATGTTGTTTATTTCTGCTCTGGTTTTTACTGTTTCTTGCCTTCTGGTTGTGGTTGGATTTCTTTGTTGCTGTTGTTCCAATTCCTTGAGATGATCCTTTAAACTGTTGATTTTATCATTTTCCTCTTTCTTGACATAGGCCTGTATTGATATGAGTTTCCCTCTAATTACTGCTTTTGCTGTGTCCCACAAATTTTGACAAGTTGTCTCTTCATTATCGTTTGTCTCAAGGAATCTTTTTATTTCTTCCTTGGTTTGCTCTTTGATCCAGCTGTTTTTGAGCAGTGTGTTGTTTAATCTCCAAGTATTAGTTTTTCTACATTGCTTCTTCTTGCTATTAATTTTGATCTCTATTGCATAGTGATCTGATAGGGTGCTTCTAATAATCCTTACATTTGTGGTCTTATATAGTTTTGATTTGTATCCTAAGACATGGTCTATTCTGGAGAAGGTTCTATGAGGTCTTGAGAAGAATGTGTATTCTGTTTTCTGGGGGTAGAGTGCCCTATATAAGTCTATTAGCCCTAGATATTCTAATTTTTCATTTAGTGCTCTTATTTCTTTGCTATTTTTTGTCTACTGGATCTGTCCAGTGGTGATAGTGGAGTATTGAAATCTCCTACTATTATCACATTTCCCTTCATGTGTTTCTCCAAGTTAGTGAGCAGCTGCCTCACATATTTTGCTGACTCTACATTAGGTGCATAAATATTGATCAGGGTTAGTACCTCTTGATCTATTGTTCCCCTGATTAATGTGTAGTGACCCTCTTTGTCTCTGATCACTTTCTCAAGGTTGAATGGAATTTGGTCTGATATAAGAATGGTTGTCCCTGCTCTTCTTTGTTTTCCATTGGCTTGAAAATTTGATTTCCATCCTTTTATTCTATGCCTTTGCCTGTCCTGTACTTGTACGTGTGTGTCTTGCAGACAGCAGAAGGCCGTTTTATGTTTTTTAATCCAGTTCTCTACTATGCATCATTTAATGGGAGAGTTTAGTCCATTAACATTTAGAGAAATTATTGATAGAGAGGGCTGTTGTGCAGTTGTGTTGTGTGGGGTGGGTTGTTGTTACAATCGGGGTTTGGATTGTGTAGTCCATCTGTGAGTAGGTCGTTTAGGGTTGGTTTTGTTTGCACAAATACTGCAAGCTAGTTTTAGTTTCAGAATGTCTTTAGTCTACCATCCCATATGAATGACAGTTTTGCTGGGTATTGTACCCTAGGCTGGAAATTTCTTTCATTCAGCCGTTTAAATATTTCATTCCCCTGTCTTCTTGCTTGAATTGTTTCAAATGGGAGATCTGGTTTGATTCTTATGTCCCTTCCTTTGTACTTGAGGTCCACTCAAGCTCTCACCTCGTTCCCAGCAAGAAAATAAAACCAACATCCTGACAGACCCATGAACTGTGGCCCTCCTAATCACCTCTCCCTAATGTGGACTGTGGCTTGATACGGGAACTAGCTCCAAAGGACCCCCACTGCAAGAACTCTACCCAAGACCTCCCTGCCTGGACCCCACACCTCACAAGGAAATCTCAAAAGACAAGGGGGAAACCCTATTCTTTCATCATAAGTATAGACCTATATAACACTACCTCTTATCCTATTTCTCCCCAAAGATAAAGTGATCTCCTGTATCACATTCCCCCACCTTTTCTCTGTTTTATTTGTCTTTTCTTTTTTTTTTTTCTTGTTAGATTCTTTTGTTCGTTTTGCCTTGTTTTAGATTTGTTTCATTGGATTTGATTAATTTTTGCTTCTTTTGGGTCACTCCTGGCAGCGCTTGGAGGGTGCTCCTGGTTCTATGCTTGGAGAACATCCCTGAAGGGCACACGGGACCATTTGGGATGCCAGGTTCTGAGCCACTGCCCTTCTACAGAAAGGACAGATGCCTGATCTCCATGCTATCTCTCCTGGCCCCACTTTATCCCTTTAATTACATCTTTTATTCAATCTTCTTTTTTTTCCAAGAAACTTTTTTCCTTTAGATATGTGTGAGCATATATATTCTTAGTTTTTGTCGGGAGTCTGGTTTCTTTTCTCTCCACCCCCCAAATCCACCGGCAATATAATGTAGCACCACTTCCTCCTGCAAAGACATATTAAAAAAAGGGGAAATTGTACGTATAAAAACAAGCTCTTATCTACTATGGATAAGAACTCATACTTGTTTACAACACAGGCACATCTCCCACCCTGAATATATGTCTTGTGGAAACATCTTAGGCTCCAGGGAACTAGACACTGACCGTTCAGCCTTAACTCCTGGATCCCAGACATAGATACGACAGAATTCTCCACAACAGCTCAAGGAACAAAATCCCCTCCAGGGCATTTACAATGCTGCTCTGACACCAACATGAGCCAGTCCTAAATTGATAACCTGACAAGGAGGAAATGGGAACAACTTTATCTAAGAGCAAGTTGTCCTCCCTCATCAGCTATCAATAAGACAAAATCAGAAAACAAGTCACCCTTTGATATGTGCAAAAGCCAAGATTGCTATATACTGGTTGTTGCAACCAAGACTGGACAGTACACATCCAGGGACCAACAACAACAACAACAGCAACAAAAATCTCTAGCCTAGCTTTTGGAATATGATCTGTTCAACAAACAAGAGCTCCAATTCCAGAAGATTGACTGAGACAACCACAACTGAACGGGTCTTCAAGAAACACAATGAAAGACTTTATCCCAAGCTCCAGTCTAGGAACAACACAAAGACCAAGAACACCAACTACAGAGGATGGATTAAAACGACACTGAAGAAACATAACTGCTAGAACCACAAAGAAAGACTTCATAAACTCCATTCCATGAGCTGCACAGCCACAAAGATCTCTAGAAACAGAGGTCTGATTTTACCATCCAAGACAAAGCAGAAGTCTTCCGCACACCACGAAAGCAGCAAGGGGAGAGTAAATGATCATGCAAGGAGTCTAGAGTTAATCCCATGACAGTATACTTCAGGGGTGGAGAAACCCTGTGTCTCCTAGGTCAAGGGAATTCCCTCTACAATAACCCCAATAGTTACTGTGCCTATGCAGGGGTATAAAGAAAAGGAGAGAAAAAAAAAGCACAAAACAATCATTTTTCCACATGTTTATTTATTGATTGATCGATTTTTTTGACGTCTTTATTTTGGTGTGGAGATTATGGTTGATGTCTCCAATATTATTTTATTTTATTTTGTCTTGTCTTTCTCTTTCTTTTTGCATTCGAGCATGAGTTGATTTCAGAACCGAGACTATTGTGTGGTGCCTACCTTTATTGCTGTAGTGCTCACCGGTTATTTAATTCAATAATATTTTTCTGTATTGTTGTGGTATTTCAATTACCTTTTTCACATCCTCTCTCAAACTGAGGTTGGAAACCTCTAGAGAGACTCAGCCCATTTTCAGCGTATTTGACTTTTGAATTTTTTTTCTTTTCCCTCTTATTTTGTACCCCATTCTATTGCTTTTCTTGCCTTCAAACAAAATCACATACCTCGATTTTTCTAGCTTTGCCTCTTAAATAGAAGGGGAAACGACGGTTCCAGGACCAAACAGATATGAGATCACTAGTAGTAAGCTAGACAAAGAGGGGCTCCACCTACTCTAGCAGTCCGGAGGATGATGGTGGGTTATATGGGTTGTAGAAAGGGAACTGGAATGGGGGGAGGACATAGTTGGTGATGGGAATTCCCCTGATTCAATGTTAATATGTACCTAAAACACTACTGTGAAAGATATGTAAGCCATTATGGAAAAAATATGTTTTTAATCAGAAACTTTCTTTGACTTACATGTATCATTATTATACCAATTATATATTATGTTATGTCACTATAAAATAATTTTTATTTAAGAAAAAAAACTTAATGGAAAAATATCCACTTATCTCATTTAGAAAATGTACAAATTTTGCTTTGGGCATGCTATTAATTTTTTTAAGTGGATAGGCCAGGACTGGTTTTAATGTTTCTTGCAATAAATTGCATGTACCATATTTTCTGGCTATAAGATGACTGGGCGTATAAAACGACCCCCTAATTTTGCAGTTAAAACATAGGTTAAGGCCTATATTCACTGTATCAAACAGAGCAAGCCTGTGCTGCAACTGTATGTACCACAGTGAGCCAATCACAACAAGCAAAGGTTCAAAGGTTATACTGTAGTAGACTCTGGCCAATCTGAGCAGACTTTTTACAGTGTAGATTCGGGTCCAGAACATTGTCTAATTTGCATGCATAAAAAGCCTGCTTGGATTGGCTGAGTTAGAGAGGCGGTCAGAGAAGCCTTGCAGTGATTGGTGCAGGATCCAATTGGAAAATTCGTTTTGTGGCAATATTCAGACAATTTTTGTTTAGCGGCATATTGAAACATTTTTCGGGATATACTTGGCATATAAGACGACCCCCTATTTTCAGTTGACTTTTTTTTTTTGGTTTCAAAAATTGTCTTATACACCAGATAATAAGGTAGCTGGAAGTTAGACTAATAGTGATTTATTTAAGTTTTTGACATATTCATCTGCCTAATTCATCAATTGTCCCAAGAATGCTGAGGGCTTCTAACCTATCAGAGGTTACTTGGTTCATGTACAAGAAGATACACCCAAGTGCCGGTGTTCCAAGCATGGTTCCTAGCTCCTGCTGTTCAAACTTCCATAGCTTCAAGGAGAAAAGAAGCATAAAATGTCAACTCATATCTAATTAGAAGAGAAGAGATACTTCCCGGAGAAAATGCATCATGCAAAATAGAATATATTGATTTGATGAAGCAGTATTATCGAATCACAAATTGTTGATCTTTTAGAAGGAATAGGTATTTGTTATGGGAGCTGCCCAAAGTTTACAATGTCTTTTGATTCTATCAACTAGATGCTAATGATATCTACCTACTGCATTGAATTCACCCAAAATATTACCAAACACTGCCAAATATCCTTGGCAGAGCGACAAGTGGGGAATTCCTCAGAATGAAAAAAATTGTATATTAAGTAAAGGAAAACTAGGATTTTATAATTGAACATTGTATAATAAAAACATTCTATTGGTTACAATAAAAAACAAACATCTCCTAAAATATTGCTTTAAAAAGTAATGCAATATATATTTATATATGTATGTATGTATATGACACACATACACACAAAACATACATTGACTGTTTTTGGAAACTTTTCACTGCAGAGGGCATCATGCAAATACATGTAATACATGTAAATACATCCTTAGTTATAATACTTTTGAGGTGCATTGCTTGTTTGTTGTCTTTTTTTTTGGTATTTGGGCTGTACCCAGTGAAACTCAGGGTTTACTGGCTATGCGCTCAGAAATCACTCCTGGGTAGGGGGACCATATGGTATGCTGGGGGATCAAACCATAATCTGTCCTAGGCTATCACACCCAAGGCAGACACCTTACTGCTTGTGCCACCACTCTGGCCACTGAGTAAATTGTTTTCAAGTAAAGCTATAGTTTAAAAATTCTCTTTGGAGGAAGGTGGTATATTATTCTTTTTATTTTTTGGCTTATTCATTAGTTTACGATCTACACTTTTGGTAATTTAAAATAATTGTGATTTTTCTTTCATATTATAGACCATAAGCCACTTGAAAACAGTCTATATATTTGAATGGTAACCTCTATTACCTTTCAAAATAGGATATAAGCCCTCCAACTTGCTGACTTCTTTTCCCTAATGCAACTCCAGTCTGTTAGTAATTTTTTAAATAAGGATTCTGGGGATTGAAGTGAGAACTTGAATCAATTAGAAACACTATTGCCTGTAAGAATGAGGCAATTCCGTAGGAATTTAAATCTTTAACAAATTGTTCTCAAAAAAAAAAAATTTCCAGAGGTGGTTGACTGTTCACAATGGTTGAGCTGCAGAAGAATCTATAAGCATCTATTACCCTCATTAGTATGGAGTTGTGAAGAAAGGTGGACAAAAAAATTCATCAATAGAAAATAAGAAGAGGATCGTGGCATCTAGCTGTAGTAATCTTAAAATCTTAGTTGCTTCTTTGGCTTCTACTATCTTTCATACCAACTCTTTTACCCATATTAATTTTTAGAAATTTTATTTCTGTCAGTAGGTTCTTGACTGTTAGGATTTCATATTATTTACTTTATACATAACATTACAAACGAAATTATTTAAGCTTAACATATATGTATATGTATGTATATATCATATGTATATACATATAAATAAACATGTATATATACATACATATTTTAGCATTTTGGGTCAAGGGCTTACTCAGAGGTAAATGGTTATGTTCAGGGCTTACTTCTGACTTTGCTTAGTGATCAATCCTGGCAATACTAATGTAGTACAGGAAATTGAATTCTGGTGAACTGTGTGCAAGGTATTTACCCACTGTATTTCCTCTTTCTGTATGTTTTTATATTATCAATATGCACCAGATGTATCCCAATCTTAAGGTCAAAAAGCTAACTCTCCAAAGCTGTTTATTTGAAAATTTCAATGTATAAGTTATTCATAAATAAATAAACTTAAACTTATTTTTAAAAATCTCATTTTGTTTTAATGTAAGTTCTCATTTAACTTCTGGAGGTTCATGATTTTCTAGAAATTGTGCATAATATAGTGTTTGCATGTACATTCATTAAGTGAACCACAGCTTTAGTTCGATTTCTAGAACACTGGCTGAAAATGTACTAGGCTCCCAAGAACTATATATTTTTTCAGAAAGAGAATAAATGAAAGATAAAAGAAAAAGTACACTAAGTCATAAATAGTCTTAGGTAAATAGATGTACCGAAGAACATATTTTAGAGTGATTTCTGTGTTTTGCCCCCTAAGATACTATATATATATATATATATATATATACATATATACATATACATATATATACATACACATATATATACATATATATGATGACATTCCTAGATTTCATATCCAATTCTCTGTCAGTTTACATAATGGAGACTAATTAATTAGTACCAGTATTTAAAGAAATGGTTTAACATTTTTTAATTTATATATTTACTTGATTTTGAGGGCAAACTTGACTACTCAGATATTGTATCTAGAAGATCTCAGAGGTTCAAAAACATTGCTGGGATTGAAATGTGGTCTTGGTAAGTTGCATGCAAACCAAGTTCCTTACTAGCAGCATTATCTCTTTATATATGTAAAATATAGAAATATTTATATATTACATATAATATACAAATTTATAAATCACTATACCTAGTATTACTATAAACACAGAACCAAAACTATAATAATTAAACACTAAAATGTGTCTCTCTTGGAATTAAGTTGGGGGAGTGAGAAGAACCTGGGGGTTGTTGCTAGAGAAACATGGTGACTGGTAGTGGGGATAGAGTTGAGAATATTGTATTCTCAACAATTCTTCAAAGTATGGTGTCTAAATAAAAAACTGAGGGCGGGGAAAGATATATCTCAAACTACATTTTACTTAAAGCCCCTTCAAATACAAATTTTGCCCTGTAAAACAGGAATTTATTTAAATGTTTTATCCCCTAATATCTGTGATACTTTTAAAAATGAGTTTAGTTATTTTCTTTTAAAAATGTGTTCTCCCTGATTGGGCAAATAAAAATTATATTTAAGTATATCTCTCTATATAAAAACATTAGTTAATTTGCTTCTGAAGTTTACTTTCTATAAAATTATTATAGAGGGTTATTATTAGGGAGGTTATTATTATTGAGAGGGTCATTATTTTTCGGGGGAATTCTCTCATATGATGATCAGGAAGTCTGGAGTTCACCTTGGAATTCTCAGCCAGCCTGTCAATGGATCAATGCAGGAGTGACAGGGTGTATTGTTTCTCTGAATCTGTAATGTCAAGGATTACCCAGACACACTTGGAGTACTCTGGGAATTTCTTGGGGGACCATGTGCTAAGTAATCAGAAATGGTCACTGGAAAGGCATGTGCCTAATCATCTATTCTATTTCTCCTACTCATGATTTACAATCTACTGCTTTTAGAACATAAAAATATAACTAATTAAACCATAATCTTTTACTAACCCTATGTAGAATTAGTAACACAGTAACTGGCAGGACCCAGAGTTTATTTTTTAACAAAACAGTCTATTATTTAAAAAACCTAAACTTCTCTCACCATTTCAGTCCTTCACAGACGAATTTTTAGATGATCAAGCAATTGAACAATTTTTCTGGTTTCCAGAGACAGTAATTTGTCCTGATTTAATTTATTTGGGTAAATGAAGATGTGTTAATTTTTTATTTAGTCCACATATATTGTTATTACAGAACACTTACTTTGCAAACTAAAATTTGGAACCTCCTTAAGCCGGACACTCCTGGTCTACAAAATGACCATAGTAAATTTTAGACATGTTAATTGGTTTTTTGGTCTTTTTTTCCAGAGAACGGCAGAGTGACCAAGAAAAAAAAAATAGAAATAAAATCACCTTCCCTATCCAAACTAGCATGATTCCCCAGAGTCAGGGATGACACACCACGTTAATTATTAGACAATGTGACTTGCTGACTGTTGCTTACACATTTTATACTAAAATGAATAAATCTGGAGTAATGATTTCCACTTAATTGTTAACTATTATGTCTTCGTAATTCTAAATATCTGCTGTTTCTGAAATGAAAACCCTAACATGTGTGTGTGTGTGTGTGTGTGTGTGTGTGTGTGTGTGTAGAAATTATATGTTAGGATAGAAAAATTAAATGAAAAAGATTGGTATTACAAAGCATGGCACAGTACATAGCCTCTCAATCTTTAGAAAAATAGAAGAAAAATCTGAGTGTTGCTGAATCACACATTGTGAAATATTTTGTGAGTTGTGATAAAGTACATGACCATATTCTTGGTCTTCTGAGTCTTTGATCAGATTTCACTTGGTTTACTTAAAACACCAACTCCAGGAACCATGACTGAATACAAGTTATTGTGGAGATTACAGAGGAAGTCTGAGAACTCTGGAAAGAGTGAGTACTGAGTGGGACTACCCTCTATTTGATCCTAATTAGGACAGTAAACAAATGAGTGACCCTTTCTTGGATTCTTCTGCTCAGTCTAGTCATGTACAGAATTTAGCCAAATCACCCCACTATAACAATACAGAAGTCAGAGGGCCCAAGTGAATTCTGACTCCCAGAATGATGAATTTCAACAAACTTGTCTTGAACTGCTAAGTTTTAGAATAATTTGCTAAAAGTTGTATATAAACAGAACAGTTGTTTAACTTATTTTATCAAAAGCTTTCTTTCTTTTGCTTCTAATTCATGTTATGCCCCTATAAATGTTAAAATATGGAGTTACAGAGTTTTGGTTTCTATAATGGAAAAATAGATATCTGCTTAATGGTCAACTTTATAAATTCATGATAGATCATTTCTTATCTTCCACCTTCCCAGAAACTGGGTATGGCTAATACTGGGATAACTATATTTTACCTGTGCCAAGGAATTGTAAGAAGATTGAATGAGTGAACTGCACTCTTCTTTTCTGTTCACATTAGTAAAATGTGGGGAAATATGAATAAATGAAATGATAGTATTATCAAAAGACTTTTCATAACTTAGAAAGTAAATATGGATTAGACTTTCCAGATGTTTCTAGTTTCATTGTTAATCATATTTCATATGTAATTTGCTTTTACTCTAAAAGCTACCACCAATACCATTTTTGAGCCATTATCCTTGTCTGAACTAGCTCATTAGTTGTGAAAGATTTTGTAAGGTTAAATACAAGAGCTTTCTTTTTTTAAATCCTCTCTGGCAATTTATTAGTTTTTTGAATAAAATTATTTTTCTTCAAATAATACTCCTTTGTATACTTTAAGATTTGTGTCTACTCCTGTTACTTTCCTAATTCTCCCCAGTTCTCTTGACAGTTTAACTGGAATTTTAGAACTTCTCTTATTATTATTTAGAGAACTCACACATTTAGAGATCTGCACACTATCTCCCAATCATTCCAATTGCATGCACTCTTCAAAATATCCTGTTATCCCTTCTGCAGATTCACAGGTCAGCTGAATTTAAGATTCCCAATGGCCCAAGATGCCAATCAATGATAATGAGTATCTAAGACACCTTCATGTTGCCTGGCACCTACTAACATCTATCTAACCACTAACCATGATTGAAATGTAGTATTTACTTAGAATATTGAGAAACTTAAAAATAAAAGGACAATTGAGGGTTGAAGAGATAACATGGAGGTAGGGCATGTGCCCTGCATGCAGAAGGATGGTGGTGGTTCGAATCCCGGCATCCCATATGGTCTCCGAGTCTGCCAGGAGCGATTTCTGAGCTTAGAGCCAGGAATACCCCTGAGCGCTGCTGGGTGTGACCCAAAAACCAAAAATAAAATAAAAGGACAATAAATTCAACTCTAAAATATTATATACAATACATACTTTAGCCTAGTTTATAATTTACATTTATTATGTCCACAAAACCAATGTTACTTGTACAGTTAAAGTCATACATAGGGAAATGCTTTACAAAATTGGATATTGTTCCTTAATGAAAAATATTACAGTATAGGTCCCAAATGACTCAGTTCAAGTGGTTTTACCTGAATATCAAAGTTGCTGTGGAATGCAGGCTATGAAACAGTAATGCTTTCAATGGTTAATTCAGCTTTGAAAAGCACCAAAGCTGAAGAGATTTTGTAAATAAGACCCGTCTTATTTTTTTTCAAGATCTTTATATTTTCAATGACATTCTATTTACTGAAAATTGTTCTTGAAATTGTAAGTAACAAGCAACTGACACTTTCTACTTATAGATAGCACATCAATCTGGAATATTTTGCTCTTAACTTCAAAGCATGTTTCAGGATTTAAAGATATCAACTATGTTGACATAGATTTATTATTTGACTTTACTCACAACTCTAATACAGAGATCAAATGTATGTGCCACTGCTTACAACAAATAGAGTTTTAGCAATCTTTTCAGTTATCTACAGTCTATTTACAAAACATGCACAGGATTTGCTCTGTTCATCCTAAAAAGTAAGCAGTGTTTGTCACCTCCTACACTATCTTGTGTCTGAGTGTGTGATGCCAAAATACCATTCAGACAATGTACATCTCTTTTTCAAAAGTCTAGCCTCTCAAACTCACATCATATGAGCTTGTACTTTTAGACTCTCAATATTGATTATATATTTCTAATAGGGTATGACTTGCTAAAGAAAAAACCAAGCACTTGTAGCTGTGTGTTTCATAATAAAGTAAAATATGGCAAAGCTTAAAAGAGTCAGGCCAAGTATACACAAAACTGTGTATATGTAAAATAATCCTTTGAAAGAAATATTTGGAAGAAATGTCAATGACTTACTAGTGAAAAATAAAGACTCATCTAAGAGTGTATTATTTAAACCTAACACAATCTTGGTGTCACATTAAACATCCTCTTGTCCATAGAGTTTTATGTCATTAAACACTGCTGATCAGAAAGTCCATTAGATGCTGTTTCACAAAGTTTGCGTGTAATGTTTTGTTCAGCCTTGACAAAAGAGCAGATTTTTTTCTTGCAAATTATAAAATCATATAAAATATTAATTCAAAAATGCTACATTTGATCACTGAAGATGATAGCACCTTGATAAAAGTATAATTGTTCACTGATTGTGTCTAAAGAAAATGGTGAGAAAAATGCCCTGTTTTATTTACAAATCACAGTTTTCCATACAGTGTCAAACTTTGGGTCATTTTAATGTGGCAGTGCTTATTAGGATGATGGGTCATTATTTAATTTGTTTTCATTTGACCAATGGCAGTCTTTATGGATTAGTAGAGATATGGGATTAAAAACCATACAAAAGAAACTTAGTACTAGCATGCTAGATTTTAGAAGGTGCAATTAATTGTGTTAAGTAATATATACAGTTCAGCTTTATTCTCTTTTACAATCAATATCCTATAACAATATATTCTTTATTTTTTTGCTACAAAATTTGCATTGAATATTATGTTATTATCACACCAGAAAGATACTTGACAGACTGAATGGTTTTCTGATCTGAGCACCATATATATAGTCCCATTTTGGGGCTGACTAATGTGTATCTTAGTAACCTATTAAGTTTCTATACACTGACTAAATAGAACACAGTTACTCATTATAGACTTAAATGTTTTGTGATGAAATAACTGAAGAAGTTTATTTATTTAGTTCTTACAGTGGGACTCTTCAAAAGATTCTGCCTCCCTCTATACCCTCCAGTGGTCTGTGAGATAAATGATCTACCTGGTTGATAATCTAAAACTACAGGTTAGGCAAAGAAAAAAAATAGAAAAAACCTGTACTACTTTGCTATGTGATTAATGAAACATCCCATTGACCTTGCACTCGATTCATTTATAGTTTTGAATGATTATTACTGAAGCCATGGTTATTTAATGTCCTTTATAGTTTTCATCTCTTTACAGTATAAATTCAAGTTTAATTATAATTTCATTAGTAATAATTACCAATTCTACCATTGATCCAGCACTCTCAGCCATAAACTATTGGCAACATTTGATAACTATTAAATTCTATCTATGTAAATAAAAACACAGCTGCCATGCTTTATATCTATTTATGGCTGCTGCCTTCTCTAGACTCCTAAGACAATGACCTTGTTAAAATGGAAATGTCTTGGGAGAAGCATCTAAGCCAGAGTTTGAAATGGTCAATAGTGTATTCTAAGGGTTCTTTGTCTTATTGAAGTTTCTAATTTGTGAGATCATAGCTAGAGGCAAGGTGAGTCTATCAGAGAATCAGCCTGTCTCAGTCCTATTCTCTGGGAGTAGTAGTCATTAGTTTTAAGACTTTTTAATCACTTAAGTAAAAAAAAGATGCACATTTGAAGGAAGAGTTATGATTACTAACATTTGAATCATCAAAATTGTTTATCCACTTCTAAAAATATTAAGTACTAAGGGATATTAATTTTAAGTGTTTTTAAAGCAACAAAACACTATTTTTTGGAGTTATTTCTATAGTGATATAATTTATAACAACTTTGATATATTACATGAAAGTTGGGCATATGTCATACACAGCTTTATGTAATTACCAAGTTTCTTAGTCAGTGATGTGAATTGAATAGTATTTGATTTGAATTGATTTGATTTGAATAGTATTAGGTTTGAGGGGAAGCTTGCAAGTGATCTATGACTCAAATTTAAAACTGTAATATTTTTTCTTTAGTAATATTTAAAAAAAGGATTATCCTGGATTTATAAGACCATAACTGTAATAATCAAACACTAATATAAAATATTAAATTTCAAACTTCCTCATGAAGGAAAATGTTTCCTCATGAAGCATTAGACTAAGAATACATGATAACTATATATATGTACACATACTTTACACAGAAAGTTTCTGTAAAAAATACAAACACAACCAGTGCTGAATATTATGTAAACTCACAGTGTACTTTATACACAAACATGAAGCATAAATTAAAATGTAGGACAACTGCAAAACATTTTAAATAGAAAAGAATTTGCACATATTTTTGTTAAATAAAAATAAATTATATTATCACACAAATTCACATACCAGTTGCAAAAAACAATAAATTATTTCTTTTTCAGTGCTGCAACTTTTTTATTGTTGTTTATAATCCTTTAAATCTTATTTGATGGATAAAACTGTTTCCACAGGAAGGCAAATGAAGTTAAATTTATTGAATAAATTAAAACAAGGCTCTTTTATATGCCACTTAGCATCAAATCAGGGCTTAACTTGGATTTCTCTGTTCTAGAAAAATAAAGTTTATTTTCTACTGGACCCTTCCTTTGCACTTAAAACTCTGAGATCTGAAGTGATTCATAATTCTATAAGTGAGAATTAGATTCTTATTAACCTGAGAATTTTCAGTTAAATTTTTAAATAATATAATTGCAGCACTCCAAATTCTAGACTCCTTTTATTCAAGATTTTTTAGAATATTTTATTACCAAGATTCCTTTTATTCAGCTATGGAAATATGAAAAGCATAATCCAAAGTAGTTATACTAAATTCAATTGTAATTCCTCTAATTAATCATAAGGTAGAAATATATCTAATAATCACTATTTAAATTTTGGTTACCAGTCTTTGTATTTTCTTAGTTTAGAACACATTCCTTAATTTGCTGATATCCATAAAAATACCTCAAAACATAAAGAAAAACTATTGAAAACATAAAATAGCTTTTACTTGCTGTAACTTTCTAAGACTACATTAGTGTGAATCATAAAACTTCACTATTGGCTTTAAGGAATCTCAGTTAAACAATGATGCTAAAATCTATGAATATAATATATATATATATATATATATATATGTGTGTAGATTGAGGCAACCATGTTTTACCTCCAATTATATTTTAATTACTGTCAATATAATTATAAAAGGTAAAATTAGTTTTTCATAGCTGCTTAGAATCTTTAAAATTATTCTGACATTTAGAAAAAATAATATTGGCCTCACTAGTTATTATTTCTGCAATATAGTACAACAATTTCCCCTCCCCAAAATAGTACAACTTTTACTGACTGATTCAACTAGCTTTTGTTTCTTGGCCCTCATACTTGCTATTCTCTAATAAATAAATAGAAGTTTCTATATTATCTCTTTTATTTCTTAAATTGATAATTTACTGAAAAAATCACATCTAAAGAAAAGTCAATCTGAGAAAAGCCAATCTGTTTTGTAAATAATTTTTAACAAATAATTTAATACTTTATACATGCACTCTCCTGAACCACTAAAACAAATATGATATGCTTTTTTGTTTTGTTTGTTTGGTTTTTGGGCCACAACTGGTGATGCTCAGGGGTTATTTCTGGCTATGCTCTCAGACATTACTCCAGGCTTGGGGGACCACATGGGAACCATGGTCTGTCCTGGGTCAGCAGCATGCAAGGCATATGCCCTACCACTGCACTATTACGCTGGGGCCTATACCTAATTCTTTTATGCTGAAATTTCTTATAATAAACTCTTGTTAGTTTAAGGCAACACAAAGAATGTTTTTTTAACAACCTTATTTGCAAATCTTAACAATAAACCATTTAATACGATCAATATAAACACTTATCAAAATAACTGACTTTGAAATATTTCACAAAGTAAAACAAATTCTAAAGAAGTGTTTTAGATGCTTTTATATGTGGGGATGATAGATGCAGTTATATACTTTTGTTTGTTTTAGGTCTCTTAATGGATGCCCTAGAAGATTGAGGGGCCCACTGGCAATTCTTGATCCAATTAGACAGTTTTCAGTGCAAGGACTCAAGAAACCCCATTATATAGGACCGTGTGGAGGTAGGGATCATTCAGATCACTCAGGAGATGTTTTGGTTTTCTAAAGTTGCATCCATAATACTAAAGCAATCTGATCCAGAAAGCTAATCTGCTCAGGCTCAGGCAAAACAATTTCATAACCCTGTACTAGTTTTGGGCAGCACTACACTTTTACTTTTGCTTGTGCATGTAACATTTTCACATGTAGCACTTATTCAAACATTACTTATATAATTTTACCTAGTCAGATTCTGGAAAGAATAGCAACAAAGATCACAACAATAATCCCATGTTATCACTGAAGCACCCCAAGCATCCCAAATCAACCTAATTCAACCAAATGCTTTCCAACTGGAAAAAGTCTGAAGTATATTGTCAGCATTCTGTAATGCAAGAAATTATTGCCTATGGTGTGGAAACAGTTTTATTATTGTTAATTTCCCCTCCCCCATTTTCACTAGTCATCTTAATCACTACCACAAAAGATGTGGCTAAGTTCCAATTGATCTTGAATATTTCTACTCAGTCAACAAGAAATCCAAAGCATTGTAAGACATATAGCAGTCTTGAACAAAACAATCATGCGAAAACAGATGCATTTTAAAGGCTTGCTGGTAAGAGGTATACCAATGTTGAATGTGTTCAATGATGGGAAACTTAGCTGTGTTTGTACTGATATGACACATTGTGTGATATTAGATATGAGCTATAGAAAGAGAAAGCAGTGGTGAAAGAGAACTAGAAAACATAAAGTGTCTGCTTTTGGTTTAGCATTTTATACTAAGGAAAAAGAAGAAAATCCATTTTTATTTTACATCTTAAAATCCCTTTGAAATAAGGACACTGATTTGTAGACTCTTGTATATGGATGATGCACACAAGCCCCTAATCTACTTTTACATCCTATTTAGGCATAAATTTGACTGACTGCTGCAAAAGAAAAGTACACTCAAACAATTAAATAAATGGATCCATCCATGATTTTAATGACTAGATACACTGAACTCCTATTCCTTTTCAGAATTTCTCAGAAAATGCTTGCTGTCAAAAGGTTTTTGACTCAAATTTTTATCTCCTATAGTCAGAAAAATACACTATAGCTCATGGAAACAACAGCAAGATCTCCAGTAAAACATCCACAGCTCTTTCTGGAAACTGATAGAAATTGAAATAGCTGCAGACCTACTTTGGTCAATCACTTTTTAATAGAAATATATATCTATAATCTCTCTATATTTTAATAGAACTGAGTGATATAAAGTGACATATCAAGGGAAAACATATTTACAAACAGTAAAAAAAGCTACTGTGTATTATGGGTGAAAACAACTCCAATGCCTTTGAAGACATTCTCTAAGAGGTAGATGACAAAGGGGAGAGAATGCACTGCCATCTTCAAATGTCCCCTGATTCTACATTCATTGGTGTCTTTTCATTCCTATCAGATAGATGGTGAATGTCCAATAGCTCCCAACGTATCTACATCCAAGGTCTTCTCTGTCCCAGAAAGCAAGTACAGTACTCCACTTGGTCATGGAAAGCAGACTTTGCTCCTACTTGGGTTCCCATCGACAATGATGCTGATACATGACTTTCTGTATTTCAGTAGACCTCTTTGTCACCATAACTTGATCCATTTGCTATCCCTCCATGTAAGATCAGAGCCACAGGCTAGCACTTCTTTAGCAAACATTGCTTAAATGCAGAAGGCCTTTGGGAGAGAAGACATCCCTTTGCCAATTTCCGGTTTCCATCCTGGCACTGCACTGTTCTTGTGTGCCAGCCCGTGTCACAGGTCCTAGAACAGGCTAGCCATGGCCCCGTCACCCACTGAAGCTGTGGAGGTAGTGATCCCACTTTATTGCCTCCATGGCTGATGACAGAGTTGACTTTTTGAGTGTACTTCTTAGGAACAAAAAAACTGTATCTGACGTCTAAAGCTTTAGAGGGGTCTGTCGCAAGAATCTGTACAATCAGGATTTCCCTGGTGGCTGCGTAGCCCATTCCATGTAGAAAATCATCCCGGTGGCTCCAACCGCTGTAGTTCATAACGGTACCATTGATGTCAATGATTGTTTCCGAAGTGGAGATCATATACTTTCCATTGATAAGATACTCACCATTTTTCTTCTTAAGGGCCAAGTAGGCTGAGAATCTTGTCTGGTCTTTGGGTTTAAACTGTCGAACTTTTATATGAGTTGCCCCTTCAGGAATCCTGACAACATCAGTGTAACCCTTGCTGGAAGCAGAAATATCCATGGAGGCAGGAGGAAAGAAGGGAATAAGGGAGATGGGGAGGAAAAATTAATAAGTACATAAATGAATAAGCAGCAATTTTCTAAAAGTCTTAACAAAAAGCTTGGATGTATTAAATAGATTAGTTTGAAAGGGTTTATCAATATTTTTCTCATTAAAATAAAATTGCTACTAGGTTTCTGTGAACCTATTTTTATTATGATGCTCAGAATGAGGAGGTTGTTATTGGCAGCCTACTATAACAATTTATAATAAATTTAAAGATGACCGATCTTGGCATAAGATAGGATTTTAAGCCTAAAAAGAGACTAATACAAAGTCTGCTCTTCATTCATCTTATAGAAATCATTCACGTTTCTTAAATTTCATTGTACACAAGAATTAGATGGTGGTGACCTAAAATTTTTAATCTCCAGACTCTATAATGAAGTGTCCAACTTTTAGAAAGGAACACTGATAACTGCTCTCATGGAGTGCTACCTGGTTTTCAATGATCAAACTAGTTGCACAAACCCAGATTTCAACCTATGCTACACTTTAAAGTGAGGTCCTTTACATTTTGATGAGGATGTTTGACTCAGGATTGCCTGGGAGAACACAAATTCTAAAAGTGTGAAATCACAAATGACTAGCTTCATCAACAGGGAATAATATTTCTAGTGTAGGACCAAAATTTCTGGAATATATCTGCAAACTACTATGATGAACTGGAGATTTTATAGTGAGTGAGAAATAGATTTTGAATGATCCATTATCTGATCAGGAAAATAGATAAAGGCAGAAATATTTCACCTATCTGGAAGCTTTCCAAAATTGCTTGGACATAAAAAAAAGGTTTTTTTTTCCTTTGTCCAGTTAAAAACCAAGGGACTAGACCAGAAAAAAGAAATTTTTTTGGTCAAAATTACCTTTGAGAAATTTTATAATATGGTTCTCCCTAAGATTTACATATCATTTTATTTAAATAGAAATAGGCAAATAGTCAGTGAAGTATGATTAATGTGCATTAAATATAATTAATTACCCCCAAATATTTTATGGGCCATACTCAGATGTATTCAGGGGTTACTCCTGGTTCTGTGTTCAGGCATTATTCCTGGCTGGCTTGGGGGTGGGAGAGCATATGAGATGCAGAAATTGAACTCAGTTTAGACATATGCAAAACAAATGCCTTAACCACTCTTCTATCATACTGGTCCATCTACCCTCATATTCTTACTCTCTACATAATGAGAAAATCAGACTCTGAAAATCCACATATGTTTCATGGAATTCCTATCAATAGGAGAGGAAGAAGAGCTTTTTGTCTGATGGACTTTTGTCCTGAATTGATTGTATAAGCCAAAAACATTCACTATAAAATAGAATATTATCTATAGCATCCTGCAAACAAAAACTTTCCTTTTTGTAGCAAGATGCTTTTTATCTAGAACAATACATCCTACAAAAATTTAATAACTTGGGGCCGGCAAGGTGGCGCTAGAGGTAAAGTGTCTGCCTTGCAAGCGCTAGCCAAGGAAAGATCGCGACCGTGGTTTAATCCCCGGCGTCCCATATGGTCCCCCCAAGCCAGGGGCAATTTCTGAGTGCTTAGCCAGGAGTAACCCCTGAGTATCAAACGGGTGTGGTCTGAAAAACCAAAAAAAATTTTTTAAGAACTTTTGGGGGGTCAGAGTGATGGCACAGTTGGAAAGGCATTTGCTTGCATGAGGCAGACCTGGGTTTGATTCTCAGCATCCTTTATGGCTCCCAGAGCCTGCCAAAACAGATTTCTGAGCACAGAATAAGGAGTAACCCGAGCACTGCCATTTGTGGCCCCCAAATCAATACATATATATTAATATTTATAATAATGATTTTTCAAAAGTAGTTATGATATAAACTACTCATATTTTCCTGATTTATGTTTGAGGAAAACAGATCTGCTAGTTATCTATAAAGTAGAAGATCGCCAGCATTTTGTTTTCTATTTCAACACTGCAAAATCTTGACACTGTGGTCACTGCAGTTCACCTATTTTCAGAGACTCCAAGTCTTTCTTTTCGTTGGTTAATTAGAAGCTATATGCCCCCCTTCCATTCCATTTTCAAAAGGAATTATTAGAACCATGCCTGACCTCTGCCTATAGAGAGGGGATAATGTAACATACCCACTTGTTAAGCCCAAAGACTGTGCGATTGATATAAGCAATTGTCCTTTTGTATTACCTTTTCTTATTGAAGGTGCCCACAACCTTTGTACAGCTGGAGTTGTCACCACCACATATCCCACACTTGTCATACTGGAGCTTGGAGCCGATGATGCCATCACAGCCAGTTCGCACACATTTTCCCCTCACGCAGACAGAATTACTGTATGGTCGACACTCAGTTCCATCAGTAACCTGGACAGGGAGAGACACATTAGGGAAGGACAGCCTCATGACTACACATTAGGTTTCTCTGGTGAAAATTTTGAGTCTTGAGTTCAACTGGAAGAAATGCTACATTGAAAACTCTACAATAAATCACTGCCATTATTTCCAGGTGTCTCTAACCAAAAATAAGTCCTTTAGATAAATTCAGGAAAAATTTATGATAATTGAGGTCATACATTTACTCCTTTAAATTCTGTCCAAATGTATCATGAATCTAAGACAGTCACCTCCATTTCTGTCTTTTTACATTACTGTAGAATGGCCTTGACTTGTTTCATTGACAAAGATGGCTTTTTTCACTTAAAGCATGTTGCCAGAAAAAAACCATAAAACAAAACAAAGCCATAAAAAGATTTCTGGGGCCAGAGAGTTAGTACAGTGGGTAGGGTGCTTACTTTGCCTGTGGCTGACCCAGGTTCTATTCCTGGTACTCTGTATGTACCCTGAACACTGCAAGTTGATTCCTGAGTGCAGTCAGGAATAAGCCCTGAGCACTGTGGGATGTGTCCTCACAACAAAACAGTAAAATAAAATACAAAAGACAAACCATTTCAAAGTTTGTCAAAGCTATGCACTAACTAATTTTTCAATAATATGTCATATCTTAAAAGCAATTTTCAGGGCTAGTTTTATTTTTATTTGGGGCAGATGGCCACATTCAGCAATGCTCAGCTCAGAGATCATTCCTGGTGGTACTCAGGGACCAATGTGATGCCAGGAGTAGTAATGGAGTTGACTGCATTCAAGGCAAGTTTCTTTACCCCGTACTTATTGTATCTCTGATCAGAGAGATAGTTTCACAGCATCAATTTGGAAGTGTATTTTAAATAAGTGCATAACACTCTAATGAAAAAAATCTGCATGATTCAGCAAATGCCCTTTTATAAGGAATGACAATTTTGCATAAATGTACATTAATGTGTATAAATAGAATGGAATTGATTTATTGTCTAATGTCTAAATTGGAAATGTTGATTTTGAAACCTATTTTTATGAATCACCAAAAGATTTGCTAAATACGCGATAGAAAAAGGAAGGGAAACAGTTTGCTTTACAGTCCCTTTACAAATGTGCCTAGGGAATGCTGGTGGTTTTGAAGTTGAAACTCTGCTTCACCTTTCATGACAGTTACACTTTTCAAAAATAGCTTTTAAGCCATTTACTGGTTCTATTTGCAAAATGATTTTTATTCATAAAGCCTGAAAGTGTAGAAATAACAGAGTCGAAAATAAAACTCTCTCAAATCCTCCCAGTCCCTCAATAATGACTGTTTACATACAGGAGCTGCATGTTTCATTCCTACAAAACCATTTCCACTAAGAAACCCAATTATGAACATTTCTGGCAACCAGGCTGCTTAAACAATGAAATTATTAAAGATTAAGAATAATAAAAAAAAAGAAATCCTATAGTTTCCGCGCACTGTTGCAGTTACCTTGGGGGAGAAAACCACGTAATAGCCAGTTCCCTTAGCTCTGCAGGTCAATTTGCACACATCTGCTGGCAGAACACCCGCATACTTGGGGACCCATTCAACAAAAGTTTTCGTTCCTTTCGTGTCAGACTGATAACCATTTTTGGCTTCACATTGCTCCTGACGAAAAGATTTACCTAGAAAACAAGCCGGTTACCTTGCTACATGATTTGATTAAAAACTTTGATAGAATTTTAATTTAGTTGCTTATGCTTTGAGGTGCTTTGGGGTAACTCCTGGACTTACCCCTATATTTACACTCAGGGCCCATCTTGGCAGAATTTGAAAGGTCATAGAGAAAAGAGGCCTGAACCAGTTGACTGTTTGCAAAACAAGCAGATTACCCACTGTAATACCTTTTCCAATTTATTCTTTTCCTTAATTTTGATCTTAGGGCCACAACTAGCAAGGCTTATCCTTGACTCTGTGTTCAGGGATCCCTCCTAGTAGTGCTCAGGGGACAATTTTAAGTGCCAGGAATTGAACTTGATAGACTATATGCAAGACACATGCTTTTAGCTGCTGTACTAAAATCTCTCCAGTCTTGAAATAATTTAACATTTAAATTATTTAATATTTAAGGAATTAACCTGAGGGGATGAAGTGATAGCACAGCAGTAAGGGATCTGCCTTGCAAGAAGACAGATCTTGGTTGGATCCCTGGCGTCCTATATGGTCCCCGGAGACAGGAACAATTTCTGCCAAAAACCAAACAAAGGAATTAACCTGAAAAATATTTCTTTTTTTATATTATAATATTGGGCTTACTCTGATCTTTGTGCCAAAGGATCACACCTAGATTTAGTTGGGGACCATATGTAGTGCTGGAGACTTTACTGGGAGGTCTGCCTTGGACTTTTTGCTACCAAGGTTACAAGGTTGAAAAATTTCTTCTCTATCAGAGTTGCAAGCAATACTTATTTTCTTTCTATTCCTTAAATATCAATTGCTTTTAATGAACTACTTTCAAAATCACTCAGGTATTTGTTGCTAAAAACGCTGCTGAAGTGAGAAGTGCAGTAATTACAGTAGGTTATTTCTCCAACCTCTCCTAATTCTGCAAGAGAGCTAATGGCACATAGTCCAGAGTGGGGATACTGGGGAACATCATACCATTAGGTGGGCAGGGGACAACACTGCAGGATCTGTAAATGGCTCTTTTTCCTGTGCAGTATCGCCCATTATTTCTGGGTGCTGGGTTATTGCAGTGACGATAGGCAAACTGGACGCCTCCTCCACATGAACGAGAACATTGACCCCAGGACCCCCAGGATCCCCAGTTACCATGACTTGATGTCTGAAATACAAAAAACAAGATATCTGAACTCAAGAGAAGATGCAACTATCTTAAATGTTAAAAGTTCTAACAGGAAAATACCTTACCTGCTATGCTACAGGAGAGGTTTTATCACAGTTACAGTTGAGTAGTCATTAATTGCAAATGTTTTTTATTAACGTGATAGAATGTTATAGATACAGAATTTTTTGTTTGGGGGGAGATGTTTTATTTTGTTTTTGTTATTTTGGCCACATCTAGTGCCTCTCAGAACTCACTGCTGGAAGACTAGGAGGACCATATGGGATGCCCAGAATTTAACGCAGGTTTGCTTTGAGTCTGCCGATTGTGTACAAGGCAAATGCCTACTACTGTGTTATCTATCTGTCCCTCACAATTAACTTCTAATTCTAAGCCACTCAATATTTTCTCCACCCCTTTATTCACCCAAGACTAAAAACTTCTTGATTGTTCACCCTAAATACTGTGTTCTGCCAAGATTACCTCCTGCTTACTCTGGACCTATCATTCTTATCTTATATCTTGAACAAAATGTGTTTGTTGGTCATTGCTTAAAAGTGCTGCATATTCTAAGCATTGACTTTGCTTGCATTATTTTTTCTCCCTTAACCTCCTGAGTTTCACGTCTGTTTGTTGATAGCCTCCATCATGTCTAAGACAGATGCTTTGTGACACACAGAAATGCACTTGACCCAAACTTGACTTAATTGCTATGTACACTTAAGTGTCACTCTAAAGAGAAGTGGCTAGATATTGAAGGATGCTTCTCCATTTGTTCACACAGAATTCAAGGAAGAAAAAAAAAACACCAACGAAAGGGAGCTGAGAGACTTTAAACAGAAGTAGAGTTTTTGCCACTGAAATGAGTAAAGGGTTCCTTGGATGCCTATAACGTGGTTAACTGAAAAGAAATAGTGTGATTATTTTGAGAAATGCTAATAATGGCATGATGTCATCATGTTTTCTAGGGATGTGGGTCTTGAAAATGAATGTGACACTGGTGACTAGAAGGAAGGGTAGTTATAAGGAAATAGGAAGGATATTCCTCTCATAGAACAGAGTAACTTTAGCTCCTGAAATTAGATGAAGTTGCTGTGTGTTCGGTTGTGTGTGTGTATGTGTGTGTGTGTGTGTGTGTGTTGGGAAGTGGGTAGGTAGAAGTGGGTAGTGGTTGATACTCTCCAGTGATGCAAAAGGAACTCGAGCTAATTCTCTATGAGGAAACTTAATTTCAGAGAAATTTAAAAGTAAACTTCCAAAAAGTGATTTGGCATTATATGAATAGAGTTAAGATTCCCATTTAAGATCTCCATTAGGTATAATTAGGATAATCTACTTGTTTAGAAAACCTAACAAAGGAAGAATATGTATGATTTGCATTTTCTTCACCATTAAACAGCAGAGACAGGCCTCTGTGGTCAAGGAGGAAACTAAAAGAAATCCTTAAAGGGATTCTCCAATGCAAACTAATTTTAAGTTGGCAATAAAATATTCTGGGTACAACAATCCCACTCAACACTCCACCAATGTCATAAGAATGTATCTCAGACCTTGGTTCTCTAGTCAAGGCAAGATGAGAAATGAACTTACCGAATAATATTTTTTCTTGGTTTTGTCCACACACTTGCCCTGTAGGCAAATCCTCCCTTTACCACAGGGAGTTCCCTCCACAGCAGGTAGCTTCTTGGTCAGACAAACCATCTGACCCTGACGTACCACAGCACACCATAGTCGAGCACACACATCCATGCCAGGACACACAGAGTATTCAGGCCCAAAGGTTAGGTTGCACTGCTGGGTGGCATCATACGTCTGACCTGGAAGTTCTTCAGGACCCAGAATCTGCTTCCGTGGTAGGTCCAGCAAACAGTTTCCTGAAAAACAGGCAAACAAACAAAAAGACATTAGTCTGCTGTGCAGTGTCTAGAATCTCTAGACTAACCACTAAATTCCAAAGGGATATCCTGCAGTTGGTGCTGAAGCCCTTGACAAAGGTCTATCTGAGGGACAAGGAGAGAAGAGGTTTCCTCTTCCAGGTTACAAATACACTTCCAGATTTTCAATAGAATGTGTGCTATGGGTCAACAGGATTGTTGGTTGTAGTTGTTTGTATAGGCATCAGCTGAGGACCGAGAGGGTGTCATTCAATGAGGAGCTGGATGGTGGTGTTGGAGCAGAAGGTCAGTCTTGGTGTCTACCTAATCAGGAACTGAGGATAAGGAGGATTGAATAAGGGGAATATAATGGATCAGGGTTTGGGTATGAGGAGGTAGGAGAGACAAAGGGGTGAGGGGAGAGGCAATACATAAAAGACTAGACAATAAAGGTCAATTTGAGTGTTTTATCAGAACCTTGGGCATCCTGATTTTATTCCTCGGAACAGGCTAGTATCGTTTTTGGATAATGCTTAAAAAGTACATTTGTTTTGAAAAATAGTATTACTAGCAAACAAAACAGGGGGTCGAACATACATAGGGGAGGGGTTTCCCTCCTCCACCCACCCCCCAGGGCCCGAGTTGCCAGGGCTGGCCATGAAAACCCGCCTGGCATGGGGGGGATGCATGATACCGGAATCAGCTTCAGCATAACCCCTAGTTCAAGGACAATATAGAGTTCTGTAATGCTGCAAAACATGTCTCAAACTCAACTATCACCTATTGTCTTCAAATACCCTTGTTTTCTTTCTTTTTTTTTTAAAACATAAAAGGGTCACATGCATCTCTTTTGTATATCTCAGATGTATTCCCTTACATCTATAACTCTTTTCAAATATAGTGACAATTTTGCCCACTAGATTAGTTATTTGATTGTTTGATTTTCCCCCTGTGAGATCTGTTTTATAAGCAATACTGGTAGAAGTGTAACTCTGTATAGATTTCACGTTTATACCAAGTTACGGGAAATGTTGGACTTTATTCGTTGGCCCCCAGATGCACCAACAATATCTTGTTGCATTGCTTCTCTTTTGCATAGGCACATTACAATAGGAAAATAATAAATATGCAAACAAGTTTTTATCTAATAGAGATGGGAACACAAATTTGGTAATGTAATTAGGCCCTTTACCCTGAACATTGGCATAATGATTTGGCTCAGGTCTCAGAAGATAGGGCATTGCCCACACACACCTGAACTATGGAAACAACCACAATTGTCTTTAACATTTTCAGGATCCAAGCCTCTACCAGGGAAGACCTACCACTGCTTTGGCATTGACTTACTCCAAAGAGTACTCCCAACACCCAGGCAACTCAGCAACAGTCTGCATGCAGGGCAGATCGCTCTGCATTTAATGATATGCTGAAACTAGAAGATGCTCCACATCAGCCTGACATCGACGAAAAAAATGCACAGAATCCAGAGTCTTTAAATATAAAAGTCTGATACCAACTATAGCTAAAGTGTGCAAAAGTTTCACCGGGACCTTGAGAATGACTGGAGTTGGATAGACTGGTATGCCTGGAACCCAGAGTCTGTCTTATGCCAATAAACTTCTGGGGTGAGGCCTTTTTGTAATCAGGTCAAGGACTTTTATTTCCATTTTCTCCATTTTTCTGGACCTATGCAAACATTGGCGATTGCCACTATCAACCTTTACTATATATTTTTTACTCTTATCCTTTAAGGAAAAAAAATACAACTTACTGAACTTAAAAACAAATTACTATAGTAGAATGCCTGTCTCGAATACAGGTAGGGGATGGGAAGGGGGGAGGGAGTAATGTTGCACTGGTGAAGGGGGGTGTTCTGGTTATGACTGTAACCCAAATATGATCATGTTACTTAAATAAAAATATATTTAATAAAAAATAAAAAAAAGAAAGAGGAAGGGGGAGGATTTAAATGTATACCCAGAGTAAAGTTTAATAATTTTAAAAAGGATGCTTTAAAGCAAAGGCTGGCAAACTGTTTCTAAAAAAGGCCAAATAGTATAAACTGTCAACTTTGTGGACATTTAGTCTTTATCACAACTGTTCAGCTTGGCCTCTCCTATCAAAGAAAGGTGGTTGTGGTTCAATAAAACTTTATTTACAAAAAAAAAAAAGAATGTGTGCTCTGGGCCATCTACAGACTTAGAAGCAGGAATGCCACCAGTTGCATTTAATGCAACAGTTGGTGCTAAAACTAGTCTGTGGGCCAAATTAATAAAATCCATCAGGATAAACCTAGAGGAAATCAGATAATGGATTTGATTTTTTAATTAGTAACACTCATATAATATTTATTATAATACTACCACCAACAATAGTATTGAAAACCAACCCTCTACACCAGCTTGTCTCAACTGGGACCATATGGCCTTTGGCCCTTGTAAACCTCTTGAATATCCTAAGTGATAGGTGAAAATTGCATAAGTGAGAGCTATCACATGAGACTAGTTTAATAGGAAGCAGGAGTGGGGTACACAGAGAGAAAAAAATATCAGAAAAATGACATAGTCATAAAAAGGTATAACATTCATTTTTAAGCTTCATTTTTGAGACAGGACTTTAAACTTGGCAACTCTACCTCATGTTTCTTCCATTCTCCTTAACACCTCTTTGAATGTTTCTCCAAGTCCCCTTTTTGCTAAGTCTAAAAAAAAACCTCTGGGCTTTATGTTTAAGAGCCAGGAGTTCAAACTTGGCACTCCACATCTTATTTCCTTCTAACTTCTCTTCAGTGGTCTACCTGTACCCTCTCCCACTCTGTCTATAATAATAAACAAGGTGATAGCTCAGTTTTTCTTTCTTTCATGTTCTAGAAAACATACAAGGTATTAGGAGTACAAAAGCATGAGTTAATACACAATCCCTCAAGGACTCCCAATAAAGTGCAGAAAGTACACTAAATAGAATTCTTTCTCCCAAACTGATAAGATATTTCAATAAAAAGTTTTCACAATCACAGATAAAAGGAGTGGAGGAAGAGAAAGGAGCATTTACTCATTTTTTTTTCTTTTTAAATGGGCACAAGCATATTACCCATCAGTTTTTAAAATATTCCGGTGTACTTGATTTTAATAATCATGTCTGTTAGATGTTTAACAGTAAGCAATGCCTTCACTTCTTTTGTCCTAATAAGAACCTAATGTGGATGAATCTGTTCCTTTAGTTATATTTTTTAGATAAGAAAACAAAGTCTCAGAGCAAACAGGGGTTTCAGTTCTTAGCTGTCCTACTTATTTACCATTATACTACTTCTGCTCACACGTGGAGAGGTGTTTTATGCTATTACTGTAGGGATTCTTAACAAGATGGACATCACACTTGGTGGTAGAAACATTGGTCTAAAAGCTAATTCTGATAAAATGCTTAATAGTTGAGTGTTCTTGGCTATATTAACTTTACTCTTATATTCAAGATTTATAAAATGTTTCTTGTCTGACTAAAACATAGTAAGGTTAAAATGAGTTTAGAAACATAAGGAGTTACTAGCAAAGTCCAAAATCAATGACTGTATAATGTTCAACACATTAAATGACCCTATAGATGCACTGGAATTATTCTTTGTACTCAACTGAAGAAAACCATATTCAAGTTATTCTTTATACTGAGAAAGAAAATTCAACATATTTTAAGTACCTATAAATGTGTTAAAAACTACATTAAAGTTTCTTCAAACCTTATAGTTTGTCAGTCTTTCATTATATGAAAACGAAGAAGGAACAAAGTTCCTCTGGAACTCCTGAGCCAGAAATTTTGTGGCATTAAAGCTTCTTAAGTCAATTCAGGAAAAAAATAAATTAAAAATAAGAGTCCAGCCAAAGAGAACTTTAGGAGATAAACATCAAGGTAAAAGGGAAATAAAAAATATCTACGTTAAGTCAAAAGAAAGAGTGATAGAAAAATCTGACTAAGATTCGTTTAGAAAATAGAGCAAATTAGTACTTTGGAGCTCTTTGAAAAATGTTATTTTTAGTTCCACATAAAAAAGGACATTGTGCAAACTGGGGGTGTCTAGCAGACTTCTGGAGTTAGACAACAGCCAACAAATCTCTGAGACAGCATTCTAGAGTCAAAAGTGCTGTCTGAAGAGTCTTCTATTTTCCCTTTGAAACTGGAAAGCATTGACTGTAAGATGAGATAATTAAATATCAGCTGGGGACCTAATCTTAAATCTCTGTCTGCAGTTGGCAGCATGCAGCTACCTAATCTATCTTGAACCCCAATAACTGACCGCCACTCTGTGTACATGTGATTCCTAATATTCTTTCTATTCCACTAAGTGGCGAATCAGCCAAAATAAATAAAGTTAACAAGTTAATTTGAATCAGCCTGCAATAAGGGTACTTCTAGAGGACACATACCTTTACAAAGTTTCAAAAATGTCTAATACATTGGCACTGTTATTAAAAAAATACAGTATCGCAGGAATGGAAAGATAGTAGAGTGGGCAGGATGTTTAGCTTGCAGGTATCTGACCTGAGTTTGATTCCTAGAACCCCATATGATACCTTGAGCCCATTAGGCATGATCCCTGAGCATTGAATCAGGAGTTAGCATTTAGCATAGGTAGATATAGCCCCAATTCCCACCCTCCCAAAATAAAAATATAGTAGCTTAGTTCAAGGGTTATTTTTAATTATTCCTTTTTCTTGCTTATTAACCCAGAATTTTATTCATTAATAATGGCTGGGGGCATTTGTTTATAAGTTTATTTTGAAATATATTCTATATATTTTATCTCTTTGTTATATTGTGTCCTTACATAATAAAATAAATTCTGTTACATCTCTACCAACTGGCAGGCTGAAACAAAACAATAATAATAGAAAAATATGGATCTTGATGATGAATTACATGAAATACATGAATTATATAAAACTTAATAAACATAAAATATATCTACTTTTTGGTTAAATAAAGTCTGCAGTTTTGGAAAGGGACCATAAAGGACACTGACCATTTGCTATCATTTACACTGACCTCAAAGGGCCTTCCAAATACTTCTGACATTTCTTCAGTGGGTTAACTTTCATTCTTAATTCTTTAAATTTGCTTAATGTATTTTTAATTCACATTGGACTGAAATGTTATCTGGCTTCATTGCCAAAACTATACTTCTGTTGCATAAGTCGCCAAGTTCCTTTCCCCCTTTGTCTCTCCCTCCTTCCTTTATGCCTTTCATTCCCCCTTTGAAAAATTTTGTGTATCTAAATGGCAATTCCCAAAATAGAGATAATAGAAATGTGAGTAAAGATATATTAGTTCTTCCCAATCATTAGCTTAAAGTGAGGTGGAATATTTAAAGCCAAAATATCTTACTTTGCAATTGAAAAACAAAGCCTAAACGGGGTAGTCTTTCCAAGGCCAGAAAATATGCTAAGAGCTGATGAAAGATATTGCCAGCCTTCTGGAAAGTGGAGGTAAAAATATTACATGCTTTTTGTATCAGATGTCTGGTATTTATGATTCCTGGGAAAATTAATTTGTTTGGTTGTTTATTAAACCTATAACTAATTTTTACTCTTTTCATTATTGCCATCTTCTTTTCCTCTTCAGTATACAGATATGAAATTGAACATTAGTCCCAATAAAGGGCACAGGAAAAAACGAATATCCTAAGGGAAGAAAATATTAAAAAAAAAAAAAACACCATCACAGCAAACTCTCCTTTTATTTTTGTTCATTATCACCCTGGCCCTGAAACTCTTTAATTAGTCATGTATTAGAAGGTCTGACACTAAAACCAAACCAAACCAAAACAAAACAAAACAAAAAATCTATCCAAGCAAAAGAACAACAATGTTGAATGTGCCTCCTCTTTGATGAATAATTATATCTCTGGGCTTGGTACTAGAGAAACTCACAGTACCAAGGTACAGACAACTGGAAAAGAAACTTAAGAGGTCTGTCTGTGAAACTGTCAGTGGCACTAGATGTAATGCCAAGAAAATGAAATCAGAGATTTTCGAAGCTCAAGAATAAGCTTCATGACTAAGAATTGCTTTTATGTGCTGAGCTTTTATTTATTATTCTGGGGAGAGGTTGGTTTGGGCCATACCCTGAAGTGTTCAGTAACTTATCCTGGCTCTGTTCTCAGGAGTGAGTTCCAGTAATGCTCAGGGTAAACATTGGCTCTGTGTTCAGTACAGATTCCTGAAGATGCCAAACTGAATTTGGCTACATGAAAGGCAAAACATCTTAATCCCTGTACTATCTATCTGGGTCCTTGCACCCCATTATAAAAAATATATTTTATTGAAATACATGAAAATTAAGATACTACTGGTATGACTCTTGAAAATTATGACTATGATTATACTATGCAACTCTAAGTATAAAATTATGTGATTTTATTCCATCCAAAAACAGGGACATCATGTTGAGTGAAGTCAAAAGGAAAGGGATACAGAATTATCTCTCTCATATGAGGGACTTTGAGATAATAGTAAAATAGCAACAGAGGTACAAAGGCAACATCATAGGAAAATTGATTCATACAATTGAGTTAGAGTGTAGAGGGTTGGGATGAAGGGGTACTGAGGTCTTAGGAAGAGGAAGGATTATAATGATGATAATACTGTGAGGAGTCATGTGCATGAGAAATCATTATTAATAGCATTTAAACTATAGACTTTCAATAAAAAATTAAGAAAAACACTGAACAGTACAGTTATACAGCTAAATGTATGGTCCATACAAAGGATTCAGAAAATGGTTTTCTAATCCAATTTTATCTTCAAAATTCTGTGATCACTCAGTATCTGTAAACTAGCCCTTTAAATACTGTCTATATTAACTTCCAAGAGCTATCTATGGATTTTTCTTAGCAGCTGTCATGAGTATTCTTATACCTAACACAGTGAACTCTTTCACCTCTTGACATTGTGAATTTAGGTTTAGAGCAGACAGCTTTCTCTTGGGACTTGAAAGTCATTGAGCTTTTGAGAAAGGTAATTCAATAATTTGCTTCATTTGCACAATGTTTCTGCCACTGCTTACCTTTATTTTCAAGGAATGCACACATTATGGCTTGACTAGAAATAACTTATGGATAAACACTGCAAAATGACTACAAGTCTCTTGGCCAAACTGAAAGTGCGAGGAAGGGGATGGTGGAAGTTCCTGTAAGACACAGCTTCTCTTCTGAAACACAAATCTGCCTGCACAGTTTTGTCCGACTGATTTTTAACTATAACCTATTAGCTGCATATTTTTCAGTTGTTGGAACTACATCAGGAAACACTCAGTATTAATTTTTTTGAATTTGGCAGTTGTTAAATGCTCTTAAATATTAAACTACTTATGTTCAATGATTTTAGAAAACAAATCAAGTGTTTTGTATTTGATTGTACTTTAAGACCTCAATTCTTAATGACTGGGATGTGATGGATATTGGGGGTTGTTGTAGGTGAGAGAAACAGAGCTAGGACATGTAAGAGGATTTTCCAGTTTTCATGCCCTTTAATTATCATCTGACAGTTGTATAAAGCTTTGCAAGATGTTCAACTTAAAATTAACAACTTTTAGAGGCAAGAATGATGTACATTATGTAGGGCACTTGCCTTGCATGCAGATGACCCATGTTCAATCCCTACCACCCGATATAATGCCCGGAGCACTGATAGGAATAATCACTGAACATAGACACTGATTATGGCCCCCAAACCAATAATGAATTCTATATCTACACATACATACTTGCATACATATATACATAAAATTACAACGGCTTTGTTGCATTCATATACTGTGGTTGTAATTTTGTCTTTCAAATTAACTAAAATTCACCTTCCTTGGAGAACTGATTACTATATTATTCTGAATTACATGCTAAACTATATCATGCTGAACCAGAGGAATCATTCGGGTAATTTGGAGTTGTTGGCTTTTACGAATAGAGCAAGACTGCTGTGATTCTACTGTTTTGGAGCTCTTGATAAGCCATCTCTGACTTCACATGTTGCTGAAGGGGATTACTTCTAGCAAACCCAGTTTGCCTATCTGAAGTATTGTGATCAGGGCCACTTTTTTTGATTAAAATTGTTAGTGATTTATAAAATTAGAGCAGAAAAATAGTAGGACTATAACACAGAAAGAAACAAACAGTCAATGCAAGTATTGGAGGTTCCTTAAGAGGTTGAAAGACAAATGCAGAATGACCTTATTCATCCTTAACCTGCAGATGTACAAATCAGGGCTCTGGAAAGTATCAATGGATTATAAATCTTGGGTACTAGAATGAAGACCTGAAAGTGTAGGTTGTGGGGAGTAAGAATAAAGAATAAAAAGGTTTCTGGGAAGAGACTTGGAAACATAAGTGGAATTTTTAGAGAACTAAAGTAATGAGCAGGGAGGTAACAATATGTAGTCAAACTGGGGATCAAAGAATAATGGGGATGTGAATTGTGGGTTGTATGTGTGTGCTAACTTTGAACATTAAAAGCAAAAATTAGAACAATTTTGTAACTTTAATTACCAAAACTATAATTATCTAAAAATAAAGGGTCCAGATTGATAGTATGACAAATAAGGCATTCATTAGCCTTTCCAGGAGAAAATCCTGACTGTAGAACCAGCAGTAAACCCTGAGCATTTCTGGGTGTGGCCCCCAAAACAAAATAATAATAAGTTTAATTAAAATATTAAATAGTGGAAACTATGCCTGCCAGTGGGGCCCAACTGTGAAAAACTGTGAGTGCTGCCTGTGTGTGTCTGTGTACTGTCCTCTTCCATGAACCTCTTGGGAGTGGGCCAAAAACAGGGTCGAGAAAACTCGCTCTCCCAGAGGCCAATACCAGGGCGGGACTCCATAAAATGAAAACTGGCTAGGCTTTGCAGAAGCCGGGTCCCATTTGTGACGTCAGGCTGGGAAAATCCATGAAACTACACTTGCCCACTGGAGCCCGACTGTGAAAAACTGTGAGTGCTGCCTGTGTGTGTCTGTCTATTGTCCTCTTGCGTGAACCTCTTGGGAGTGGGCCGAAAAGAGGCTCCAGCAGAGCACTTAGGCTCCGCTTCGCTATGTGGCTGTACACTCTTTCTAAGAAAAGAACACCATCGCAACAAGAAGAAAAAATCACACTAAGAACTGTGCTGCATCACAGAAGCAAGCATTTCTCTCCGGACTCTCTTCTCTGCTGTGTGCTCGGGCCTAAGATTTGACCCTGTGTGAGGCTTCATCCATGGAGGACTCCCCTCCTTTAGAGGCAAGTCGACAAATCCAGAAAGGGCGGAGCCAGAGGAGTGTGCTGCCTGCATCATATAGCCAATGAATACCACCACAACATGTAGAAAAAAACCACAATACAAGTGTGACAATGGGGAAACAACACAGACCAGCATCAGACATAGAGAATGAAGATGACAATTCTGATGACTAGATAATGACCAACCAACTGATCAACCTCTCAGATAAGGACTTTAGACTAGCAATATGGAAGATACTCAACGAACTCAAAGAAACTCTGGATCGAGTTGAACAGAACACTAATAAGAACCAAGAAAATATGAAGACAGAAATCACAAAACTCCAAACTGAAATAACATGTCAACTAACAGGCCTGAAAAACTCATTAAATGAAGTGAATGACAAAATGGATAAGCTCTGGGACAGGGTATCAGAAGCTGAGAATAGACTTGGTGCTGTGGAAGACGAGATACACAACAATTCCATACAGCAGGAGAGATTGGAAAAAAACTTAAAGCAAATGAACAAACAATGGAAAAATTAGTCAAAGAATGGGAACAGATGAAAATAAAACTCTATGATAAGATCAACAGAAACAACTTAAGAATCATTGGAGTCCCAGAGACCCAGGAATAAAATTTCCAAGAAGAATCAAAGGTCAAGAATATCATTAAAGAGAAACGTCCAGAGCTAAAGAATATATGTGATCAAATTCTGCATGCTCGAAGAGTACCAACCAAAGAGACCATAGAAAAACCACCCCAAGACACATCCTAGTCACAATGACAAATCCCACAGATAAAGACAGAATTCTGAAAACAGCAAGATCAAAAGGGGAAATTACGTTCAAGCAAGCATCCTTGAGATTTACAGCAGACCTGTCACCAGAAACACTCAATGCCAGTGGTGGGATATTGTGACAAGACTGAATGAAATGAATGCTTCACCTAGAATACTGTACCCAGCAAAACTCACTTTCCGGTTTGACGGAAGAATACATGGTTTCACTGACAAAAAACAGCTGAGAAACTTTACAGTCTCAAAACCAGTCTTAAGAGAAAAACTGAAAGACCTAATTTAAGAGAAGACTAACCAAAAGACAAACCAAATTTCGATATAAAGATGGCACTAAATCACAGGACAATTCTTTCTCTCAACGTCAATGGACTAAATGCACCAGATAAGAGACACAGAGTGGCTAAATGGATCAAAAAACTCAATCCAACCTTCTGCTGGCTACAAGAAACGCACCTGAATAGTCAGAACAAACATAGACTCAAAATAAAAGGCTGAAGAAAAATTATCCAAGCAAACAACACCCATAAAAAAGCTGGAGTGGCCATACTAAGATCAGATAATGCAAACTTTATACTCAGGAAGGTTGTAAGGGACAAAGATGGATATTTTATACTAATCAAGGGGTATGTAGAGCAGGAAGAAGTAACTCTCCTAAACATATATGCACCGAATAAGGGGCCAGCAAAGTATTTAATACAACTGTTGACAAATCTGAAAAATAATGTCAATAACAGCACAATAATTGTGGGGGACCTCAACACGGCTTTGTCAACACTGGATAAGTCAACCAGACTGAAACCCAACAAGAATATACTCGACCTGAGGAGAGAAATGGAAGAAAGAGGCCTAGTGGATATATATAGGACACTCCATCCCCAGAAACCTGGATGCACATTCTTCTCCAATGTACATGGGACATTCTCCAGGATAGACTACATGTTGGCACATAAAACATACCTCTATAATATCAAGAGAATAAAAATTTTGCAGACTACCTTCGCTGACCACAAGGCTCTGAAATTATTTGTAAATTCCAAAGGGACTCAGAAGAAAAACTTTAACACCTGGAATTTAAACAGCCTCATACTCAATAACCAGTGGGTCCGAGATGAAATCAAGGAGGAAATCAAAAGTTTCCTGGAAACAAACGACAATAAAGACACAAACTATCAGAACTTATGGGACACAGCAAAAGCAGTACTGAGAGGAAAATTTATAGCTTTGCAAGCACACATAAGGAAGGAATAAGGAGCAAACCTGAGTAGCTTAATGACAGAGCTAATAGAACTAGAAAGTGCTCAACAAAAGGACCCAAAAACAGGGAGACAGAAGGAAATAACAAAGCTGAGAGCAGAAATCAACGAAGTGGAAACCCAAAAAACAATCTGAAAGATCAATGAAAGCAATAGTTGGTTCTTTGAAAAATTAAACAAGATTGATAGACCACTGGCAAACCTAACAAAGAAAGAGAGAGAGAGAAACTTGATAACTCGTAGTAAGAATGAAAAAGGAGAGATCACTACTGATATGACAGAGATTCAAAGGGTACTCAGTAACTACTATGAGAAACTCTACACCACTAAAAATGAGAACCTGGAAGAAATGGATAAATTCTTGGACTCTTATAATCTTCCATTGTTGAAGGAAGAGGATGTAGCATATCTAAACACCCCCATCAACATTGATGAAATTAAAAAGGTAATCAAATGTCTGTCCAAAAACAAAAGCCCAGGCCCAGATGGATTCACTAATCAATTCTTTCAAACTTTCCAAGAGGAACTACTACCAATCCTGGCAAGAATCTTTCATGAAATTGAACAAACGGAAACACTTCCAAATAGCATTTATGAAGCCAACATCACCTTGATATCTAAACCACACAGAGATGCTACAAAAAAAGAAAATTACAGACCAGTATTGCTAATGATTGCAGATGCAAAGATCCTCAACAAAATCCTGGCAAATAGGATTCAATGCCTCATTAAGAAGATCATCCACTATGATCAAGTAGGTTAAATCCCAGGAATGCAAGGATGGTTTAACATCCGTAAATCTATCAACATAATACACAATATTAACAACAAGAAAAATAAAAACCACATGATCATATCAATAGATGCAGAGAAAGCATTTGATAAGGTCCAACACCCATTCTTGATCAAAACTCTCAGCAAGATGGGAATGGAAGGAACCTTTCTCAATATAGTTAAGGCCATCTACCACAAGCCAGTAGTAAATATTATCCTCAATGGAGAAAAACTAAAAGCCTTCCCTTTAAATTCTGGCACAAGACAAGGCTGTCCTTTCTTACCACTCCTATTGAACATAGCACTGGAAATACTTGCTATAGCGATTAGGCAAGAAAAAGGTATCAAAGCAATCCAGATAGGAAAGGAAAGCTCTCCCTGTTTGCAGATGACATGATACTTTACTTAGAAAACCCTAAAGACTCTACCAAAAATCTTCTAGAAACAATAGACTCGTATAGCAAGGTGGCAGGCTACAAAATTAACACAAAAAAATCAATGGCCTTTCTATACACCAATAGTAATAAGGATGAAATGGAGATTAAGAAAACAACCCCATTCACAATAGTGCCACACAAACTCAAATATCTTGGAATCAACTTGTCTAAAAATGTGAAGGACCTATACAAAGAAAACTATAAAACTCTGCTCCAAGTAATAAGAGAGGACACGCGAAAATGGAAACACATTCCCTGCTCATGGATTGGCAGGATTAACATCATCAAAATGGCAATATTCCACAAGGCATTATACAGATTTAATGTTATCCCTCTACAGATACCCATGACATTCTTCAAAGAAGTGGATCAGGCACTTTTGAAATTCATTTGGAACAATAAACACCCTAGAATAGCTAAAGCAATCATTGGGAAAAAGAATATGAGAAGAATTACTTTCTCCAACTTTAAACTTTACTACAAAGCAATAATTATCAGAACAGCATGCTATTGGAATAAGGACAGGCCCTCAGATCAGTGGAATAGGCTTGAATACTCAGAAAATTTTCCATAGACATACAGTCACCTAATTTTTGATAAAGGAGCAGGGAAAGCCTCTTCAACAAATGGTGTTGGCACAAATGGATAGCCATTTGCAAAAAAATTGAACTTAGAACTCCAGCTAACATCATATATGAAGTAAAATCCAAATGGATTAAAGACCTCAATATGATACCCAAAACCATAAGATATATAGAGCAACACATAGGCAAAACACTCCAGGACATTGAGACTAAAGGCATCTTCAAGGAGGAAATTGCACTCTCCAAGCAAGTGAAAGCAGAGATTAACAGATGGGAATATATTAAGCTGAGAAGCATCTGCACCTCAAAGGAAATATTGCCCAGGATACAAGAGCCACCCACTGAGTGGGAGAAACTATTCACCCAATACCCATCAGATAAGGGGCTAATCTCCAAAATATACAAGGCACTGACAGAACTTTACAAGGAAAAAAATCTAATCCTATCAAAAAATGGGGAGAAGAAATGAACAGACACTTTGACAATGAAGAAATACAAATGGCCAAAAGACACATGAAAAAATGCGCAACATCACTAAAGATCAGGGAGATGCAAATCAAAACAACGATGAGATACCACCTCACTCCCCAGAGAATGGCACACATCACAAAGAATGAGAATAAACAGTGTTGGCGGGGATGTGGAGAGAAAGGAACTCTTATCCACTGCTGGTGGGAATGCCGTCTAGTTTAACCTTTATGGAAAGCGATATGGAGATTCCTCCAAAAACTGGAAATTGAGCTCCCATACGATCCAGCTATACCACACCTAGGAATATACCCTAGGAACACAAAAATACAATACAAAAACCCCTTCCTTACACCTATATTCATTGCAGCACTATTTACCATAACAAGACTCTGGAAACAACCATGATGCCCTTCAACAGACAAATGGCTAAAGAAACTGTGGTACATATACACAATGGAATATTATGCAGCTGTCAGGAGAGATGAAGTCATGAAATTTTCCTATACATGGATGTACACGGAATCTATTATGCTGAGTGAAATAAGTCAGAGAGAGAGAGAGAAAAATGCAGAATGGTCTCACTCATCTATGGGTTTTAAGAAAAATGAAAGACATTCTTGCAATAATAACTTTCAGACACAATAGAGAAAAGAGCTGGAAGTTCCAGCTCACCTCAGGAAGCTCACCACAAAGAGTGATGAGTTTAGTTAAAGAAATAACTACATTTTGAACTGTCCTAATAATGAGAATGTATGAGGGAAATGGAGAGCTTGTTTAGAGTACAGGTGGGGGCGGATGGGGAGTAGGGAGACTTGGGACATTGGTGTTGGGAATGTTGCACTGGTGATGGGTGGTGTTCTTTACATGACTGAAACCCAAACACAATCATGTATGTAATCAAGGTGTTTAAATAAAATATAAAAAAAAGAAATAGAAACATAAGGAAATTATCTAAAGTCACATAAAACCAAGGAATAAAATTGGTTCTAATGTCAAAAAAAAAGGTAAATAGTGGGGCCGGAGCAATAGCACTGTGGTAGGGTGTTTGTTTTGCATGTGGCTGACCCTGGATGGACACTGTTTGAGTCCAGGCATCCCATTTGGTTCCCCCAAGCCTGCCAGGAGTGATTTCTGAGCACAGAGCCAGGAGTAACTCCTGAATGCTGCTGAATGTGACCCAGTAAAAAAAAAAATTTAGTAAGAGTTTGCCTTAAAAAAAAAATGGAGGGAAAACGAAGGCCAAAGTATATAGCCCAAAGGGCTACAGTTAAAACATAGCATATAAAAGGCCTGGGGTCTGTCTATGGTATCATATGGTTCTCCAGCACTGTCAGCTATGGCCCAGAATCAACCTCCCCACAAGGAGTGAATTGAAATATTTTTATGATGGGATTTTATAACAGTTTAGTATTCTAACAAAGAGGCATTATCTGTTTTACTGTCATCTTTGCACTTCTTGCATCCTCTCCTAACCTCTGAATTGTAAATTTTAGCATCTCAAACATCTTAAAATCTCATCTGCTGCTACTTTCTAGGACCACATTTTCACTTATAAAGAATTGCATCAATTTTGAAGAGCACCAGTTTCAATGCTACTAAATTATTTGAATTCATCTACTACATTTATTTAGTCCCTTGGATTCATGTTCATATTTAAATGCTAGTGTGATAGAGAGACATTTGTATCTTGGAATGCTATTTGGAAAGCAACTCACTTGAGTGTTATCATTCTACCTTTCCTTGGTTGTATTCATAAAATTGCTTAAGTCATTATCTGCTACTCATGAAATTTGCTGTAATTCTGTAAAAGAAATTCTGACTATAAACTTTTTGAAACATAGAAAATAATACTAAAAACATATTTCCTGCACAGAAAGAAGATAGCAAATTCCACAACATAAAATAAATGTACCATTCCAAAATTATGGCAATAAAAAGCAAAATTTTGTACAGCATTGTAATTAGCTGACCTAATACTTGCACAGGGAAAAACAGAACTTGATCCATCTTAGCCATAAGTATTTGCTGCCTTAGCAACTAAATATGTATGTTTAGTGATTCAAAGTTTAGCTTAACCTTTTGAAATGTGTAACATGGTTTTGAAAAAAAATATTTTATTTTCAGAAAAATTGATAAACAGCAAATCAGCATTAAGCATAGGAAATCGTATTACATATATGTATAGGGGACCTTAATTGATATTGTCTTGATCAATAATAAAATGCAGATAATGAAATAAATTTCACAAGTTATGAACAGTATCGTCAGCTGACAAACTATCCTTATTTTCTATTGAGAAATGTTTTTTTTTTGTTTTGTTTTGTTTTGAGGCCACACCTGGTGAAGCTCAGGGGTTACTCCTACTTTGTGCTCAGAAATCGCTCCTGGCTTTGGGGACCATATGGGATGCTGGGGGATCGAACCGTGGTCCGTCCTAGGCTAGCGTGTTCAAGACCGACACCTTGCACTACCACTCAGGCCCCATCTATTGAGAAAAGTTTTAAACATAGCTGATTATAGATTGCATTCATGAATAGTAAATTTAAGTAGGCAAAGTTTTCAAAATATCAGTTCATAAAAATTAGTAAGAATAGTTGAAGATATGATACAAATATTTTTGCTTTGGAATTTCTTATTTAAATAAAGAAATATTAAATAAAATAATAATTATTAATTTTGACATTATGCAATTACAGTAACTTTCATGGACTGAGTCAGAGTCAATATCAAAGATTTTCTTTGCTGAACTTTGCACTGTGTATCATGAGAGAACTTTCCTAAAATCCTTAAGCACAAGATATTTAGTTTTATAGGGAGATACATTTTTGAGAAAAATAAAAGAAAGAGAAATGAGAATATCTATCTCTGTAGTATGCAATTTGAACTATGAGGTCTCTGATGATCTGATTCAATTCTGAAGTGTTTCTCCTATATTTCCATATTGAAAGCAATAATAAATGCTAAGAATATCTCCAACAGCTTGTTTAAGGGATTATGTTGGGGACAAATTTATTATTTCTGAAAACTGTGACTTCCTTAGTAGTTTTATGATTGACAATCCTAATCCAAAATTTATGGAACATAATAAGGCATGTTATGTTCCTGAAGTATATTTAAAGACCAAGGCCAAAATTTTCTTTTTGAAGTTCTTCAAAAGTGTTTTCTCACCACTGCATTTCTATTTTTGGTCCTAAAGTTTTCACTCTGTTCTCAGGAGAACCTGCTCTCTGAAGAGACCAAATTCTTCCACAAAAGACCAAAGCTCCTTTCCCTGGCTTCAAGTTGTCATAAAGAGAATCCAACAGAATCGTCACCTACATTGTCACCACACCCCTCTAATAGGCATTTAACAAATAATTCTGAGAGTCATATTAATAGCAGGGAATTAAGATGTCTGCCAGCTTCTCACAGGAAGCTGGTGGTGAAAGAATGAATAAAAGCCAGGCTTTCAGGGCACTAGTTAGGCATTCTGTGTGGTCTCCCACATTGCTTCTCTTTTGAACTTTTCCATTCAAAGGCAAAAAAAAATTACTATAGCTATAATGCCACCAAGGATGTTGGCATTACACACCAAAAGTGTACTCACTCCAATTTCTAACATGAAATAACCACTGTGGGAGAGGGCAAGGTGAATGTCTTTAGACTGTCATGAACTAAAATATAATCCCACTTTTTTCTTTTGCTGAATTCATGTTGTCGTTAATGATACATACCATGGCCATCATCCAGGAATTCTGTGATGGTGGCTGAGGTGCATTTGGACCAAGGTTTGGATGCATCGATGCTGGTCAGAATGGAAGACATTAAACGTTTATCTTCTGTGGAACCAAAGTTCTCTTCACAAAATTTGGAATCGTCATGGGAGAGGCCAAGTAGATGCCCTAGGAAAATATAGGAAGTGCAAATAATGCGTGATTCTGTATTTAGACTTTCCTATAATGATTAGTTTAGTGTTTGATTTCCTTCACCATAACTACACATTAGGCTCACTTGTAATTGCCTTCTCTTACAGTGAGCAAACCTCTCCCAGGAAATTAAAATCTGTAAGTGGTTTAAATCAGTCACTTTTGATGACCATTGAAAGGAAATAAAACATATAAAGGAGTGAATGTTCCCATACTCCATCTGGATCACACATGTCCCATGATATGTAGCAACAAGACCTGATTTAGTTATACAATTAGAGTTGTATTAGTTATACAATTATAATATTGTATTATATTATTCCATATCTTATTCTCAGTCTTTTCTGATCAACAATAAGCCCAAAAGAGAGCATCTCCCCTCACCACAATGAAAACCCCTATGTTAATTCAATGTTCTGTGAGTTGTAAATACTTCAATGTTTTTCAACCAGTGAATTCTATTGTCTTTCCCAAGTAAATAGGTTGAAAAAAAAGGAGAAGCAAAACTACTTGTCACCATGCAAATATACATTTGCATGACCCTTTCTTTTTCAATGACTGAGTGGTGACCAGTATACTAGTCTTGTAAGAAATGGACATATTTTGAAATTACAAATCATTTATTTAAATATATACTCATTTTCACTGACAATTTTCAAAAAAATGCCCATATGATTGCCATAATGTTAGAAGTGGAAGAGAAAACAAATGCTGAGAAGGTATATAATTACCCCAAGGCAGTCAGTGAGGTGTTGTTGTGTAAGTCAAACAATTGTTATCTGCCACCAGCACTATCATTTTTATTTTACCTAACTAGGGATGATTTCACAGAGTATCTAGCCACATTCTTATAATATGATCTTGTTCTTAATTACATTATTTTATTTGCACACAGACTAAGGAGAAAAATGACATTCTCTAATAACTCTGAGGTACTGTTTCCAAAAATCCAGGGCAACAGTTTACAGTCACTCTGAAAAGTATAAAATGAATCTTCCTTGTAAATTTCTTGTTCAAAACTTCATAGAATCATACACAGGATTGTGGATAAAAAGAATGTCGAGCACACTATAGAAAAGGGAGTACTATATACTCTGTGGGTTTCTGGAAACCAAAAAGGAACTGTGGCTACACCACCAGAAAATCCAGTGTATACCAGTCAAAACCCAACAGGGATGCAATTTTTCATGCTGCATTCCAACTACTTTGGTCAACTTGTTAAGTCACCAGCAACTCATAACAAAATTGTTTGGTGGGCAGCTGCTTGTTGATGCTGGTTGCTGCTAGGGCTGGGATTAAGTGTCTGAGTCTTAATGGTCTAAGGCCCCAAGCTCTTTCTATTCCTTTTGCATCTATTTATCAGGTTTTAGTAGATGAGCAAAGTTCCTTCAGTAAATGAATCCATCTTGTTTTACTGGGTCAGTATCATAGGTAATCTATTATATGACAGATATCCTAACATTAAAGAAGTGAGATTTGGGGTGACATGTAAAGTTTTTCAGGACACCCAGCAGTAACAAAAAATTTTATTAGTGCTTTTTCTGTTGTGTTCAGAACTGCTTAAAGTTAGCACATCAAGCATTTTTTGAGGATGTTCTAGTTTTTAAATTGTTCAAGATAGAGTCCTTCCTAATTGATACTGCGATTTATGTAACACTTGAATCATATTATTTATTCAAAACATGATTTTATAATAGCTCTAATGATATTTTTATTTACTTCATAAAATATTTACATTGAACAGTGTTAGTCTTGTCATCCAAATCCATAATGAAATAACATCTTCCATGTGCCTTTACTTATATGAGAGCATTGTGGGATTTTTACTTCATTTGGTGGATAGATTAGATATCTGATTTCAAAAGTAAGCCAAGTAGCAAATACCAAATTTTCTATGAGGGGTCCAGAATTTCACCTAATTTTTTATATAGAATGATAATGCATATAATTAAAAAACTATCAATTATGAATGTAAAAAATTTACATTAACCATACAAGGTTTTAGTATAATTTTATGACTTTTGGCTATTCATTTGGCAACATGCCTTGAATTTTATCCTGCTTCAATTTACTAATCAGCTCACATAACTTATTGCTGTTGGAGATATACAATGAATAAAGAAAACATTCAAGGCAATAAAAAAGTTGCATTCTATGTATGAAGATATTTCAGTTTCCCTTGAGAAACAGACAACAAGGGAGGGTAAATTTTGTAAGATCTCCAAGAATTGGGCAGGAAAGGACTATTTGATAAATAGTGAACAATGATTGCTTTGAATGGCTTATGCACTTTCTGTCCTTGATTAAGAAACTCAGTCTATCTGTTGGTAGAATAATGTTAATGATGATCAAAGAGAGGAATACTTAAGTCCTTGTAGAAACAAACAACTATTCTCCTATAGTTAAAACCAGGACCCATGTGACTTCTCTCCAAGATCTGGTCAACAACTGGAATGAAAAATCAGTGTGAGAGATGTTTTTATGCTCTTCAGGAAAAACATGACAGACACAATAAGGCAGTAAACAGCAAAGAAGTGAAATTTTCCAATAAGGGTCTGCCCAAGCCTTTATGCTTTACCATATAATGCCAGTATTAAACTTTGAAATGGCAAGGTAGACATCAAATCACTGCTTATTCTGAAGGGACATACACATTAGTGAGATTTTGTTACTTAAAACAACTATTTTCATGTGATAACAAACACAATATGTTTAGTAAAAACATATTAGGCTATGAAGAGCATATTAGTATAGAAAAATAAGAATCTGGGTCAGTTAAAATATGATGCTTCTAGCTAACATCATTATATTTCAAACAGATGTGATGAAGGGAAATCATAATTTATCATGCCACTGATCGTCTCTATCAGCCCTTTGACTCCTTAGATACTGGACTTTTCTGGTGAGAGTTTGTACATAAAAAGCCCAGAGAGAGATATAAAATTATTGGTTTGAAACAGAGACCAAGGTTTTCTCTCAGAGACTTCTGTCACATTAAGACAAGTAGGATTTAAACCTCTGTGCCATAAAGAACAAGAAAGCAAATAAAAAATATTAGGAGAGATGTCTATCACTCCTAAAGTAAGTTGGTTTTTTTTTTTATCAAAATATTGATGTTTTTTTAAAGTAGCAAAGTTAGTAAAAGTGGGAAATTTTAGATGATGTAGGAAAGTCCATAAACTAATGAAGAAGAGCAGTACTTACTCTTGGATAAACAGAGTGCTATTTATTTCTTAGGTCAAAGTAGGAAAGTAAAGCCAAGAATTCAAGGCGATTTTAAAATTAAAAAAAAAAAATGTTATTTGAAGAAACTTAATGGACCTCTCGTGTGAATCTGGATTGGACAAGAGTCTCCAAGTGAGAGAGACTGACAGATTGGGCTTAAAGATGGCAAATCCTCATCAAGGTTTTATGTAGGTTCCAAAACCTTTTTTCAAAAAATAGTTTCTTTATTTAGGACCATCTGCAAACACTAGCCACACATAAGATTGGAAAGTAAAGTTTATTTTAACAAAGTTAAAACATCTAATCTACAATACAACCTTTCCTAACAAACCCTTAATTCTTCATTTGATGCAATGAAATTCTCAACTAAAAATTTGAGGCATTTACAAGGTAGGAACATGAATGAGTGAGCATAGTTTCCAATAGTCTTTGAAATTATGTGTTAAATAAAAGAAAAGGGGCTATTAAAGTTAAAATGAATTTAGAGAATAAGATAGCTATCAAATCTACTCTGCTCACAAGTCATGCTGATCTCAAAATTTTCATGCTGTGTGAAATCATTAAGTGATCAAATTGCAAAATTTAAATGCCTTTGTAGGAAATTATTTTCTTCAGGGATATCAAATCACTTCAGGCATAATAGTGTAGTTACATCACAGGAAGTAACATCAGAAGAGAGTTTATTAAAATTACTTTAGGGGAAAAATTTCTTGTTAAGTGATATCAAACTTGAAGTCTTCGTTACATACTGTTAACTCAGAAGTAGCAACTAATGAAGAAAAACTAACAATTTTCATCGTATGATGTCCTTTTAAGTTAGAAAATGTGTAACTTTATTCAATGAAATAAACTTGATTTTATTTTTTTAAATGTAGCCTTAAAAATATTGTCATCTTAACTTTACTTTACTAGTGTATCACATTATTAAAAAAAAACAAGTGTATCACATTTAGGAGTATGTGATAAAAAGTCTGTGATTATTTTCTACTGTGAATGATGATGACACATTATTTTAAAGGAAAATGTTGCTTTAGCTTCTCTTCTACTCAGGTATTACTGTGTGACTTAGGTTGGCTTATAACATTAATCTCAGGAAGGAAATAAGTTGTTTTTTTAAACTTTGGTCTGCAAATTAAACAGAATTTCAAGCTCCTGTCTCCTGACCCCAAACTGACCAATGGACTAGAGGACACAGACTACATCCGAAAAAAATAGAGTCAAAAGAAGCTCTGTAATGTGTTTACTTAAAGAAAGCACAACTTGAATGAAGCATGTTTTTTAGTGAGATCATGTTTTACTTTTACCTAATTTTCCAGGTGGGATTAGTGAGGTGCAAGAAAGTCTGGCCAGGGGTTATAACTGAGTCAATAGCACAAATAGAATCAGAATCAAGATTTAAAAAAAAATACAGTAATTAGATCACATGTCTATTCAAAGCCTATGTAAAGATGATAAAACACAAACTTCACTTTCAGAACGTTAGCCACAAATGTGGCTAAAGACACAAATGTTGTGTTCTATCAGCTAGGTAGTTTGCATAAAGGGGAACAATTTTTTTCACCTTGTTGTTAACTATGTCAATATTCTTTTAACTCAATTCAGGATCATTTTCTTCAAAGCTTAATACCAATATTGGAGAATAAACATCAAAATCTTGGGTTTTTCAGCCAGATGTATTTGGTTCAAAGTTTACTCCAGCAGGATACTGACTTCAGATTGGTTAACAGATTTCTCTGCAATGTATCTTGGGAAATCCTCTCATAACTTCCATTTTATAACATTTAAATTATATAAAAGATGTAAAGAACTTAAAATATATACCTGAAAACAATCAAATGTCTGATCATGCTAAGCTAACTTAATTGTTCTAACATTTTGGTTGGACTTGTTTAACTTTTATTTATGGGTATTCTAGTAAACTAATTTTGATAAATTTTCTCATTATTGAATACTGTTTAGGGAAGAGAATTTTGATAATCGAAAGAGAACAATTCACACATTGAATGCATGATATTTATCTTCTTATGTCCCATCTAAACTTATTGGTTTTTAACACATATGTAGTCAATGCATAGGCCTCCCCAAAAGAAATATAAATTGTAATTTGATTAAAAACCAACAATGGGGCAGGAGCTGTGTATGGCGTCTGCCTTGCGTGCCCTAGCCTAGGACCATGGTTCTATCCCCCGGCATCCCATATGGTCCCCCAAGCCAGGAGCCATTTCTGAGTGCATAGCCAGGGTGTGGCCGAAAACAAAACAAAACAACAATAGAAAACCCAACAAGAGTAGCACAGATTTTTACCAAACACTAAATCTCCCATTGCTAGTCGACATATTGAAAAGACCTCTTGCCATCTTTTAATTGAGGGGCAAGACAGACATAAGGTGGCACTGGTTCAGATGAGAAAGAAAAATAATTTGGGCTAGAGTGATAACACAGAGGTAGGGCATTTGCCTTACATGCTGTTGACCCGGGATGGAGCCAGGTTCGATCACTAGCATCCCATATGATCCCCTGAACTTGTCAGAAGCAATTTCTAAGTGCAGATCCAGGACTGACCCCTGATCACCACAGGGTGTTGCCCCCCACCCACAAAAAAAAAAAAGAAAAAAATGATTCAGTTCATGTTGATTAAAGCTATGGTTTGGAAGCAAATATCCAGATTAACCCCACTATCCTTTCATCCCAATCTCAAACCAGTTCTGACATCTAATTCTGTGCACTTGGCTTTCATCTCTGCAGCTTCAAGGCCTTCTGCAACCTTTCAAAACAGGCCTTTTTTAATCTAATCATCTCTGGGAGTAGCTCAGCTCAGCACAACTAGAGAACTCCCTCTGACCACAGGAAAACATGGGCCACTATTTTGCTGTGTGTCAACCACTTCCTTAGTGTCCAGCTGAACATTTGGCATTCGCATGTTCACTTGCCAGATTTTTAGCTTAGGAAACATTTTTGGAGTCTTTCATGGTGAAGAGATTCACTTAGCACATTTTATGATTAACTACTAGGAAGCAAAGCTTGTGCATGTTTGCAAATTATGGATTTCATCAGTCTTAAGTAACATCAGAGTGTTCCTCCTAACATATTAAGAGCTGGCCCAACATCAATAAATTATTGTTTTGAAGAGGCATGTGTGTGGCAGGTGAAGTTTTTATTATTACAAGCTGACAATAGAAGTTTGGCCAGTTCAAAATATAAACTTGATAGGTAAACTTAGATTCACTTTTAACATTCTCTAGTTTATGTTTGGCTTGTAAAAATGACCTTGATCAGGCCCGGAGAGATAGCACAACGGCGCTTGCCTTGCAAGCAGCCGATCCAGGACCAAAGGTGGTTGGTTTGAATCCTGGTGTCCCATATGGTCCCCTGTGCCTGCCAGGAGCTATTTCTGAGCAGACAGCTAGGAGTAACCCCTGAGCACCGCTGGGTGTGGCCCAAAAACCAAAAAAAAAAAAAAAAAAAAAAAATGACCTTGATCACGCCTTTATCCCCATGAACAGAGAATGTATGCTCATATTTAAAAATAATTTTCTAATTTTTCTTAATAATATAGTCACCATTTACAGGCACTCCCTGGAATATTAATGAGGCTGACAACTTATTAGTGAATACTCTGATTATAAATTCATTGAAAAAATCTCTTATTTTCCATCAATCTGTTTTGGAATCAGTTTCCTTTGTATCACCCTTTATAATCATTATCAGGAAAGGCAAATGTCCCAATTTACCAATGATACACTGTTCAGAATTTTTCATTAAATTCACTTTATTCTGATTTTAATACCATGGTTAAAAATATAGATGGCAATTTAGAATTTTTCCCTATTAATCTTGTATGCTGAGTTTCGTAGGGCATATTTTAGACAAAGGAAATAAGAAAATGATGGCAATTTATATCTAAATTTAATGTCTATTTTTTTATATTTTTGTTTTGTTTTTTGGCCACACCCAACAGTGCTCAGGAATCACTCTTGGCATGCTCAGGTGATAATTTGGGATACTGGGCCTGAACCTGGGTTGGCTGTATGAAAGGCAAATGTCCTACCTGCTGTGATTTTTAATTAAAAAATGTTTTGGCCTTTTGGCCATAGTGGCAGTGCCCAGAGATTTCTTTAGCTCTGCATGCAGCAATCACTCTTGGCACGGTTTAGGAGGCCATATGGGTGCCGAGGATAAAACCCAGATGCACCTTATACAAGGTTAATACCTTATTCACTGTACTGTAATTCTGGTCCCTCCCGGGTAGGCCGCATGCAAGGCAAATGCCCTACTGCGGTGCTATCTCACCAGCCCTTCCTATCACTATTTTAATCTATTATGTCTAGAAAAGGAAACAATAGAGTAATCCATGTGATATTTTGTCCACTAATAAAAAGATAATTATTTTTGTTTGTTTTGGAGGAGGATCCACACAGGGCAGTGATCAGGGCTTATTCTTGAGTCTATGCTCAGGAAAATTCTTGGCAAACCGGAGAGACCATACGGGATATTGGGGATCTAACCAGGGCTAACTGCGTACAAGGCAAATGTCCTACCTGCTATTCTATACCTGGTCTCAAAATGCAACTCTTAGTCAAATATATTTTCTTTTTTTATTTCTAGAAAAAAATTAAAATAATGGTAAAAATGTTAAAATTTTCTTGGTAGCTTATGTTTTGAGCACTCTAACATATTTATACTACCTCTGTACAAATAAAACAAACTGCACATTTTGAGATGGACTCAAACAAACTTAAAAAACTCTAAAAAATATAAGGTCACCACACCATTTAATCACTATATGGAGTCTGTTACCCTGATATCTGGAGCCTGTTACCCTGATATCTGGAAAATATAAATGTCTAATCAAAGGAAGAGAGGACATTTGAGAAGATTCAAATGAGAGTAGAATAGGAAGAGAATTAAGCATGGCTGCTTCTACTAATGATTTCATGTAACAATCTGAAAATTATGCAATGAAAAGATCATCCATTTGAGTTACTTCAGATCATAAAGGCAATGGAGCCTGATTCTGTAATTACCTACAGATTATTTCAAAATATTTTGTAAAGTTGTCACAGACATACTTTAAAAATCATGTACTTGGGGCCAGAAAGATAGCATGGAGTTAAGGCATGCAGAAAGTAGGTGGTTCGAATCCTGGCATCCCATGTGGTCCCCTGAGCCTGCCAGGAGTGATTTCTGAGCATAGAGCCATGAGTAACCCCTGTGCGCTGCCGGTTGTGACCCTCCCCCCCAAAAAAATCATGTATTTAATATCCATGCAAAAGCTAAAAATTAAAGAATAATAAAGTAATTTTAAGATCATATATATAGGGCTGGAGAGGTAATATAGGATTTTAGGCTCTTGCCTTGCACTCCGGTTAGATCCCAGTTAGCACTGAGTGTGGTCTCCCAAGCACTGCTAAGAAGGAATCTGAGTTTAGAGCAAGAGGCTAGGAGCACTGGTGGGTGTGAACCAGTTTGCCACCCCTCATTTCAATAAAATGAATGGAAGCCAGATGCTGTTATGGCAAGAAGATTAAATCCATATTACTGTAGTTTTAGATCAAGCTTAAATTTCCCAGAACATACCATAAGTAGCATTCAGGGAAAATTGAATAGGCAGTATGTAAATGAGAATGAATCGTAGTGAATTCTAAAGGAGTAAATAGAGATAATCCAACTAAGAAATTAAAGGTACTCAAAGATCTAGGTTTGGTGTTTTCTTAATGAGGTCTTCATTTCCTCTACACAGTTCTCTGATAAAACTGCCTTACCAATATTCTTGTACAATGAGATAAACTCTTGCACACATTCCACTGCATAATTATAAATAAAGCAGTCAAGGTATACTTTGGCCTGTGCTCTGGAATGATTCCTGAAGTGCTCAGGGATTGTATCTTCTCAAACTAGGTTGGCTACATGCAAAGCAAGGACCTTAAGCCCTGTACTATCTCTACAGTCCCATGTACTGCATTTTAACAGAACATTTTTTGTCATCACATCTGGAATGCTACCTTATCCTATTCCTAAATTTTCCTGAGAAGCCTCTGAGGATGCTAGAAGTGTGCCAAATAGCCTGTCAAAAAACTAGATATTTTTTCTTTACTTCTTTTTTCTTCTCCTCCTTTTTTTGTTTATTCTTCTGCCTCACCCAGAAGTACTTAAAGAGTAGACATGGCTGGTTCTGGGACTATATGGAGTTCTGGACTATTGAACACAGTCACTGAGTTAGGACAAATACCTTACCTGCTGTACTGTCTCTTCTGCACCAGTAATATTTTTCTTGCTCTAGGACTCCATAATCTTATGGATGAATGAAATATTCAACACTACAGATTATTTCTCATTGCCCCGCAGGATGAACTAAAACATTATCACTTATCTGAAATTTAGAATTATTCTGGAACTTCTCTCATTCTTAAAATTTTAAAAGTATGCCCCTTTATGTGTTATGACTATACTCTACAATATCTTCTCTTAGTTTCCACTGAAAAATCAAAATTTAGCTTTTGATAGCTCTGGTGTTTACTTAATTTTCTCTCTTATATACATATATACCTATGTAATAAATACTGATTGAAGATCTATATCTATATTAAGTTTTATGTTTATCACATATCACATCACAGTGTGATGTGCAAAAGCAATAGACAGGTGAATACAAAAACTGAAGTTCAGAGAGCATATGTGTTTTGAAAATACTTTCAACTCAGAGTTAGTAGGGTGATTGTCTTGTGTGCAGTTGCCTCATGTTCAATCCCTTGGACCCTATTATGTCCCCCAAGTCTGGCTAAAAAAATCCTGAGTGCAATCAAGAGTAAGTCCTGAGCACTTCTGAATGTGTCCCCAAACAAAGTCAATACAAAACAGAAAATACTGTCAGCTCTCTTAGAGCAGCATTCATGGAATGAATTCTCATTTTCCTTCATGATTTTCTGATATAAAACAGAACATGAATACAGAGTTAGGGTCTCATATCAAATTCTGAATTCTGGCAGTAAGAATTTCCAGCTTGTAAGATGTTTAAATTCAGATCTTGTCAACAACATATTAGGCAAATGCTAATGTTGTTTTGTTACCATTGTTTAGAAGGTAAGCAGAGTGCCAGCTAAGTAAGATTATGAGTAGTACTTTAGAATTGATATGTGACTTCTGATTTCTATTTTACTGCTTCAACATACTTACCATATGTAGAATTACATATGTGAAATTATTTTACCTCCCCCAACAAAAAGAGCAGCTAGAAATGAACACTTTAGGAGATGATCACAGCCAACCAAGAATGTTTTAAATTCTATGTTAAAACTACAAGTTTCACTTAAACAAACTGAGAATGTGTAAATAACTACAGCAAAAATACTCTAATGTTCATATCATAACTGAACCCCAGAAGATGATGCTAACTTGTGAAATATATGTGTAAGAGCAAATAAGCTGTTGACTAAAAAGCAAAGCAATGGGGTATATATGGATACAAATAACAGTTGGTATCACTAATATACCCAGTTTAATTCCTAAAATAATCACATGAAAGAGGCACTATTATTTCCAATTTTTAGGAAAATTTAGGAAAATGGGCTTAGAGAATTTAAATGAGATTGAGATGATAGGATGAAAACACGAGTTTAACAACAATTGAGCACAGATGCATCAAATTTAAGGGATAATCTTAAATTAAATTCTTATATCCTTAATAGCCTAGATCCATGCTTGAGAGCACATATTTCTAACTGCTGCAATATTTTTTAAAATAATTAACTCCATCCATATTTTTTGTATTTTGAGAATTTAGGGTTTTATTTCAACGACAAGCAGTTAGGTGTGTGACATTTGAATGTGTTTGACTTTGACATTAGAAATGAGAATGGCACCCTTTTCCTGAGTCTCTTATCACCGTGGATAGAATCAGATAGGATGATTCACAATGGAATAAACATGATACATTTCTGTGTAAACTGATTATCCCTGGGTAAGTTGGATACTCCTCAGAGTCACTTGAAGACACATCTTAGAATTCCTGGTTCAACTGTGACAAATTTAGTCAGTTACTTAATGATCCTTAAAGACAGTAGCCAGTGGCAAATTGCTCTTAAGCTTTTAAATGACGCTGTCAGACAGGAAACACCGTCCATGCCTTCTCCTTTATTAGTTAACCCTAATAGTGCAAATATAAACACACTTAATCCCCAAACAGTACCACTGAACCAGGAGAAATCTGGAATTAATTGCGGAGTATTTGGGTTCCCTTGCAGCTGGTGCAAGTGTTTGATTTGGACAGGGAAGAGAAAAAGGTCCTGCATACCAATTTCGTGAGCCACCGTGAAAGCTGCGTGCAGACCATCATCTTCAATGACAGCACAGCTGCGCTCTGGAGAACATATGGTCCCCACGTCTGCCATCCCCAGGGTGTCACATGAATGATGCCCACATAAATCCTGCCGGGAGAAAGAGAGAAATCAAGAAAATCAATTTGCCTCCAGAAGGAGCCACCTTATCAAATCACTTGCTCACTCCAAATGACAAGATTAGGCTCTGTTGATGGCGTCACCTTTTGCAATTTTGGAAATGTCCCAAAGGCAAAATAAAAGGCGGATAGTGGCCCTTCTCAGCTGTTTTGGGCCCCAGAAATACTTAAGGATGATGGGACTCAGTTCCACTTAAAAACATGTCTTGAGTTTATAGTTTGACAATTGCCATGGGAGGCTTCTTCTTAAGAAAAGGCACAGCGCACACAAGCAGGCACATATATCATAGATCGCATTCATGTCTAAGTTTTACCGCAAGCTGGTCCTAGAAATTTTTCCCCATCACAGGGGAAAACTGCAGCCACATATTTGTGGTGAAGTACAAATTGATCAGTAATTGGGAAAGGAAATGTAATTTTCATCAAAGGAAGGTGATCTCAATTTTCAAATTGAGATATATTTTTTATAGATTGTGTAGTCAAAAATGCATGAAACTATCTTTCAATCATTGAATCTAGTATCTTACAATCTGATTTGTCTACCGAAAATATATGCAATATTTGGTGTTTTGGTGAGTGTCTGCACATTTCTTTGAACTTGTTTAGCTTTTTGGTTTTGGTTTGGTTTAGATTGGTTTGGTTTGGTTTTGGCCCACACCAAAAATGTTGAGGGCTTACTTCTGGCTCTGCACTCAGGTTTCACTCCTGGTGGAATCAGGGGACCCTATGGGATGCTGGAGGTTGACCGTGGGTCAGATGCATGCAAGGCAAACACTCTGTCAACTATATAATTGCTATGGCCTCAAGTTGCATGGTTTTTTAAGAGACCTAAAAAGAGGATCACAAATATAAAACCTGAATGATTGAAGATTAGCAAGAATTGATCACAGGTGTGTCTAATTTTAATATATAATCTTAAATTAAATTTATATCTTTGGTAGCTTAGATCCATGCTTGGGAAACATATTTCTAACTACTGTAATATTTGATTGGTCAATTAGATGGTTAATTGATATGGTCATTTGGGATGAAAGAGACATCAGCAAGACTTTCTAAAATATAAGCACAAAGAGAAGCATATCAAATTTTTAAACAGACTTATAATAAGAAACTTTTCCTTGACTGCTATTGAGAAATTTAATATTAGAATTTTTTGTGCTTGATTATTGTTTTCAGTGAAAATTAACAACAGATAAGTCATGAATGGCCCTTCCAAAAAGATAGTATTCCAGTAAGCCATAAGTACTTACAGTTCATATATAAAATATATAATTATGAAGATTACAATTTATAAATTTAAATAGTACTCTACATTTTTCATTTATGGCTGCTATTTTGTTTTTTTTTTTTTTTAGTTACCATATCTGAGTTGGTAGGAACACAACAAACATTTGTGTCACTGAGGTGATTGCAGTTAACATCATGGTGATTCAATATGCCTTTAATAATATATTATATGTTTGTAGGACCCCAGTAGACTTCAGATGTCCAGGCTAGGTGTTATTATTGTATAATAAATGCCAGATATTCAATGCAAACATTTTTTTTATTCATGTAATTCTTCATTTTGCTAATAAAATATAAGAGATACTACTTTAAGGATATATCCTACTATCTTTTCAGTACTGTTACAGGTCCTTATTGGGCTTTATATATGTATGTGAGCTATTGTAGCTGCAAGGAATAAAGTTGTGACCATCATGTTAAAGCATCAGACAGTGAAAACCTCAACCAAATATCCCTGGTTAATTAATGCCCCAAACAAACATCAGGCTCCGAAAGTTTGCTGTGCATCATCCTGTGTTAGCCTGTGAAATCTCAACTTACAGCAGTTGAGAACAATGAGTACTTTTTAAATTTGATATTAGAATTACTTTTGCATAATAATTTTTGAGATGATGCAATTTATTTTTTGTTTTAAAAATTATTTATCTATTTATTTATTTGTTTTAGTTTTGAGGTCTCACCCAGCAGCATTGACAGGTTGCTCCTGGCTTTGCCCTCAGAAATCACTCCTGGCAGGTTCAGGGGATTATATGGGATGCCAGGGAATCTAATCCCGCTCTACCACATGCAAGGCAAACACTCTATCCTCTGTTCTATTGCTCCAGCCCCTGCAATTCATTTTTTATTTAGCTCCCCCACACACACAATTATTCTTGGAGCTTTAAGATCCAAGTCAGAGTTCCAATGAATTGTTGTACAATTCAGATGATTTCTGACTTCAGAAATAGGTGAGGACAAGGTGCCAGCAAACATTATTACCTCAAGAAAAAATTCCCAAACTTTTCAAAATCAAGGTTGGTGTTTATCTTCAAAAATTTAGTATTCAGTATATTAAAGTAATAAAATAAAAGTATTATTTTTTATAAAGAACACCATTTCTGTGCTAATAAAGTTATATATTGAGTTACAGCAAGTGAAAATGCCCTTCTATTCAGAAACTGGATTTTTAGTATTTCTCTGCTTACTGGTAATCAAGTGCTCAAAAGTGGTCATCAATCCTCCTTGTCATCTTGAATTTCATTAAGTGCATCTGGTCCTTTGCCAGGAAATTTATGCATGAAACAAAACTATGAACAGAGCACTTGTATTTTTTCTTAACGACATTGATTAAAACTCTTGACGACTCCTTGATACTCTATCTATGCAACTTTAATTAAAGTGGCCATCTTTTCATTTTTCCCAGTAATTAGCAGCCCAGTGTCATTTTATCCTATAGATTTGCAGTGAAGACCTAATTTCTTTGTGATCAAATATTACTTCTAGAGCATTTTACTTATTAATTCAACTTATTAATCAATTAATTAAGAATATAGTCATTACTGGGGCCGGAGAAATAGCACAGTGGCGTTTGCCTTGCAAGCAGCCGACCCAGAACCTAAGGTGGTTGGTTCGAATCCTGGCATCCCATATGGTCCCCCGTGCCTGCCAGGAGCTATTTCTGAGCAGATAGCCAGATAGTAACTCCAGAGCACAGCCAGGTGTGTCCCAAAACACACAGACACACACAAATATAGTCATTACTTTCATATCATTTTTGAAGGGTTATTTACAATAACATTTCTCAGTTCAAACCTTATTTCATCCTTATAAGTTCCTTTTTTAAAACATATACTGTGAATATATAAGAAAACACTAGAGAAAATGGCATTTATCTGGCCATTTATCATCTATCCTATATTATTTCTATTTTTAGAATCTGAGATGAAGGAGATAAAGAATAAATTTGGATCACATATCATGCCCCAATGAGAGTCAAATGAACTTAAAGTTATGACAAGAATTTTCAACTTTGTTACTGTTGATCTAAAGATATACTGCATTCTTGGGCCAGAGAGATAGCATGGAGGTAAGGCATTTGCCTTTCATGCACTAGGTCATTGGTTTGAATCCCGGCATCCCATATGGTCCCCTTAGCCTGTCAGGAGTGATTTCTGAGTGTGTAGCCAGAAGTAACCCCTGAGCGCTGCTGGGTGTAACCCAAAAACCAAATATAAATAAATAAAATAAAATAAAGATATACTGCATTCTTGTTACATTATAGATGCTTCATTTCATGATGATCAATGTCATAACCATTATGAGCTAGGTAATGAAAGTTTTAACAAAATGAAAGGGGTTTAAGAGTTTTCCAAAATGTAACTGGTGAATTTGGGGTGTACTATTGGTCAAAGTCATGACTAATCATTACATAAACTCAAAATTAGAGACAGAATAGAATGGTCATCAAGACCAATACAGACATGACAGAATAGGATAGCCATTGGTCTAAAGATCTTTCACATGGCATGGTCACATGGCATGGTCATTTTGAGCATTATTAATATGCCACAAACTATGATTCATCATGGAATTTAGATGGTCTATTAGTAACTCAGTCAGAGGAAGTAGTTGGCAGAGTAATCAAATATACTAAATCAAGACGTCAATGCCCAAAAGTTATTATGAGTTATTATGAGTTGAAAAATCTCAGACACATTGGGCATAAAAAACAAAATATGGAGACATGAATGTACAAAGTCAATGAAGACTTTTTATCCTTGACAAGGAGGAAAAGTGCTCATGTGTGAGAGAAGGAATTCAAGGAAACACAGGAGTGTGTCTCTCAGTAGCATAAATGTGCTGAGGGAATGAGCTGAAGGAAACACAAATGCTGATGAGAGCAAAGAGTATCCTGACTGCAGCAACCACAGCTATCATGAAAAAAGACCTCGTGAGGAGAATCAGCAACTCTTGCCTTCTAGAAACATTATCACTTGGTAAGGGCAAGTATGACACTCAAGGGAGGGCATAGAAGAAAACTTCACTAACCTTGTGTGTCTGTCTGACAACTCAATTCTTACAAAGAAGAATTTGAGATAGAAGAGTTAACTTGGCATGATATCCATTCTAGTCATAAAGATAAAAAGATAACAGTAGTAAAAAGATAACAACATGTATAAGACATGTGTTCTCTGTATCCTTTATGTAAAGAGTTATTTATCTCACTGGTCATCTATGTAGCAATTTTCAATAATAATAGCTTTATGGGGACCAGAGAGATAGAATAAAGGTAAGGCATTTGCCTTGCATGCAGAAGGACAGTGGTTCGAATCCCAGCATCCCATAAGGTTCCCTGAGCCTGCCAGGAGCGATTTCTGAGCGTAGAGCCAAGAGTAACCCCTGAGCACTGCTGGTGTGACCCCCCAAGACCCCCCAAAATAGCTTTATTTTGAACCACATTAAAGACTACATGAATTATGCCCTGCTAGAAAAATCATTACAACGACCCAATGTCACACACATTTTTCAAGTTTCTTGTTGTATATGTAGATAAATAAAACCCCTTAAGAAACATTCTGATCTAGAGAACAAAATGAATGTCAATAAAAAAGCAGATTGTGACACATTATTAGAAACATATTTCTGGGAAATTACAGAAGAATTGAGCTCTCCTTGAGGTATTTCATAGAGATATCTGAGAGGAGGTGACTGGATCTTGAGGAATTAATGGAATCCTGACAATATTAGCTAAAAGATGTCCTAAGAAGAAAATTTTAGAGCAAAAACCAGGAATGGAAAAAAACAGGGTCTGTTTTGTGAATGACAGGAAGTTTGTGTGGTTGGAGTCAAGGATTTGTCAAGCCAGAGGGCAAGACTGGAAGGGTAGATAAATAGTCTGAGCCCAGAGACCCAAGACAGAAATTGTTCCTAGAAAAATGTGAAATAAATTGAAGAGAAGAGTAGATGGAGCAAGTTGGAGAATGATTGGAGCAGACATACAAAGAGTTATTTTGTAGAGTGTAATGAAAGCTGACTAGACATGGTGAATGGAAGTTTGGTTGCTTTTTAATTCTTACTTGAGTATTAAGAGTCATAGTAGAATTGTATATACAATTCTCAAATACAGCCCCTTCGTTTTGAATAAAAGGAGTTTTGAGCAGGTCACCTTGTGGACTTGAATATATATATATATATATACACATATATATACATGTATGTATTCATACCTGAATATACACATGTTATTAATTTCTGTATATATGGAAAACTTAAACTGTAGTGGTCTGTCTATGTCAAAAACCTAAGACTAGTGGGACAACAGAGCTCAAACCTTTATGTAAATACTTTTATTACTAAATTTTGTTTACCACAGTATGCTAGCTATTCTCACATGACACTGCTCTTCCTATTTTACATTGATACTGACTAGTTAGTCAAACAAAAAAAAGTTTCATTAATATATCTAGGCTTTATGGCATATCTGGTAAAACTCAGTGATATAGAGACATATGATATACACAAAATCTTCTGGTAGAAATATTCCAGGAAATAAGCAACAGGAAGTGTTATCTCCAGAGGCTTTGTAATAATCCCTTTCCTATATAAATGCTGTAATCAATTACTTTCTTGGAGTTCAGCTCTATGGGATATTTATCCCAAGCAAAAGGCAAACCTGGCATTCCAAACTTATACAATGCAAGTCAGACTTGCTATCAGTCATTTCTTTTGGCGGGGGCATCCATCAATATTTAGGAGTCATTCCTAGTTCAGCTCTCAGGAATTATTTGTGGGGATACTCAGGAGATACTGGAAATTTAACCTTGGTCTGCCACTTGCCAGGCAAGCAAGAACCCTACCTGCTGTATTATCTCTCTGGCTCCTGCTATCAGTCTTTACTTCTACTTTTTATCTCTCTTGTCCATAATTTTCTATATATTATTTCATTAAAATGATAGTTTTATAACATAACAATTCCTTCTGCTCAATGATTTACTCATTTCTGCCTCATTTGAACATTTCTCGACTCAAAACTTGCTTTATATTTACTAATGCCACTGATTTAGTCTGGCCTTCTTCAGTCTCCTTGAAGATTACTGAAAAGCCTGCAGAAGCACCTCTGAGATTCACTCCAACTACTGAGGCTAAACTGCTTATTCCAGAACATGCCACAGATCATTGATGTTTTCTTCCCATTTAATTTACACTAAATTTAATTTAGAATTTAACCTTGTCAGCATGGGACTAAAAATGAACCTGTGTCCTGCCTCATCCCCACCTCGCCAATCTGTATGTTGAACTTCTATCTCCAATGTGACTGTGTTTGAAACTGGAACTCATTTGAATTCATTTGAAATATGATTATAATGGTGGAGTTTTTATTTAATATGATTAGTGTCTTTTGAAGAAAGAAACCAGAGCTCTCTCTTGCACTTTCCTCTCCCGTGAGTCCAACCCATGCAAGAAATACAGATGAATACACAGGAAGAAAGAAGGCAATGTTCAGAAGTTAAGAAGAGAGCTCTTACTGGAAATCAAATATTCTGACCTTGATCTTGGACTTCCCAGCCTTCATAACTGTGAGAAAGAAGATTCTTGTGTGTAAGCTACCCAAGTCTAATCTCTCTTACTATGGAAGTGCCAACGACTAACACACCTGGTATACAATTTCTTCCTTACTAGTTACTACTGTTTTCTATAGATTAATGTATCATGCTTCTGCTTCCAGCACCTGTAATATCACATGTAAATACCCTCATTTTACAGTGTCACTATACCGCTTCTGGGTCATTGGAGATGATTAATTTGGGGTACCTATAATTTCTTTCATCTTGGTATACTTATATTGTCTATATGTTCTTTATAGGCCTGTCTAATCCTGTACTTTCTCCCAAATTGTACTTGGATTGCTTAATCAACATTCTTAGGGTCTTCCATGCCATCAAATAACTGTTTCTGTAATAAGTCATGCTTTTAGCTGGATAACAATGATCAATTTCCTTGTCTGATTCTGGAATTGATTCTAGACTGTTTTGAATCACTGAATCACCTTTCCTCCTTTAGAAATTTAGAAATGATGGGGCCGGTGAGGTGGCGTTAGAGGTAAGGTATCTGCCTTGCAAGCGCTAGCCAAGGAAGGACTGTGTTTTAGATCCCCCGGCGTCCCCCAAACTGCTAGGGGCAATTTCTGAGTTCTTAGCCAGGAGTAACCCCTGAGCATCAAACAAGTATGGCCTAAAAAAAAAAACAAACAAACAAAAAAAGAAATTTAGGAATGATGAATAAATTAACTACTGTATTTTTATTTTCAACAGAATGAGCAGAAATATCTTTTTTCTTTGTCATTTATAAGCTACTACTTTTTATTCTCTGTGCAGTAGTCCTTATCTATTAAATTATAAGAAGGACAATAGTTTCAAACCAGTAAAATATTAATAATAAGACAATTTATGGCTATGTATAAGTATATAAGATATGCTGAATACAAGCTGGTTGAATGAGAATCAAATTTATCTATCATCCAGAATAGGTTCAATTTTACAACTGTAATTAAGAGTGTATAAAGATCTATAGCTAGATAGTGGGTTGAGTGATGGATTATAGATGGTGAAGTATTTGATAATGGACATAGTATGTATAAATCGCGTATATCTGAGGAAACTGAGAAAATATATAAGCAAAGTTTATAACTTATTGTAAATCAAAATTATTTCAATAAATATAGAAATAAAAGTTAGTTGACAACATTAATTTTCCCATCTCCTCTAATTTCCAAGTCCTTTTTAAAGTTAAATTACAATATTTATGAGTCCTAACAGTAGACAGTTTCATATAATTATCATCTTCTCTGTTATTGTTAAGACCAAATAAACAGGGATCAGGTATAATCCATCAATCCACCTTCATAAACTTAAATGGGTTTGTCACACAGAGTTAATTCCCATAGCTAAGGGCAAAATACAGCAGTGATATAGGTCTGTAGGGCATATTGAAAAACAGAATGGACATTTTTAGAATCTTTAAAAAGTATTTATAAAATGTCACTAGGAGTTGTCTAGTTCCCAGGCTTACAATTACTGAGTTAGCATCATATCAGTAGGATTATCATATGGCTAAAATTTTTGACATGAGTATATCATTGCCTAAAGTAGGATTTTAACTCAAATATGTGATGGATTTATTCAATCTAGGAGCAAGCAATGAAGGAAAAAATTCTCATCCTTCTTCCATAATACTTGACTTTCTCTTTCATCCATACTATCAGAATCTCAGAGGAGTCATTCTTATTAAGTGGTACATTAGTACTAATGAAAATTCATGAACTTGCTTTCCTAGCCTAGTCTCTTAGATAATATATAGTTTCAGTCCAATGCTTGTGTAGGAGTTAGGGATGCCCAACATTTTCCAATTCTTATTCTCAAGAAGATAGTTTCAGGTTCTAAAAAATGGTCTCCACATTGGATTTAATCCTCAATCCTAAAACATCCTTATTTTTAAATAAAACTGGAAGCCAGGAATAAGGAAAAGACTCTGGAAAGCAAAATTAAATCTTGGGAAGATTGAATATCTACTGTTCAATGGCAGAAACAGTGTGAATTACAGCTTTAGCACCATTGCAGAATGAACTAGACTCTGATGCCAGAGAACTGACTGGTGTTAAGTTTCCCTAATTAGAACTGTTCCAAGTCCTGGAGCACAGTCCTGATAGTGAAGTGTGTTAGTTTAATAAATGAGTTACTAGTGTTCTTCTGCTGACTCCCAGGCACAATGTCCAAGGTGGCCTAGGGTAGTAAACAGGAGTGGAAAATATCTCTTCACAATTTGCTTCATGCTTAAAAAAAAAATGCAATTTAGCAGAAGACATCTGGACATAGGGCATTTTGCACAGTGCTCAGAGCCCATCAAAACACAGATTTAAAGACTTGGCATCTGACTACTAAGCTACTTCTTACATTCAAAACAGGGGTGTAAAAGTAGAATCTTAGTGCCAACTCTGGTTTTTTTTTTTTCTTTCATTGAATAAAAAGCAGAGCCATAATGGTTTCTCTTTAGGTCTTCCTTAAATATCTGATTTCTGTGAGATAGAAGAATTGGCTGAAATGAGATCTCCTCTTGTTTCTCACATCCAGAAGTTTTAGGCTCAGGCTAATTTTCCAATTTGAAGTCCTCATAAAGGCAGGCATGCTTTATAAAGCTCTTGGAAAACTTTTCTCAGCCCCTTAACTAATAGTGCCTATTAAATTAGGTACATATATTCATAAAACACATGTTTTTCAAAGATTTGGTTCTTGTCAAGTAAGACAGATATACCAGAGGGCCAACCACAAGCTAAATAAAATTGGATTTTCTCAAGTTTGCTTCTGCTTGGCAAGAAGGCCAGGGAAGAGAACCCATGCAGAATATTTTCCATGTGTAGATTAGTGTGAAAAATGTATGTTATTATCATACTTATTTAAATTAATATAGACTATTAATTTCTTTCTCTCCTGCTTTTACCTATATATATATGTATGTATGTATGCACATGCATCAAAGTTTGCAAAATATGAATTGTTAAGAACTCAATTAAAAACCAAATTCAAGAAAAGCAATAAACAAATTATGGGCAATTATTGAATGTTTTTTTTCTTCTTTTATTCCTTCTTAAGATGGGACAAGTTTGGAGGAATGGGGTTTTCTACTTATTTTTGTTTATTTGTAAAAGAAATATGGCATGTATTTAGGAAAGAACATGAAAATGTTCTACTTTTTGGAGTAGTATGTCTATAAAAGTATTTTTCCTCTGTCTTTAGAGCACTTCCTTCCATAACACGCTGAAGCCTTCTTCTTGGCAGCCTTTTAGGATGTAGCAAAGCAAGAAAACCAGACATGGAAAGTTGCTCACCAAAAAAAAAAAAAAAAAAAAAGAAAAAGAAAAAGAACCCAACTTGGAAACCAATAAGAAATGGATACTTTTACAGGACAATTTCACCTCACAGGGAAGTCTACAAAATAAATGTTCTTCCATTTCAAAGACTAATATTGTGTAGGGAAATGAAAGGATGGTTTCCAGAAGATCACTGAAAGAGTAAAAGAAAAAAGATTTTCGATGGCATCCAGAACCCTGTGCTGCTGTTGGATTTCTCCTAAATTGCTGCCCTCTGGAGTCTTTGTTTATATGTGGCTTACATTTATGTCCAACCCATGGACCACAAGGCTTCCTCAGCTCCAAATTTATTAACACTTGTTCTTCATACCAGCTGTGCCTTAGAAAAAGTAGGAACTGTAGTGGTGGAGCTGTGTGAGTTTGGAGACCTCCTGCAAAACATCATTTAACTTCCTCTTCTAACTCTGTTTTCTCCATTTCATACCATAACTGGAAATTTCAAAAGGTCTAATCATTCCTCTCTTCTGGATGTATCTCAGACACTTGGAGGTATGTCTTGAAACCTCTGAGTAAATTGAATGATCCAAATAAACTCCTATCCCATCCTAGGTTCTGTCTTTTCTCTCTTTTTTTTTTTTTAGAGGTAGGGATCACGCCCAGTGGTGCTCATGGCTTCCTCCTAGGTCTGTGCTCAGGGATCACTCCAGGTGGGCTTGGGGAAGGGGTCATATATGGTACCAGGGATCATAACTGGTCCAGCCACATGCAAACAAGCACCCTACCTGCTGAACTATAGATGTCAACCCTCCCACCCCAGGTGTTGACTCTAAATGTCACCCTTAGGTGGTGATCTAATAACTGTGCATGCACACAGACAGATTATGTTTCTCTCTAAATTCTCAACCTATCAAGATCAATTTCTCTCTCTTCCCATAACCATTTTCCTAAAAAATTGCAAAATTCTGGGAAAACATTCATTCTCATATCTTGATTCTTTGCCCAATCTTTCTGCATTGATCTTTGTGGAGAAACCGCCATCCCAAACCCAAATATGCAAGCTGGATATGACCCTTCAGTGGTCATTGAAGTGGAGAAAAGGAAAGGGCTTGAGAGGCTGAGTTGAGTTAGGTGAAACAGTCTCTAAGATACCCCCAAAGGTCTATTTCTCTATCCTTTCGTCTGTCCCTTCTTTTTATTTTATTTTTTTCTTCCAGAAACTGAGATTCCACCCCAGTGGAGAATAAGAGAATTATTTTAGGAGGACAGGTTGGAAAAGAAAAAAAAAAAAAGTCTTACATTTGGAAAGTAATCCCTCTTACTGAGGCTGCAGAAAAACAAAAACAAAAACAAACAACAAAAAAAAATAAGGAAGAAATCTAGGCTATTTACAGAGAAATTTACAGAGAAAGGGCGTTTGCCTTGCATGCAGCTGATCCGGGACAGACAGTGGTTCGAATCCCGGCATCCTATATGGTTTCCCTAGCCTGCATAGAGGGATTTCTGAGCACAGAGCCAGGCATAACCCCTGCGCGCCACCGGGTGTGACCCAAAAACCAATTAAAATCTTGGTGGTTCTACCATCAAGATCCTTCCTCTAGCAGAACACAGTCTTACGTAGGGGAGCAGTAAGAAACTTAAGATTCCTGATTCCCAAAATAATCGTTCGCTCCCCCTTTTCCTCTGTACCAAGTACATTTCCCCAAACATTGTAATCTTTCCTTCTCATCTGCATACACCAAAAACACCATATCTCAGTCTGGAAAGAGATGCCTGTCTGATTCACCCCCTGATAGGTTTCTAAGGAGATCTGATCTTTCAGGTAAGAATCACCACTGGGTTTACCTACCACCCCTCACGCCCCCAGCCCCATTTTATATTAACTGAGTTGGGGGCTTGGCTGCATTTCTTGCAAGAAACAGTTAAGCAAATCCCGAAGGACTGGGAAAGAAGGAAGACCGTGAGTAGGTAGGTAGATAGATAGATAGATAGATAGATAGATAGATAGATAGATAGATAGATAGATAGATAGATAGATGATAGATAGATAGATAGATAGATAGATAGATAGATAGATAGATAGATAGACAGACAGACATATGTCACTTACCTGCTTGGACACCCTGGTTGGATGTTCCTACCCCCTCCAGTACACTCACACAAACACACACACACACACACACACACACACACAAACACCCCTGCCTGGACTTACCTCCCTAGTGATGTTCCTACCCCCTCCAGTACACTCACACAAACACACACACACACACACACACACACACACACACACACACACACAAACACCCCTGCCTGGACTTACCTCCCTAGTGAAGAGAATGGCTGCGTCGTAGTGCTCTTCGTGGTCATCCCCCAGTTGGTTGTGTTGGTGCTGCCACTTGCAGAAGTTCTTGAGGGTGGTGGCGGCGTTCTTGTTGACCTCCAGGCTCTTGTCCTTGTCTCCTAGCACCACCACCTTCACCACGGCCAGGCGGATGTGGTTCTCGATGCTGGCGTGGCTATACAAGCGGTTGGCGATGGAGGCCAGGGTCAGCAGGTAATGGTGCAGGCCCCGGCCATACATCTGTGCCATGGACGCGTCGGCCACCAGGAGCAGCTCCACCTGGCGGGCCCGGGAAATGGAGCGTCTCCGTCGCCGCCACCACGTCTGTGGTCCCTGGGTCCCGGAGCGCTCCTGGAACTGCTGGGCCAGCGCCCAGCGTCGATCCGGTCTGCTGTGAGCCTCGCTGCGCTCTCGGTGGAACCCGGTCCGGGACGAAGCTGGCGTCTCGCAGCTGGCACGCGGCGGCGGCAGGGTCTCAAAACTGAAGCCCGAGCGGGTATAGACGTGCAAGATCCGCTCGGACCCGTCCCCATACACTCTCCCAGCTTCTGCCTCGGCCCGTGGGTCGCGCAGCAGCGGCTTCACGGTGTAGCGCGCGTGTTTGACGGCGAAGAAGCCGTCGAGACCCCGGCACAGGTCAAAGACGGCCAAGGAGCGCGGGCTGCCGTCCACCGTGCCCCGGTAGAAGCAGCGGCCCTGGGAGCGCCGGGTCGAGTTCCACCCGCCAGCTGCGGGCACCAGGCCAGCGGAGCCCACCGAGTCATCGCGCTCCAGGTCCAGGAGGAATCTCCGGCCGCCTGCATAGACGAGGTAGCCCACCTTGCCGCCGCCCGAGTAGATCTGGTCCACATTCTGCACCAGCCCGCTGCTCCGCGGGCCGGGCGGCGCCAAGGGGTGCGGGTGGCCCGGCGCCTCCTCCTCCCCTTGCAGCCGGCGGGGCTGGGCGGCCGCTGCAGCAGCAGGAGCCCGAGGCTGGTCAGCTTTATCCTGGGCAGGTGCCTCGGCGACGCTGGCCCGGACCAGGGGCAGGCGGAGCGCGCACAGCAGCAGGGACGCCCACCCGAGCAGCATAGTGCGCTGCCCCGCGGGGAGGGGCTGCGCCAAGGGCACTTTAGGGCGAGTTGGTATTCGCTCTGCAAGTTACCAGGGCGGACACACACTCACACACACGCGCGCGCGCGCTCACACACACACACACACACACACACACACACACACAACACGCTCACACACTTGCTGGCTAGGTGGAGTCAAGTGTTGGAGGGAAATGGGGGAGACCGGGCAGCTGCACCAGCCAGTCCAGTCCGCTTTGCCAAGCGTGCGAACTTTTTCTTTGTTGCTTTGCAAAAAAAAAAAAGGGGGGGGGGTTGCATTCGTGCTCCAGAAAGTGACGGGGGGCAGGAGTTGGGGGAGATGAAGGAGAGAGTAAAAACTTAAAAAATAAAATAAAATGAAGCAACTTTCAGGGAAAATCCAACCGTAACCCCCAAAATACAGCCAGGATCATGCACCCAGAAAAGTAAAAAAAAAAAAAAAAAAAAAAAAAGGAACGCGCACCTAACGGGCAACTGGTACGCTACGCGCAGCAGCCTGCAGTCCCAAGGCTGCTCCAGACCCTGCAGAAAGGCAGGCAGGCAGGTAGGCAGGCAGGCAGCCGGCGTGCCAAGCTCCCTTATTTTCCTTATATTGTGCGTTGCTTCACTCTACTGGAACCAGACGCGAGAGAAGAAAAGCCAAACCAGGGTTGGGTAAAAAAAAAAAAAAAAAAAAAAAATCCAAAGCCATCAAAGGTGCAAAGAAAAAAGGCCGATGCCCTGGGCGGCCTGCGACGAGCCGGTGGAGCGGCGCGTCCGTGTCCCCTCGGGCGCGGCGGTGTCCTCTGCCCGCTGTCATCCCCAATCGGCCCCTGCGAGCGCCGAGAGCAGCGCGAGCGCTGTGAAGATGCGAGGAGGTGGAACAATGAATTTATAGCGGCATGCCATCCTGCAAAGGCAATTTCAACAATTCGTCACTGCAAGCTGCTCTTAAAGGGAGAGAGAGCTTCCCCCCACCAACACTCCCACCCGGCCCGGCCCGCGCCTAATCAGATGGGGGAGGGAGGCTGGGAAAGAGAGAAAAGGGGCGTGCTCGAGGAAGGGAAAAGCGGGACGGAGGAAAGGACCCGACGGAGGGAAGGAGGGACCGTGGAGGGTGTGTTTCGGGGTTAGCGTGAGGGCTGGACCAAGACTTGGGGTCTGGAAACCAGGAGTTCCTTTGGCCGCATTTAAAGCCACAGCGGCTCTGAGTTGGTCCTGCTTATTTCACAACCGGCGGGGTGTGCTTGGCTTACCTCCTTTCCAGAAGGGGTGTTGGTCAAGATACTTGACTCCTTTCAAATCTCTCCTAACCTCCTTGCCTTTCCTGTTTTGCTTTTGCCTCGGTAGGAAGTTCCTACCGCAAGTTTTTTTTTCCGCTCTTGGCCGCGCGGTTCTTGCAGCTTCATCAGCCACTTAAAGAGTTTGCAAGCTCCCGTGCGCCCCCCATACCCTGCGCTGTCGGGGCTCGCTCGCAGCTGTCCTGATTCCCTATCTATCTCTGTTCTCTCCTCTGCTTTCGGATGCTCGCCGGGTTCGGGTTGCAGGACTCCTGGTGACTAACTTCTCCCTGCCACCAGCAGAGGGGCCAGAGGGCAGGAGAGCCCCGGGAGCTTGCTGGAGCTTTGGGGAGCCTGCTCTCCGGGCTGCGGTGCTCTTGGGCCTGGCCTCCCGTGACCCGGACAGTCAGCGCATTTAGGTGCAAGCCGCGGACTCCCCGCTCACTTGCTCACGATCTGCAAATCTGTTATTGAATCCTGCATCACTAGACCTTTTATTTATTTATTTATTTATTTATTTTTTTATTTATTTATTTATTGCCTTTTCAAGGTAGCATTAGAGTTAAGTCGTGTTGGAAATTAATAATAATAATAGTAGCGATAATAATAAAACAGGTTTTAAAATTGGGTGTCAGCCCTTTTTCTTCCTTCTGCTTAAAGGATAAATACAAATGATAGATGATGTATTTATATGTCTATCTTCCAAACACAGTCTTATCGCTCTAAATCCTCACCTATTTTCATTCTTGGAATTCTTTATAAAAGGAGAACCAAAAATGGTTTTGGGATGGAGCACACACACACACACACACACACACACACACACACACACACACACACACACGTTCAATAGTTTCATATGATCATTCTGGAGTGGTTTTGGCACTGCTGTTTGGCTTTCTCCTACCGTCCTCTAGTTACCAACTTGAACTGAATCTGAAATTCTAAGCAGATGTACTAGGTGAGTAGGCAAATCAATGATCCGTCCTGCGAAATCCTGAATCAGGTAACCAGCACATTTCTGTTTGTTTATGATGCTAGCAGAGGTACCTCAGGTGACCCCAAACCATCACTGGTGTTTTTTCCACTCCTTGTCATGAGATAGGATCATATTTTTAAAAATGGCTTTGAGGTTGTTGCATGCTCAGGAACCCAAAGAGAATTTCAGGATTTGGCAGCAGTAATGATGCGCAGGATTCTGATAAATAATTTTACATTTCCCCAAAGAAAGGCTGTCTTTTTCTCCAGAGTGTTATCAATATGAATAACTTAATATTTCTGATCATGTAAGGCAATTTTTTCCATCTACCAGTAAAAAACTGAGTCTAGAGATTAAAGATTTGCCTGTGATTATATAGTTAATTAGTGGCTAGTTCTGCAGATACCTTACACTCCTATCCTGTGTTCAATCTATAATACCTCTTAAATTATGTTCATTTTAATTTTCCAATACATGGATGTACATGATATCTATTATACTGAGTGAAATAAGTCAGAGGGAGAGAGATAGATGCAGAATAGTCTCACTCATCTATGGGTTTTAAGAAAAATGAAAGACATTTTTGCTATAATTCCCAGAGACAAAGAGCAAAGGTGCAGCTCATGACATGAAGCTCACCACAAAGAGTGATGAGATGTCCCAAACAGGGGATCCGGCTTCTGCGACAGTCTGCCGGTTTTTATGTTCTGAAGTCCCGCACACAATGATCCCATTGGAAAGAAGTATGCAGCCGGTGTTTGGATAAGAAAGAATATCTTATTGTCATATTTCCCCATTTTGACCATTAAAATCAAAGATGGAGGAATTGACACTTTAGCAAATGGAAATTTGAGAAATAACTACTGCTAAGGACATATTGTGTGCCAACTGTAGTGCAATTATGTCTCTGGTTTATATAGAAATTCCTATCCTGGGTCTGACAGGATTTTGAGTTCCTTGAGAGCCATTTCCCTCGATGGCATCATGGTGGATGCTGGTCATAGAGTACTTGGCTGATTAAAACTGTTTATAAATGTTTTCAAGACTCAGTCCTAGTCTTCAAGTTTCTCTTAGCTTTGCAAGTTCTACTTTTCTCAAGATTTGCTTCAACTCCAAATCTCCTTTACCCTCAGTAGTGACCTTATTTTAATGCAGTCAGGCAATGGTCATGACTGGGATCCTTCATTTTCCATAAAGTCCTCTTGATCATCCATGTTAAATGTAAAATAGTTCAATCTAGAAAAGCAGAAAGTACAATGGTAGTCCAGGGATAGGTATGAGGCATTTTAGAGTCACTGATCAAGGAAAAAATTAGTGTTTTGTGAAGTGAAGGACTTTCTAGAAGGCCCTGTTGCTTATCATCTTTTCTACTATTAATGATGCTATTCTTATGCATTTAATAAGGACAGATTTCATGTTAATATTCTTACCTCAAAACAAATCAAAGGAAATTGGGGTGGGGAGAGAAAGAGATAGAGAGAGAGATAGTTCAAAGGCTGAAGTATATGTCCACATCTGGCTTCTTAGTATTTGATCTGTGCCATGCACTTTTTGGGAAAGACCTGACTGCTCAGATCTTCTAGGCCTGACCAGTGCCAGTCCTGATCTGAACATCAGACTTGCACAGTAGAAACTTCAGGCCATAAAGCACTCCTTGGAAGTTCAAACCATTTTCAGGAAACCAAATTAAAAGTTACTCTTGGGATACAGGAATAGAGATCATGCTAGCTTTGATAGGAACACTGAAATTTAGAGAATAAAACTGTTATCTGAATATGCTTGTATCTTTTGTCCAGCCCCATAATTTATTTTCTTTCTTTCTTTCTTTCTTTCTTTCTTTCTTTCTTTCTTTCTTTCTTTCTTTTCTTTCTTTCTTTCTTTCTTTCTTTCTTTCTTTCTTTCTTTCTTTCTTTCTTTCTTTCTTTCCTTCCTTCCTTCCTTCCTTCCTTCCTTCCTTCCTTCCTTCCTTCCTTCTTCTTTCTTTCTTTCTTTCTTTCTTTCTTTCTTTCTTTCTTTCTTTCTTTCTTTCTTTCTTTCTTTCTTTCTTTCTCTCTCTTTCTCTCTCTCTTTCTTTCTTTTCTTTCTTTCTTTCTTTCTTTCTTTCTTTCTTTCTTTCTTTCTTTCTTTCTTTCTTTCTTTCTCTTTCTTCCTCTCTCTCTGTTTTTCTACATACCACAACAGTTTAACATGTATCTTGACATGCCAACATATATGCATATATGTAGTGGGTATAAATGCGCAAACACACATACTGGTGTCACATATTGATACATACTATATGCATATATCATACTGGATACACACAGCAATATGTGTATGCACATATGTATACATGTACACACATATATACATCCCAAACTTTGTTTCCCATTATGTTCTAGTTAAAAATTTGTATCATATTTGGGAAAATAGGAAAGAATATTGTATTTATATCCCTTTGTTCTTGCAGAGAAAATTTTCTTAAGACATGCATGCCAACATTTTTTTCACAGAGCATAGTCATTTACTACATTTCTGATAAAACTCAGCACTATATTTTTTCTTTCATGTGTCTAGAACATATTCCAGAGTAACCCATCTCTTGTGATGGATATGGATAACAATTGCTTCAGAATCAGGTTCACTGAATGCTATAAAAAATAAATTTGGGGAAAGTGAGATTTTCATTTTTCTTATTCACAGACATTTTATACTGTATGAAAGTCTTCAAATGAATAATGTACATGTGTATTATGTAAGACATACAGGTGCTATCTGTAAAGTAAAACCGACAAGTCAGTTTTTATGCGGAGCAGCTGTGAAATGTTGTTTTAGCTTTTCTCATACAATTATGCGCATATTACTAGCTTTTATGAGTTACCCGAGTCCTTTTTTATGCCCTTTATTTTCCGGAAATCATCTCAAAATCAAACCTTACTGGAAACACATGGAAAATCAGGAATTTTCAGCCTAGAGTAATTTGAAACATTTGAGGACTTTTTTCTTTTCCTTTGTGATAGCAAGTTTTAAGATTCTAAATACTGAGTGCTCCTTATAGTGAGAATTCAAGCATTATTTTGGAGCTCTACAATTTTAAATTTTGTGGTTGTTTTTGGGTCATAACTGACTGCTCAGGGGAACTCCTGGATTTGCTTTCAGTAATCACTTCAGGTGGTGCTCCGAGGAACATATAAGATGCATAGGATTGAACCTGGGTTGGTCTCAGGCAAGACAAATGTCCTACCCATTGTACTATCTCTCTGGCCCAATTTTAATTTTTTTAATTTGTAATATAACATATTAAACTATCACAATCTTCCTCAAAACTGTTCAATTTCGGGCCAGAGCAATAGCACAGCGGTAAGGAATATTTGCCTTGCATGTGTCCAGCACGGGACAACTCACAACTAGAAACCTGGCATGCCAGGAGTGACTCCTGAGCACTGCTGGGTGTGGACCCCCCCAAAAAAAAACATGTTCAATTTTCTCCATTTTAGTTGTATTTACTTTGTTCTGGTGATTAAATAGGAAGTTCATTAATATTGTTTAAAGGAGGAAATAGATTAGGCTACTGCTTCACCAACCTTTGGTCAGTACGAATGGAAAGCCTGCTTAATCCATAAATTTTCCTCCCACTAAAAAGTATTGGTAGTGGCGCTGGAGTGATAGAACAAAGATTAAGGCAGTAGTCTTGAATGAGGCTATAGGACAGAATAGCAGTTTGGATTCCAGCACTGTATCTGGTCTCCTAGACTGTGTCAAGCAAGGGGTGATCTCTGAGCATGGAACCAAGAATATCCCTCTAAGTACCCCTAAGCACTGAATATGTGGCCCCCCAAATCTAAGATTACTGAAAACTGAAAGTTGGGTTTAATGAAACTATTTATCAGTTAAGATAGTTTAAAGAAAAACTATGATTTCTCATAAACATATGCTAATTAATAAATACCTCTTTGAAACACACCTTTCCTAGTTGGGTACCTATGGTTGGAAGTTTAGTCATTGTAATAATGACTAACTAATTATGAGGACATGTAAAAGCATTTGACCTTTTTTTTTTTTTAGGAAGGAAGCATTACTCCTTCCAAATCATTTTCTCAACTTGGAAATTGTTTTAGAAACAAACAAAAACTAAATCTACCATTAATGACAAAATGAAGAAATGATTTTAAATCCTCTTACATAATAATAACCATCAATAGTTTCTATCCGGTCAAAACTAGTTCTGTTTACTTTCTTTTATCAGTAGATAGATAAAGATGCTTAGGGTCCCAAACAAAGCTACCCAGGTATTTCAAAATATTAGAAGACCATGAAGCAGTAGATGAGAAAACAAATAGAATTTGATTGATTTATCTTCAGGAAACTACTTTTTTTTGACATTTTTATGTAGAAATGGAGTCATGTTTTTCTCCTTACTTTTTACTTTCTTCCATTACTCCTGCTTTTTCTCATCTCAAGATCCTTTTCCAGTTCATTTATAACCTTTCTGGTCTTGGTTAGGAATGCAACAAGGATCCTCTTGTTCTTTAGGCCCATAGGGCAGCAAATAATTTTGAGGACTGAGTTGGGTAAAAGAAAAGAAAATAATTTGTATTGTCTTCTTTTACCCCATGTAAGATTCAGACTTAAGTTTTTCTCCAAAATCAACACGTTTTCCCTGATGCATTGGATCCGGATGTCTTATGTGATTCTGTTGAGTGACACATGGAATTGTTCTTTGTCTTATGAATTTAGAATTTATTTCCAATAGATGTTTATAAACTCTTTATTATCCTTAATACATAACCTGATTTCCTGCATCTCAGATTCTCATTGATTAATTAGGTAGTTGCATCATTTATCAATTATTTAGGCATGTCTTTGGACACAATTCAATTAAAAAAATTGTCAATTGAAACTAAAGTGCAAGTAGAGTCAGTGACAAGTGGAGATCATTGTGTATAACAGAGAGAAATTCCCTCTTGTTGTGGTTCATAAAAATATTCTGAACCTAGCTTAAAAATTTGTTAGAGCATAAGAAAAGTTATTTTAGCTAAATTTTCTAGTAATGGCCAGACCAGCAGTTTATGGTCCAAAAGATGCAAAGTAATATCTTGAGACTATGAGGAATTTCTCTCACTCTTCCTTTTTCTGTCATAAGATCCCTTTCTGCTTCTAATAGTAGGATTTCTAATAGTAGGATTTCTCTTCCACCAGTGTTTCCACCAATGTCTTGCTGAAGATAAATAATATCTTGAGATTATTCTTGATCTGTATTCTTTTTCTTTTCTTTCTCTCTTTTCTTGCTTTCTCTACCAGAAAGGATGTTTCATGAAAATACAATTTCCCTGGGTTATTGTTGCCAGCGAATCTCAAGTTTCTAGCTCTCTAACCAGTGAATCAAGACATGGATATGCAAAACAAATATGTTAACTAATTTTTAATGCATGCAATTGTTTATTGATATTTCTCACTCTTTTTAACTATTTCTTTTATAGTAATAAAACAAACCATTCTAGGGAAATCCTATACATCTACTGGAATAAAGCTGAACACATTAGTGTATCCTTTTTAGAGGTCTGGTTACTTGATACCTGTCCTGGCAACGTATAGTGCCTCATACATCTGGCAATAGCAGTTGGTTACAGAAAGAGCTCTGCCTTTTAGAATCTGGCTTTGAACAATTTCCCAGGTTGTTAGCCAGATGTATTATTGTTTTTCCTCCCTGATCAGAAGATAGGAGGAAAATGAACAAAAAGGGAAATCTAGCTACTACAATAAATTCTCAATGGCTTCATATGGTGTTTATTATAACTGCTATCATAAATACTCTCACATTCTTTATGGTTTTCACAGTCAAAATTTATTTGTTGCTCATATTATTTTTTCATGATGGGTTGATAGCAGGCAGGGTGCTACTTTCTTCAGTTATTAAAAATTCAGACTTGATCATTCTGGTGACCTTATTCCATCTTTCACCTGTTACATCCAAAGCTAGCTTAGGCCATGTATAAATAAAATAGAGAAGACACCCTCTGTGATTCATCTCTACCTTCTAGCAGAACTAGCCATGGTGTAAGGTTAAGACAGGGAAGAAGGAAAAAAGAACATCTATAAACTCAAAAATAGGAGAGGGGAGGAGAAATAAATCTAGCCAGTTTTTGTTGATTGCCACTTAACTTAGAAACACCAACCAGTGAAAGAAGACTAAAATGAATTTAAGAAAAAGTGAAAAAGAAACAGAGAAGAAACCAAGAAAGAAATGGATAAGGAAGAGGGGTTAGGAAAAATGAAGAAAATAACTACAAAAAATTTAATCCATCAAAATGGACCAATTCTCCAGAAACACAACTTAGAAATTCATCATTGGGAAACAGACTAGGGAATTGTCTGTCTTTTTTAGCTTTGCATTCTATTTATTTGTTTTGCTTTGAATTCTCATTAGCACATAATGAGCCAACTGCAATGAACAGATTGAAGCAAAAAATGAAAAACCACAACTCATTATGTCTATAAAAGAGATGTTTTGTCTAAGAAAGCTACGTATTATTGTTGGCCATGGGAGAGACCATAAATAGAAAAAGTTGAACACTTGTATTTTAAGGCAGAGTATCAAGTAGAAGCATTTTGAAGGAAGGTTAAGTAATGGTTCTTATATACCGTGTGAATAATTTCACTGACCCTTTGTAGAAATATAAGCAAGGAGGCAAAAGGTATTAATTATGCTTCCAAGTGGTGAGTGCCACACAGATTTATTCAACCATGATATAAACATTTAGAAAAGGGTGGAACATTTGAAGGAGTGTGTTGACACACACAAAAAGCATCTAAGTCATCAAGAGACTTAAAGTTTTTCCAAAGCTATAGATGATGAGAGGTAAGAACAAGACAACTGGATGAACACTCCCAAGTAAATATTGGTTTGAAGCTTCCAGAAGCATTTTATTGCCACTTACAAAGTCAACAAGTGAACTTATTGACCCATTGCCCATAAGTGATCTAATAAAGAAAAAAGACTCAGAGAGGAAAAATATTGTGTTTAATACAAAAAAATGCCTTCTGAAATATTCATCCATGAGCTTTGTGAGAAAACTGGAGGATTTATGGAGTCCAAGGATAAGATGACTCATTTACTTTTGTGGTTATGTAGCATATTTTGGGATTAAGGCTCTCTTGTTTTCCTCTTCTGTCATTTCCCAATATGAAGGGACTTGAATAAGAACTCCATGAATGTTTATTGACATTCCATAAAAAAAAAAGGAAAAGGCATGCCCAAATGCTTTTTCTTCTCCAAAAATGGTCACAAGTACTTTGTGCAAAGGTGGTATTTTAATATGTGTGGGTTTGCAGTATTTTCTTGACATGTTATGAAGTAGGATATTTTCACCATGCTTTTCTTTTTCCATGATTATGCTCAGACAAGTGAAAATAAAATATCTTCTAGAAAACAATAAGTCCCAAGTATTTGGGGATTTCTTTAAAAATTGACATTTCTTTTTTTTATTTTTTTTATTTAAACAACTTTATTACACACATGACTGTGTTTGGGTTTCAATCATGTAAAGAACACTACCCATCACCAGTGCCACATTCCCATCACCAATGTCCCAAATCTCCCTCCTCCCCACCCAACCCCCACCTGTACTCTAGACAGGCTTTCTATTTCCCTCATACATTCTCATTATTAGAATAGTTCGGGGAGTCTAGCAGGAGGAGGCTTGGCAAGCCCACGCCATGCCGGAGGCCTGCTTGGCCAGGCCTAGGGGGGGGTGCGGGACTTGGGTAACCCCAGCACCCCTCTGCCGCCTTGCTCCAGATCTCCAGGGCTTCCCCGGGCCACACGCCTGGGCAAGCCGGTGAGTTGGGTCCCTTGGTGGAGCCTGAAGGTACCCTAGGCCTTCCCCCACTATCCATGCGGCTCCTTAGGGAGGGTCTGGGTGGGGTTCTGAACCTCTGGTCTCCCAGCTTCTTGAAGGATCTCTCCTTCCTGGGAGCCGGGAGTCTAGCAGGAGGAGGCTTGGCAAGCCCACGCCATGCCGGAGGCCTGCTTGGCCAGGCCTAGGGGGGGTGCGGGACTTGGGTAACCCCAGCACCCTTCTGCCGCCTTACTCCAGATCTCCAGGGCTTCCCCGGGCCACACGCCTGGGCAAGCCGGTGAGTTGGGTCCCTTGGTGGAGCCTGAAGGTACCCTAGGCCTTCCCCCACTATCCATGCGGCTCCTTAGGGAGGGTCTGGGTGGGGCTCTGAACCTCTGGTCTCCCAGCTTCTTGAAGGATCTCTCCTTCCTGGGAGCCGGGAGTCTAGCAGGAGGAGGTTTGGCTGGCACTGGTAATCTCTGTCCAGTCTACATTCTCAAAATCGCGTGGGGGCGATAGCCCCCGCGCGCACAAGAAACATTAATAGTACTCTCACAAGAAACATTAATAGTACTCACTATCATTGAATTATGTTTTTATGTATGCAGAATGTCCATTTTGTACTCTGCCCTTTTGCATACCCCTTCATAAGTTCATATTTCTCTTTAACTTCTTTATCTCCTATCATCATTACTCCTTTTTTACCCTTTCTAACTTAAGTACTGTTGAGTCCTAATTCACAGACCAAAGTGGTGCCCTAGAGTTAACACCCACCCAACTATTTTAAAAGGCATAAAAATGACGCATATCTTTTCAACATTTTTTGGGTGTTTTCTTTGACAGCTATAACTTTTGCTAAATACTTTCTTATACAGTGATGATCCCCCCCCCCATGTTTTTTATCTTCTCTTTGTGAACTGCTCAATATGGAATTTGGTGTGAAAGAATCCCTCAGTTTAATACTTATGTTTGAACCAAGTCATGGGTCTTGTTGGAAATGTTCTTATGTCCCCATATATCTGATAGCACCACGTGGCTTTATTACTTGTTTGCGTAGGCACACTAACATGGGAAAATACTATACATACCAATAAGTTCTTATCTAATAGAAATGGGAACACACAAATCTTGTAGTGCAATGAGACCTTACACCCTGAACATTGACATAAAGACCTGGCACAGGCCTCAGAAGAATGGGCATTCTCCATTTACCCCTTGATCTACAGAAGACATTTACAAAACATCCAAGGTTGTATATAACATCACCCGGAGGCATTCCTGTACCAGGGACGACCCTACAGCTGCTCTGACATCGATCTACTCAAAAGAGACATCCCTTAACACTGAGAAGACAACAAGAACAATGACCTGCTTACTGGACAGGGCTTGCTGTATTGCCCCTTTAAGGTGAGGTTTGTCTATAACATCACCTGGAAGCAATCCTCTACCACGGAAGACCCTACCACTGCTCAGACATCGTCCTGCTCAAAAGAGACTTCCCTTAACACTGAGAAGACTTAACAACAACAACCTGCTTACAGGACAGGGCTTCCTGCATTCCCCTTTCATGGTGAGGTGAAACGAGAAGGCACTCCACATCATGACTTCAATGTAGGACATGCAGATTCCAGAATCTTTAATACAGAAACATGAGACCGACAACAGAGACTGTGTGATAAGTGTGTTGGCGCTACGGACAATGTCTTGGAGCGAACGATAACTTTCCTGAGGCCTAGAGCTGGTCTTATGCCAGGAAACTTCAGGGGTAGGATCTCTTTGTATTTAGGCCAAGGCTACTCCTTTCCATGCCTCTCATATTTTGGTGGGCCTATGCAAACAACAGTTGCCACTCTAACACCGTTTTTACTGTGCTCCTTTGACTCTAATCCTTAAAACACACCCACTTAAAATTTGAGGTTAACTTAAGCTAATATGCATGTACATGGAAATGTAAAAAATACTATGCCTCTAATGTTTAAGGAGTTACGTAAGTTTGATGGCTTTAGATTGCCTTGTGTGCTGTTAAGAAATATTATAATGTGCTACAATCTGGGGACTTGAGGGACAAAGTAATTGCACATGGATTCTGTTTTATTTATCTTAACTTTCTTTGGTGAAAGTTCAAAGTTAAGATATCAGCAAGGGGACTTCTTCTGATAATTATGTTATGGGTGATTGTCCTTCCACTGTAACTTTACCTTATCCTCTTTCTTTACATCTTTTGTTCTCATAATTCATAATAAAAAATTATAAAACTGAAAAAAAAAGAATAGTTCAAAATGTAGTTATTTCTCTAACTAAACTCATCCCCGTTTGTGGTGAGCTTAATGAGGTGAGCTGTAACTTCCAGCTATTTTCTCTATTGTGTCTGAAAGTTATTATTGCAAGAATGTCTTTCATTTTTCTTAAAACCCATAGATGAGTGAGACCATTCTGCATCTTTCTCTCTCTCTCTCTCTGACTTATTTCACTCAGCATAATAGATTCCGTGTACATCCATGTATAGGAAAATTTCATGACTTCATCTCTCCTGACAGCTGCATAATATTCTATTGTGTATATGTACCACAGTTTCTTTAGCCATTTATCTGTTGAAGGGTATCTTGGCTGTTTCCAGAGTCTTGCTATGGTAAATAGTGCTGCAATGAATATAGATGTAAGGAAGGGATTTTTGTATTGTATTTTTGTGTTCCTAGGGTATATTCCTAGGAGTGGTACAGCTGGGTCGTATTGGAGCTCGATTTCCAGTTTTTGGAGGAATCTCCATATTGCTTTCCATAAAGGTTGAACCAGACGGCATTCCCACCAGCAGTGGATAAGAGTTCCTTTCTCTCCACATCCCCGCCAACACTGCTTGTTCTCATTCTTTGTGATGTGTGCCATTCTCTGGGGTGTGAGGTGGTACCTCATAGTTGTTTTGATTTGCATCTCCCTGATGATTAGTGATGTGGAGCATTTTTTCATGTGTCTTTTGGCCATTTGTATTTCTTCTTTGTCAAAGTGTCTGTCCATTTCTTCTCCCCATTTTTTGATAGGATTACATGTTTTTTTCTTGTAAATTTCTGTCAGTGCCTTGTATATTTTGGAGATTAGCCCCTTATCTGATGGGTATTGGGTGAATAGTTTGGAAAAATTGACATTTCAAAAGAAAGGAAAAATCAACAACAACTACCAAAATACACAGCACAACTTTGGTTTATGAGAAGTCCTTAGTATGAAATTATATCAATGTACATTTTTATAATTGAAATTTGAACCAAAAAAGAAAAATCTAAATGCTGATTGATTAATGTAATAATAATATTAAAACTTATTACATGCTATTTTTTTATGATTTTTGTGCCACACCTGATGATGCTCAAGGGTTACTCCTGGCTATGCACTCAGAAATCGCTCCTGGCTTGGGGACCATGCCTGACATTGGGGACTCAAACTGCGGTCTGTCCTAGGTTAGCAGGTACAAGACAGACACTCTATGGCTTGTGCCACTGCTACAGCCCCTACATGCTAATTTATATAGCATTACTTTATGACAAATAATTTTATTCTACAAAATATAAACCACTTAGTGGAATGACTCGCATTGCATATTTTTGCAAATCTCTCTAGGGATGACATCTGGATTCTGAGATCTGTTTCTGTATTCAGTCATTATTACATCAAATGCCTTCATATCCCTTCTGGAAAACTTTAATAGAATGTCTTTGTATTATTATAAAAATTAATTTGATCTTGGATAATCTTCTGAAAAGGTTTGAAAAAGTCTACTGTCTGAATTGCTACTGAAAACCAGTGTATTATTCACCAGGGAGCTTGTAAGAAGTGTGAAAATCTCAGGCCTCACCTCAGATCTTTTAAATCTGCCATTTAGTGGGTATTTTGCCTACTTTGTTAATTTTTTTCCTTAAGTAATTAGTCACTCATGGTGATTTACAATGTTGTTAAGGATAGAATTGTATGCACAAACCATTGCAATCCCCTTCCCAACACCAGATATTAGTGCCCACCCCGCACATGTTCTATGGGCCTACACCTTCAATTCCCTTGGTAGCCTCAGTTCTGTAGGCAAATTCTCAGTTTTTATTGCTACTCTTTACTTGTTATTCCCTTAGTATGTTTCTTTTCTTCTTTCCTTTTTCCTTTCATCTTTTTTTCTAGACACTAGCTAAAAAACACATGTAAGTTAATGCATGCTATTTACATTAAAGTTCTGTGATTTTAATTTAGAACTTACATTTTTGTTTGTTTTTTTTAGTTTTTTGGGGCCACACCTGATAACATTCAGGGTTTACTCCTGACTCTGCACTCAGAAATTGCTCCTGGCTTGGGGTACCAATTGTGATGCCAGGAGATTGAACCAAGGTCTGCCCTGGGTTAATCGCATGCAATGTAAATGCCCTACTGCTGTGCCACTGCTCTGGCCCCTTAGATCTTATGTTTTCAGCAATGTAGAGTCTGTGCTTTGGACAAAGAGCTATACTATGCTCCGAGCATATTACTGATGCCCAGGCCCTACTATCTCATTGCTTCCCTTTCCTATCTTCTTTCTCATCTTGACCTACTATATTTCTTTATGCTCTGCATATAAAATAAATCTCTTATATTTGTCCCTGTCTTTCTGAATGACTTCACTCAACATGAAATTAGAGTGAAATCTATATAGCAGAAAAGTCTATAATTTTATCTTTTCTTATAATGAGAAATATTCCTTTGTGTATATAGATATAGTTCATCCACTCATCACTTCTCTAGCACTTGGATTATTTCCATATCTTGACTATTTTGAACAATGCTACAGCAAATAAAGGAATACAAATGTCTTTTCAAAATAATCTCCTTGTTTTTGGTTTTTAGGGTAGATACTAGGAATTGGGATTGATGAATTGTATAGAAGCTCAATTCTTAATTATTTAAAAGACTCCATACTGTTTTCCATAGAGAAAGAACTAGTTGATATTCACACCAGTTATATGAAAGAAACAGTCTTGAGCTGTAAATTGAAGGATGTTGTTTCTTCGGTTCCATTCCACTGATGCCTTACCTAGGAAAGTATAGATCCACTGATTAGTGAATGAGCCAATATTGACTACATTTAACAGTTGTATTGATTAATAATGTAAAGATTGGGCATAATATGATTTTTGAGAGGTAGAGTTCTTGGAATTTAAAATTACACAAAGTAATATGATATCTGTAGCTCTTCTTATAAGATGATATTGCAAAAACTACAGATATAAGGTCAGAGAATCAAATTCCAGCTGTGTTTCAAGGTATATTTTAATCCTTATCCAACTGATAGTAAAAAAAACAAATAAGGGAAGGGCATATCAAGGCTTACTCCTGGCTCTATGCTCAGGAATGACTAAGGACCATATAAAATTCTGGGGATTGAACCTGAGTCCACTATGTTCAAGATAAACATCCTATGTGCTATACTATCTTTTCATCTCTACATTGTGAAAATTCAATGATCCCATATATTTATAATTGTAGTAAAGTCCTGGATCTTTCTGTATATTGCATGCCAGTCTATGTGCTCGATACGCATGACTGCTGTTGTTGAAACAAAGTAGTCTTGGTTCTAGTGCCAAATATTATTATAGAGTTATATTAGTTCTATTAAGTGTCTTTCTGGAAAATATACTATAAATATTTTTGATTCAAATAATCAACTTAATAAGGTAGTAAAACATATGTCTGAGAATGAAAATGCACATAATGCTTTTAAATGGGTCACACCAATAAATGGATACATATTTGTATCCTTTCAATCAAAACTGTCACATAGAGAGATAAAAAGAAAATTAGAGAAAACAAAAGGAAACAGCTTTGCTACCAGAGATATAAACTTATCAGCATTCCTAGATTGGGAAAATGGTTTTAAGGAAATAAACAGGTCAAAACAGACCACATGTAAAAATAGCTCTGTTTACAAGAAACATCCAAAACAGACATCTCTGTTGAGCCAGACCATAGATAAGTTGCTGCTCCAGGGCATGAGTACATGGGTACATGAGTGCACAAGGTAGCCATAAACTTTGCTAATGGTTAAAGACAGAGATTTCCAAGGTACTGAATTCATCTGGAGTGCTTTGACTTAGTCTAATTGGGCTACTATAAAAGAGTACTGAAAACTGTGTAGTTTAAGAACAAGAGAGATTTGTTTCATATAGTTCAGGAAACTGAAAGTCTAACAGCAGCATGTTTTGTAGTAAATAAGGGCTCATATCTGGGTTACAAATTTCTTATATCCTTTATAATATATAAGCCAGGAAGCTTTATGGGATGTCTTTAATTTGAACTGAAATAGCAAATGTCTTCGTTTACCCATATAACATAAGTCTTTAAAGGGACCTACTTCCTAATACAATTATATTGGCCAATATTTTAATGTATGACCAAAGATAGTCATATTATTTAGTGCATATAAATATAATCAAAACATGCACTAAAAGAACAGGAAAAGATATATGATTGATTAGAAAGGACACATAGAAAGAATGAAAAATAGAATAATAAATAAATAATAAGTAAAATAAATAATAAATGAAGATAAGATATTTGATGTGCTTCAAATATTCATTAGTAAAAAAGTTTATCCTTAGTTCCAATGTGAATTAATAAAAATATGTTTACTAAATGGTACCTTTTTATCATGAAAGTTTATTACCTTATCTAATGGTCACCAAATTTGGAGAGAAACTGAGATTAACAAGAAACATTAAATGAGTTGATATCTTTTTTTTTTTTTGGTTCTTTTTTGTGGGGGGCACACCCGGTGATGCTCAGGGGTTACTCTGAGGGCTATGCACTTAGAAATTGTTTCTGGCTTGGGGGACCATATAGGACATGGGGGGATCAAACGGTGGTCCGTCCTGATCAACAGCTTGCAAGGCAAATACCCTACAACTGTGCCATTGCTCCAGTCCAATGAGTTGCTATCTTAAAAGAACTGAGGGAGAATAATTGAAAACTTGGAATTTATTTCCTAGTCCTATTATTTTTTTTCAAAAATGAGTAATGTATATATATTTAAAAATAATTTTTAAAACTAAGTATTTTCTACTACTACCTACTACCTTTCTACCTTCTTTCAGGATCATTAAAAGATAAGAATTAACAAAAAAAAAAAAAAAAGACCAAAGTCAGTATAAAAAGATTAAGGATTTTGCTTTGCATGTGAGAATCTTGGTATGGTCCCTGTTATAGATTATGATTCCATAATACTGAGAGGTGTGATCCCTGAGCAAAGAGCAGGAGTAACCCATGAGTACACTGCCAGGTATAGCCACAAATATAATCTCAAAAACAAACAAAACAAAAAAAATTCAGATAATCACAGAAGGTGCTAGAAATGCTGAATGCAAAATTGGTATATATGTTGATTCATATATTACATTTCCATAGAAATGCACAAAGACCACACATTCATTTTTGTTTGCTTTTTCCTAAAATGCTCATTGAAAATAATAAAATATAATTATTTGAGTTAACCTAAAAAGTCTCAATCCACAAAGATTTCAAACATTCCTTGCTGTTTCAAAAAATATCAATGATAATTATGTAATTATCATTATTTTATTCTTTTTAATTTACGCTGGGTACATATTATTTCATTGTGTACCACTGACTAGAACGAACCCATCATTCATTGAATAGTTATGTAGCTGGCAAAGTAAGTAATTTTGAAAAATGAATGTATTTAACACTTAGAAATTTGTGAACATGCCAGAGCTATAGTATAGACTCGAGGGCATTGCTAGTGGTCAAACAGGGTTTCATCTCCAGAATTCCACATGCTCCCCTGTACACCTCAAAGAATTATCCCTGAGTACAGCCTGCCGTGGCCAAAACAAACAAAAATCAAAATAAAATTAAATAAAAATAAAACCAACAATAAACAACAACAACAACAACAAAAACACATCAAAATCTATGACAAGGACATGCAAACTGTATTTTGCCTATAGGTACACATTAAAGTTTGAAGATAAGCCATGCCATGGCTAGATGGTAGGCATCGGAGTTAAGTTTTGTCCAAGTTTCCTGACTAAAAGCTTATGCCTTATTATACAGTATTTTCTTTTCTCAGGAGATTTTTGGGTGCTTATTATTATTTATTATTATTATTTGTTTTTTGGCCACACTCCTGGTTATGTGCTCATAAATTGCGCCTGGCTTGGGGGACCATATGGTATGCCTGGGGATCGAAGCGTGGTCCCTCTTAGGTTAGTGCATGCAAGGCAAATGCCCTATTGCTGCACCACCACTCAGGCTTCAGGTTTACTCTTTTTTTTTTTTTTTAATTTTTGGGCCACACCTGGTAGCACTCAGGAGTTATTCCTAGCTCTGCAATCAGAAATCACTCCAGGTAGGCCTGGGAGACCATATGGGATAAAAGGGATCAAACCTGGTTGGCAGTATAAAAGGCAAGAGCCTTACCCACAGTGCTATTGTTCTGGCCCTGGTTGTTCATCATTGTTTTTAAGTAATGTATCCCCTGATAGTGTTCAGGGCAGCCAGTGACCTCACCAAGTAATGCTCAGACCATGGTATAGGTCTGTCAGTTCTGTACTGTAATGTTGTACATAGCTGTGCTCCAGCACCAAACATAGAGTGTTAAGGATACAACTTAGGACCTTGCAGGTGCCAGGCATTTTTTCTCTCTCTTAAGCTCTTTCCCTGGCTTTGGTGTTTCATCTTATCTGTTAATTATTTCTATCAGTTATATCTTAGTAAACTAAATATTTTGCATCTAGTTCAAGATATCATTCAAAGAACCAGAGATATAACTCAGTGGGGGTAGTGTGCATGCATTGCCTATTGCTGATACAGTTTAGAATCCTGGCACCTCAAATGATTCTCTGAGTTCTGTCAGGAGTGATTCCTGACTTTAGAGCCAGGAGTTAGCCCAGATCATGTTTGATGTAACCGAAGTACTCACCCCCCCCAAGAAAAAGATATTATTCAAGATATTCATTATGTGTTACATTTTTATTGTTTAAAAAAGTGAGAGAATTATTGCTGAGTCATATATGGATTTAACTTAATGCTAAAATAATAGCAATAGAAAAAATATATCATTTTATTAAAAAAATGATTAGATAAAAGATGATTAGATAATATTCCCCTATTGCAACACTTTTCTCGTGCACAAACAAAACATTATATTTTTTTATTTTCCAAGTGGTAAGCTATAAAATTGAGCTGTGTTAAAATTATCAATGAAAGTAACAGAATAAAAGAAACACTTTTAAGAGAAATTTAATTTTAAAATTTGCTTCTTGGTTGTAGACACAGAGAGAGAAACATGAATTCCCATGTTACACATATATTCATTTTTGCTAATATAGCCCATAAAAAGCCAAAATTATTTCTATGCCAGTCATTAAGCTTGTTAATTAATGGGATGAGTCTAGATAAGAATTTTTTTCAGGAATAACAGAGTGTCAACTTTATCTTGCTTAAGCTTTATGTAAGCAAACTTACTGATTGGCATAGAGATAATCTTAACTTGTTATGGGCTATAGCTACTATCAAAAATGAGTATATATGCAATATGGGAATTCATGTTCCCCTCTCTATTATTATTATACAGAGAACACTTAAAATATTTTCTAAAATAGAATACAAATCTTACTTTTTATAACTACTAATTAGAAGTTTTTAATTAATTTTGTAGCACTGTAAAATTTAATATAACTTTAGTCAAATTACTTCCCAGAACATCTGCTTGTAGTAAAGCAATTATGTTTTTTCTATTTTGTTCCAATCCTTAAGTTTACTGATTGTACTTTATCTTTAATTGAAAGAACCTTACTTTATGTTACTGTGCATTTTAGTGAATAATTTCTCACATCTTCAAAGCATATGTTGCTATATTGCAAACCTACCAAACTTCAATAGTATTTTAATAGTATCAGTATTTTATACTAAAATATTTAGGTTAAAATAAAATATCACACCCATGTTTTTAGATACACAAGTTCCACATCTCAAAAGCAGCTATTTAAACATAATTACTTGTTTCTTTATTTTAATAAAGAGAATTGGGGGGGGGGGTTCGGGTCACACCCGGCAGTGCTCAGGGGCCACTCCTGGCTCTGTGCTCAGAAATCACCCCTGGCAGGCACAGGGGACCATATGGGATGCCAGAATTCGAACCACTGTCCTTCTGGATGCAAGGCAAACGCCATAGCTCCATGCTATCTCTCCGGCCCCCTTTTAAAATAATTTTTATTGTGATCAATATGAATTACAAGTCTTTCACAGTAATGTTTAATGTACATTGTGACATTGAATCAGGGGTATTCCCACCACCAATGTTGTCCTCCCTCCAACCCTATTCCCATCATCCCCCTCCTTTGCCTCTTGGACTGCTAGTATAATTGGTCCCCTTTGTGTGCAGCTTGTTCAAAATTGGCTATTGATTCTGTTGTCATTGACTTTGGGTTTGGTGTTTGAGTCAGATCATATTTTATTTCTACTCAATGTTCATACAACTGTTTGATTCCGGTACCCTCCATTCCAGTACCCTCCATTTTTTCTCCTCAATTTATGAGGTAAACAATATAATTCAATTCATGTGGTTCTTTTGAAAAAAAGAGAAGAAAATGAAAGAAGAAAAAAAACAAAAAACAAAAACAAAAATAAAAACAAAACCAACAGGCAAAAAACAGGGAGGAATCCATCTACAGGTTATAAATATCAATTTAAAAAGAAGAAAGGGGAAAATGTAGAAAATCATAACAAAAAAACCACACACACAAAAATATCAGCAGCAGCAACCAAATAAATAAAATACAGAAAGAAACAAAAAATATTTTCATCTAGGTAGGTAGTATGTTAATATTGCTATTTTTATCTGTTCATTTTAATTATTAGTCAGACTTTTGCAGTTACTAAATTCTGACCTCTTTTATACTCTTTTTTATTTAGATGTATTCAATAGGTAAAGCAAATTTTAGGTAGATTAGATTCAGTAATTTGTAGAAGTCCTATTTTTACAGTACATAGGTATATTTTAACCAAAGGGAGAGAAAGTAGAAGATACGGGGTTGTGAGGAATGGGAACATAGCAAACATATTTTAAGATAGTAAGAAAAAAAATTAATTGTCCATTTTATATCTGTGTCATTGCTAAGGAATACTATATAAAGATATGTTCCAATCATATGAGTTTAGGAACAACAATATTTGTCACATTTATTTAAACACTGATTTACATAATGGCTCAAATTACATTTGTTTTTTCATTCCATGTTCCAAGACCAATATCAACACCAGTGTAAAATATAAAATTTCTTCTACTATTGTTCCCACATTCCCACTCACCCCCAAGACGGCCCCGTTGTAAATATAATTTATTTTATTTTTCTTCTTTAAACTAAGTGGTGATGAAATTCACAGCGGCATGGGGTAATTACTGCTAAGGACAATTTGTGAGAATCATTCTATCTCGCAATGGAGTCATTAAATCATTGTCTGAAGGTTTACTATGCTTTTTGTTGCTAACTACTGCTACTCTGACGTCTAATTTGGTTCCTACTTGGGTGTTAGCATTGAAAACTTGGAAGTTATCACATACGTGGTCACTGGTTTTAAGGAATTCCAATTTCTACTGCTGACATGGCATGTTTGTGGGATGTGGCTGTGGCTGCCAGGGCTCCAGGAAGTACAGAAGGGAGTTGGAGAGACTGTCTGCAGTTACTTTAATAAAACGCTGGAGATATTAATCTAAATACCAGCATGCCTGGAGTTTTGGTCCATTAGGTGTCTGCAAAGATTAGTGATAAAGCATTGAAGTTGAGCCATTGGTGTGGCAGCAATTGTGACAAAACAACACTTTTTTTGAAAGGGAAACATTAATCATTTTTAACTGCAATAAAATCAATTCAATGGTGTTAAGGTATTAAGCATTCAAATAGAAATTAAGTTCCATTGCATAATGCAAAGACAACTATAAATCTGTGCTGTTAGCTAAAACTAAAAAATATATCCACAGGATATTTAACTCTATGAGGTTTTCTTTTTTCTTCAATATGGAAATATGTATTCTTTGGTTAAAAGTAAGAAAGTACATTTTGTATTTCAAAAATAAGCATATCTATTCACAAAAACAAGTTCTCCTTCACTTACTTCCTATAAACTAAGTAAAGCCAACTTTCATAAATGTGCTAAAGCTTGATTGTAATAGAAAAATTGCATTTCCCAGATTTTTGGAATAAAACCACCCAAAGAAATTCAGGCATTTTGATTATTTGGTGTTTTTAAACAGTATGTTTATGAGTTAGCTTATTGTACCAGGGATACTATGGCTTTAGGGAAAAGATTCACATGTTTAGTTTAAATCTCAATGCCACCAGTCAACCGTTTGCATTTATTAAAAAATGTAAAATAACTTTTCATCATCTACTAAAATGAGAAAACTACTCTCTTTTTTCTCTATCACTATAGCATTTTACTTTCAGAACTATTAGATGAAAAAAAAGTCATTTAATAGTATCAGGTACTTGAAGTCCTTAATAATAAGAAATCGCTATGCTACAGAATTATAGCAGTTTTTTATGTAATTTCTGGTGGCCATGTACTTTATATTTAACACAAAAATATTTCAAAGTCAATTATTAAATTAAATTGCCCAGTAGCAAGTTTAGTTTGTGCTCAGGATGATTAAATATTCTTAACAGCAGCAGGTTTATCCCTTATTTTTTAACAGCTCTTCAAATTCCTCACTTCCATGTAAGGTTCCCTACAACCTTGTCTAAACTATAACCTTTACAACCTCTGCCTTTCTTTTTTCACATTGCCAACCCAGTTTAAAAAATTAAAAAAGAAAATATATGGCCAATGCAAACACACCTTTAGCTTTGAAAAGTGAACTGAGTTACCAAGGGCTGAAGGATAAGTTAGAAAGCAAACATACACACAAACACACAGGCATATAGACACACACAAGACACACACACACACACACACACACACACACACACACCACTTGAGGATTGTAAAAGAGGGACATTGGCAACTTGGTGGTGGATGCTGAGAAGTAACATTCTAAACCTAAAGTATAAATAACAATAGTATTGCAAGCTATGTTACCTCAATAATAATTTAAATAACTAAACATGCCCAGAAGACCTTTTCACCGTTCTGTATTGATCTTCTTTAGTTCCTGAGATTCTCCCCTGCCAATTATTAGTAGACTGCATAAAGTTGGTGAATAGCAAATATTTAGTAAGCAGAATAATTTTATGAATATTCTCCAAATAGTTCTGCCTCACTGGCCTCATTCTTTTTTTCAGTTGATGGCATTGACATTCAAACATCTGTTACATTTAAAAAAGAAAAGTGAGTGGGCCAAGAGATACTCCAGCACGAGTGCCCTTGCCTTGCACAGGTCTGACCCAGGGTTCAGTCCATGGCAAAATGGTCCCCTGAGCCTGTCAGGAGTGATCCATGAGTAAAGCCTGAACACCATTGGGTGTGGCTCTCAACCCCTCCTCACTCTGCTTGTGGCGGAGAAACTTGTATTCTTCTCATTCCTGGCTGTTTATTTGGCCAGCAAGTGATAGTAGCCTCAAAAATAACTGAAATTCTTCTCCTCTTTTCTGTCACCATCCTTGTATTATCTCACCTGGGGTGTGGCCCTGTAATTTGAAGTTAATCTTTCTTTGACCTCACCCTCATTTTTATATAGCTCCTCAGACAAATACTTTCAAAATAAATTAAAAAAATTCTTTATCTCATAATCTCATAAAAAATCTTATCTCATTTTTTCCAGGGAGAAAACATTCTTGCATTGGCTTATTGCTTTAAGTATGTGGGGAGAGCCTACTATATTAAATGAATATATAAAAATAATTAATACTATGTGATTTTCCAATAATCATAGCCCTAGAATACTCTCTCAATATTGTAACAAATTTTTTTTTCTTTCCTTCCTTCTTTCTTTCTTTCTTTTTTCTTTTCTTTTTTTTTTTTTTTTTTTTTTTGGTTTTTGTGTCACACCTACCAGTGGTCAGGGGTTACTCCTGGCTCTTTGCTCAGAAATTGTTCCTGGCAGGCTCAGGGGACCATATGGGATGCCGGAATTTGAACCACCATCTTTCTGCATGCAAGGCAAATGCCCTACCTCCATGCTAGCTAGGTCTCTGGCCCATAATTTTTCCTTTTTTAAAATTTTTATTCCAAATAGAAATATTTCCCATTAAATTGTTTGATTTTATTATTATAATTTTTTTGTATTGTTTTAGGGCTATACCTGGCAGTGCTCAGGGCTTAAACGCTGGCTCTATTCTCAGGGATCACAATTGGTAGGGTGTGAGGACCATATGAAATACAGGGGATTAAACCAGGATTGGTTCACTGCAAGGCAAGAGCCCTTCCCAATTTTAAACACCTTTTATTTGTTTATTGATCATGTATTATTTTCTTCATTCATCTTTCTTTTGGTCATTGCCTGTACACCTTCCTGCTCATTGAATAACCTCCTTTCTCATATGTGTGTGTGTGTATGTGTGTGTGTGTGTGTGTGTGTATAATTAAGATACATAGATCTGGACATGACACTTGAAACATTGTGTGTCTTGACTTAAAAATGGACCCATCTTTTCTGTGTATCACCTGACTCTATAATTGTTTTTGGCATGTTCCTGGCCCCAGGTATCTGTGATAATCTTGGTGGAAGAAACTATGTCTTATACTGCTTTATACTGCTTATATTGCTTTGTACTTGTCTGCATACTTGTTCTTATACTGACTTCTCTGGCATATTTATCCAGTTATAACAAACTAGATGGACTGAAACAATGAATTTGTTTTCTAATTTTTGAGACCTGGAATACAGAACCTTTATTACTAAATCAAAAACAAAGTGTTAGCAAGATGACATTAGGGGAAACTTTGTTTATTGTCTTTTTTATCTTCTGATGGCTGTCAGCTCAGCATGTCTTGGTGTATAGCTACATTGTCTGTTCTTGGTTTCCTTGGTTATCTTGTTTCTCTGTGTTAAATATTTCTCTATCTCTCTCTTATAATGGCACATGATTATTGCCTCAGAACATAATGTTTTTATCTCAAAATTTCCAACATAATCACATCTTCAAATGCCGTTTCTTTTTCCCAAAATAAAGTAGCATTTGTAGATTCTAGGAATTGAAACCTCACATACTTGGGGACTGCTATTCTATTGATTTGTCTACTTTGCTCTCCAAAGTTTCATATCTATCAAACATGCCAAATATACTCACACTATCCCATCATTTTTGAGTTTCAACCTTTTTATTTTGTTTTAGTTTATGTTATTTTATTTTTTAAGCCATACCTAGGACGATTCAGTGTTCATTTCTGACTCTGTTCTCAGGAATCACTCCTGGTAGGCTCAGGGAATATTATGGAGTGCTAATAACTGAACTAGTGTATTTATTCAATTGTACTACTAGACTAATGTTCCAATATCTACAAAATTTTATCACTGAAATTGTCTCACTTTGAATGAAGAAGAATGTTATAATGATTCCATCTGAGCCAAGTCCCTTTTTATATCTGGGCCAGTGAAACTAGTAAATAAGCATTAAATGTTTACAAAATCCAACAGTGGATACACGAAGTTCAACAATAATAGAAGTTTCCACCCCCAAAACAGACAATGGAAGGAAGAAATGGGTCCAAAATATCATGTACTTTGGAAGTCCAATAGGACAAATTCCAATTGATTCATAATCTGAGGGTAATCCTGAGTGGATAAAAGATTCTGGTAACATCCTATGGAACTAAGGCCCCAGAGTTTCAATATTGTGTTAGCCTCTGCATCCAAGATCTCAATTTCCCTACTTTTGGAATTATATTTTTTTTTTGCTTGAATAGTGTCACATACCATTGAGTAGTTTTATCAATTCGTTTTTACTTCAAAAGTTTGAGGACTCTGACAATCCTCTTTAATTTTTAAGGCATTTCAAGGCATTTTCAAGGCAAATTGACGGTTTCGGACTGATACAACATTCCTCTAAAATACGGTGGTTCTCTGTGTGTATGTCCTGGGGATTTACACTGTTAGATAAAAGTGACTTGTGAGGCACTTTTCTGTTTAATCTTCTGATGCATTGCCTAAGGAAACCATAAATCATACATGCAACAGTGTGAGCAAAAGATTGATCATATGGACACTTTGGGATCTTTTATGTCTATATTTCTACTGGTTAAGTTTAACTTCTATCCATCATCCAATTCTAAAGTCACTTCCATAATAGTCATTTTTTGAGTAATATACAATATGTGTCTGTTAAATTTTTCCCATTTATATTTATTTATTTATATATTTATATAATAAATAGACTTTAACTATATAATATATTATTTTATATATTATTGATACATAATCTACATTTATTGCAAATGAATAGCTGATATCATTGTGGGATTAGCTATGACAATACAAAATCCACAGGATCAGTCATCAGGAAGGCAGCCTGATTTTTTTTTTAATGCTCAATCTGAAACCATAGGTTAAGCACACTTATTTTTAGGAATCCTACACTCTACACTTAGGACTGATGGAATCAAACCTCGTCGGGTTTTCTAAAGGACAATTCTCCTCACCTTAAGTTAATTAATTAAAGACTTTTATCACATCTAGAAAATACCTTCCCAATGACATCTCCGTTATTGTTGGAGAAAATAGCAAAGGATTATAGCTCAAGCTAGTTGACACATAAAAGTTAACTACCACCGTAGCTTAGTAAGTTAATATAGTTTTCAGTGCATAGAAATGGTATTTTATTTATGCTAAGAATGCTATTTCTGGGGTTGGAGTGATAGCACAGCTATATATATATATATATATATATATATAGGGCGTTTGCCTTGCTCGCAGCCTATCCAAGATGGACGGTGGTTCGAATCCCGACATCTCATATGGTCTCCCAAACCAGGAGTGATTTCTGAGTGCATAGCCAGGGGAATCCCTGAGCATTACTGGGTGTGGCCCCAAAACCAAAAATTAAAAAAAGGTTTGCTATTTTAGTCTATAGGTTATATTCCTTTTATACTTAACTTTCTAACAGAGGTTGAATCTTAGACTTAATTTTTTTTTTTTTTTTTGATTTTTGAGTCAAACCTGGTGGCACTCAGGGATTACTTTCATCTCTGCACTCAGTAATGGTTCCTGGCTCGGGTAAAAGTATTGGGTGCCAGGAATCGAACCCCGGTCCTTCCTGGCTCTGCACGTGTAAGGGAAATTCGTTTTAGTATACTATCTCTCCAGCCCCTTGCCTTAATTTCTTAAGTAATATCATTATGGTAGCCTGAGCATAGGTGTAGAAAGTCATGATTAAAAAGGAAAGATTGGGGTGGGGCATTAGAGTGAGTAGAGTGTTTGCTTTGGACACGGCTGACCCTGGTTCAATCCCCAGCAACGCATATGGTCTTCTGAGGCTGCCAGGAGTGATTTCTGAGTGCAGAGGCAGGAGTAACACCTGAGCACCACCACGTGTGGCCCCTAATCCAAAACTAAAACAAAACAAAAAGAAAGAAAAGATAAATATTTAACCTCAAGTATTTAATATTACAAAGAAATAAACATTTCAAGTTGATTCTTTATTTTCACATAAATGCATTCTTCTTATTAAGTACAGTTTTGAAACTTTACCCTTTCCATATCCTTATCCTAATTCCCTTTTAAAATTATGAATCTAGAAGTTGCGGATTTCCATATACTTTCTACAGCGTTTTCCAGATTCTCCTAGAAAAATTACAGTGAACCAAATAGATACTAAATTTAAGAAAACTCTAAAGCTTAGCTATTTTTAAGGTACTATTCTAAAATACATGAACTGGAGGGATAGTTCAGTGGTATTTTCTTTGTTTATGGTCAACCCTGGTTCCTTCTAGGTATTAGATATAATTTTTTGAGCATGCAAGAAATGATCTCTGAAAACTAAGCCAGAAGTAAACCCCGAGCACTATTTTACCTCTAAGTATAGCTCCAAAACCAAAATGAAAATGAAAATACTTCAATAGTTATCTTATATAATTATTACTCCCTACAAGATTAAATTAGCTACAATGCACTATATTACTTTGAAATGAAAATTATATATATTATTCTTTCAGTATGAACAAATAAATATTACTTATATGAATATTCCTTTCTTTAAATTTGCTCATGTGCACAATAAAGACCTAGACACTATAAAAATGTTGAAATATATAAAATCCTTTGCTATTTTTTTATTATTTTTTTGCTCTTACTTGAGACTTCAGTTTTGACCAAATAAACTTATCTGCATCTGATAATTATCTCTCTGAGAGTAAAAAAATAAAAATAATAAATAAAAGGAATACCTTATACATTTTGAATCCCAGCTCTTAAAACTTTTGAAAATTAGTTAAGTAACTGGTCTTTTAATATGTTATTGAGCAAATAAAGAGCTGGATAATATATATGGTTATGTTGTTCTCAACTTTCTCAAAAGCCTGTTTTGTGCTCCATTCTTCACTAGTTTCTGACAATTGATCTGTGTCAGGTGACCACAAAGAGGGTCTCACTATTATGTTTTTACTTTGCAAATATTCATATATGTAAAAGCTCCTATCTGAGATATATAAGCAACCTTATGTATGTACATTTACATTTTCTACTTCACATGTGAAATTTTTTTAAATTCACTTTTGATATACCATTTCCCAATCACACTTCCTTACTTGCAGGAGACCATTCTTATGATCCTCCTTTTTTGTTCTTTTGAACTTCATAAAATTCTGGTTACTAATTTCATAATTTTATTACACAAAGTAGGATGCCAGGCAATATAGGCATACTAAATTGTTAAAATTTAATTCTAATGGGGTCAACTACTAAGGGAATTCTTGATGTTGTTTGGTGTGAAAATTGAGTCAGATATATTCTGTGGAATATTTTAATGTGAGTTTCCGTTAAATTGACTGGAAAAAAGCCAAACTATGTGTTGTTCATGATTTGTTTTTCTATCTACCTCCTTCACTGTTACCCACATTCATCTGACCGTAAAAGGCCTTCTAACTAGGGCAAACCCATCCATGTTTGGGTTCCTCAAATGTTTCAAGCTATTTTTCCAACTGTTGGGGTTTGGCAAACTTTTGTCAGTCTTTTGCCAACAGGGTTATTTTTTTCTTTTTAATTTTTAAACCCGGCTATATTTCCAGGGAAATGCATTCCATGTGTTTATTTATTTATGCATAACTTATAAAATAGTCTCTAATAATGATTTTATTTTCATAATATCTGTATGCTATTCCATGTCTGTGCCTTGGTCAATTTAGAACTTTTTCTTCTTTTGTACTTTCACATAGATGAAACTTTTGAACTAAACTTGAAACTCTGATGGCCCAGAAAATTGAAACCTTGGCAAACATATTTCTCATTTCTCTTATTAACTTTAACACAAATGGTCCTTTTACTTAATTCAACAAACTGCTAGCTCCATTCCAATAACTAATAACACAAGAAGGTAGTTTATAATAAAAGTCAATGGGCATACACATTCTTTATGTTGTATCCTTAATTACTAAGGGACATTTATTTTGAAATTATTCTTTTTTCAATTTCTTTTTTTTTTTGTTTTGTTTTGTTTTGTTTTTGGGTCACACGTGGCGGTGCTCAGAGTTTACTCCTGACTGTCTGCTCAGAAATAGCTCCTGGCAGGCACAGGGGACCATATGGGACACCGGGATTTGAACCAACTACCTTTGGTCCTGGATCAGCTGCTTGTAAGGCAAACGCCACTGTGCTATCTCTCTGGTCCCTCTTTTTTCAATTTCTAAAGGAGAAATTTTCTACAAACAATCACAATGTTTGAACTCAAGCACCATTGGATTTCATTTTTTTTATCAATAACTATTTCTATTTAAAATAAATAGACGTCTAAAGTCATTAGTATTTATGAAACATTTTGCTTGTTTGTTTTTGGGTTACACCAGGCATGCTCAACGGTTACTCCTAGCTCTATGCTCAGAAATCACTCCTTGCAGGCACGGGGGATCCTAGGGGATGACTGGATTTGAACCACCTTCTGTCCTGGGTAGGCTGCATGCAAGGCAAACGCCCTACCGCTGTGCTATCTCTACGGCCCCAGAAACATTTTTAACATAATTTTCTCCTGTTTTATATCGCTGTGTCACTGTTCATTATCAATTCTCTCTGAAGTCTTTCCCCTAAGACTATGTCCCCTAAGTCTATGTCCCATTGTCACCACTTTCCTGTGATGGTCATCACTAATCATCTCATTAAAGAGAGCTAAATTTTTACATTTCTCTGGCCTCTCTTTCAAACCCCAAAACACTTCTGAGAAATGGACTAATGATGTTAGTTACTTTATATTGCTTTCAGTTAATTTGACCTTATCACAAAGGCAAAGATGCCTTTAAATCCTTCCAAGTTTAGAAAAGACATTTATATTCAATGATCATTGTTCAATTTTAGCATTTATATTTAAATTTTTAGAGTGATGTCAAAGAGATAGTATAGTGGGTAGGACACTTGCCTTACAAGTGGCTGATTTGGATTCTATCTTTGGCACTATATATAATCCCCACCAGAGTGATCCCTGAGCACAGAGTCAGTAGTAAACTCTGAGCATGCAAGCTGTGACCCAAAACAAACAATCAAATTTCTAAATATAAAAATCAAATCCACTTATTGATATCAATATACATAACCCAGGATGCTGAGATTAGAGAGAAACTGCATTGATCTTTTCAAATTTCACAGAAAGTGAGCAGGACATCATTAACCAACCAGTTAACCGAAAAAGGCTAGACTATATAAAAATCTATTTCTAAGACTGCTCACTTATAACTAATCACTTATAACTCTTATCAAAACATCTTCTCTGGAACAAATAGAAAACTAGAGTCATAACACTTCAATAATTAATTTTGAGTTTGTGTAAAAATGTTCATAAAAGTAATTTATCTTTCTCAATATTTTTAATTTGTAAAGTATTACATTGTCATTCTTACTCATAAAATTCCTTGAAATCTATATACATCTTTATTTTATTTTTGAGACTAAAATATGGTATCACCAAAATCACTTTGAAAACTAAATGTTTGTTTGTTAGAGCTTTTCTTTCAATCAGGTTGCCTCGTAACTGAGTCTAAAATTTAGAAAATAATATACATAGATGTCTGAGTTCCAACCACCACATTTTTAACTTGTGAGATATGAAATAGTTCCCAGTGATAGGTCTTTTTTATATAAAATTCAATAAGTGAATTCTTTTAGTTTTTTGTGGAACTGGGGATCAAATCCAGGTCTCATGCATGCAAGGCATCCATTAGTGATTTTGATGAATGATGGGAGAACTTGAAAAACTGAATTCTCTACAGTTGAATTGATTGCTTAAAAAGTTACATGATGCACTCAGGTCAAGACTTCTAGTCACTGCTGCATTGTTTCCAAATATTGTATGACCTCACTCAATTTTATGACCTTTTGTTAGGACTGTACACTTCTGAAGCAAATCAGGCAATTAGGGAGGCAAAGAGCATTGGGCTAAAAATTCAAAATTTGGGTTACACTATTTCTTTATGTAATGAATCTCTAGGATTAAATGTATATGATCTTGATATCTAGAAACATGTAATAATTATTTTATATATGTGCATGCATAATTAATTCACAAATCTATAATTAGTTTTAAAATCTCAACTAAAAATACTACTAGATACCAAAGCTGACTCAGAATTTACCACGTTATTAACACCAATAATACAGTAAATTCTTTCACTACTGAGAATGATCTATCGAGGTTGTTTTCTGTAATGTTTCTTAATGTACATAATTGCTAATAAATGCATAATTAAGGTACTTGCTTTTCGTCATTTTAGTACACTAGAAATGAATGTATTCTGCTAAAGTAAAATTGTATTATAAAAGACTATTCCTATTTCGCAGTAGATGATTGAATCACTTGGAAATACGATATAATCTCATAACCTTTAACTGACAAATTCATAGTGAATGCAAGCATTTGATAGAAGAGAAAGCTGATTCTGTTTTATTTTACATGATTCAGTTTCAGAACAGAACTTTCTCACTGATCTTTTTCAAGACTTTTATGGGTTGAGAGTATCTGTTCTTTAGAGATTAACAAAAATGTAGCTGGTAAAAAAAACTTGATATTGTGTGTTCATATTTTCTCAAAAACACCATACAGAAATAAAAATATTGTGATTTATTTAAAATGGAAATATTACTTAAGTTTTTGTAATTATATTACACACTTAATTTTTTATGATTGATTCTGTCATCAATCTTAACCTGCAAAATCATTTATGCCATTAATTATTGCTTTTTATTTTTTTTCTTATTTTGAGTTGCTATGAATATATAAATATCACTTAGTAAGTTGATTCCCTTGGTAGAACAAATAAACAGTTTGCTAACTCTTGATATTAAAAAACTTTGTCCATGAGAACCATGTATTTAATGTCAGAATGCATATCATAAGCTGGTTGGTTGAGACTTGCTGACCATAATTGCATCCTCCTCTCCCAAAATAAATACTCTACATGCCCATTTCTGTCTCAGAAATGTCTAGGCTTTAGTTTATCTTATTTTATATATTTTTCCCTTCAGATTGTTTTTTTTTTTTTCAGAAAGAATAGGTACCAGGTTTACCAACTTGTTTATTTAATACTTATGGGTGAGAAAGTTTTTAGATTTTGGATATGAGTTCTTATATTTATCATTATATTTTAGTTATATTTTATATTTCTTTCTTCCTTTCTTTCTCTTCCTTTCTTCCTTCTTTTTTTCTATCATCCTTCCTTCCTTCTTTCTTTCTTTTTCTCTTTCTTTTCTTTCTTTCTTCTTTCTCTCTTTTTCTTTTTCTCCTTTTTCTTTCTTCTTTCTTTCTTTCTTTCTTTCTTTCTTCTTCTTCTTCTTTCTTTCTTTTTCTTCTTTCTTTCTTTCTCTTTCTTTCTTCTCTTTTTTTTTTCTTTCTTTCTTTCTTTTTCTTCTTTCTTTCTTTCTTTTTCTCTTTCTTTTCTTTCTTTCTTCTCTTCTTTCTTTCTTTTTTTTTTTTTCTTTTTCTTTCTTTCTTCTTTCTTTCTTTCTTCTTTCTTTCTTTCTCTTTCTTTCTCTTTCTTTCTTTCTTCTCTTTCTTTCTTTCTTTCTTCTTTCCTTCCTTCCTTCCTTCCTTCCTTCCTTCCTTCCTTCCTCCTTCCTTCCTTCCTTCCTTTCTTTCTTCTTTCTTTCTTCTTTCTTTCTTTTCTTCTTCTCTTTTCTTTCTTTTTTTTTTCTTTCTTTCTTTCTTTCTTTTCTTTCTTTTCTTTCTTTCTTTCTTTCTTTCTTTCTTTCTCTGTTTTCTTTCTTTCTTTCTTTTCTTTCTTTCTTTCTTTCTTTCTTATCTTTCTTTCTTCCTTCCTTCCTTCCCTTTCCTTCCTTCCTTCCTTCCTTCCCTTCCCTTCCTTCCTTTCCTTCCTCCTTCCTTCCTTCCTTCCTTCCTTTCCTTCCCTTCCTTCCTTCCTCCTTCCTTCCTTCCTTCCCTTCCTTCCTTCTCTTCCTTCCTTCCTTCCTTCCTTCCTTCCTTCCTTTCTTTCTTTCTTTCTTTCTTTCATCTTTCGCTTCTTTTTGTGGGGGGTGCACACACTGTGACGCTCAGGGGTTACTCCTGGTTATGCACTCAGAAATTACTCCTTGCTTGGGGGACCATTTGGGATGCAGGGGGATCTAACTGTTGTCGATCCTAGACTAGCACCAGCAAGGCAGACACCTTACCGCTTTGTGCTACTGCTCAGGCTCCACATCCTTTTTCTTAATCTTTTGTTTTCTGTCATCAATGTTTATTCTCTTAATATTTTTCAGAATGTTCAGTCCTTTAAATATTTTATTATTATTAATATTATTATTATTATTTGGGGACATTTATGGTGGGGCTCAGGGATTATTCTTAGTTCTGATCTCAGAAGTCACTTCTGGCAGGCTTAGGGGATCATATGAGATGCCAGGGATCAAACTCGGGTCTGCTACATGCAAGGCAAATGTCCTACACACTGTGCTATCACTCCAGTCCCAAGATTTTTAGTTTTATGCTTCAAAACCACCTAATATTATTTCCTTGGGAGAATGAACTTGAGTCCAAGTGATTCCCTAATGGAGTGATTTTAGAAGAATCCTTTAAATTAAGGTAATTTTAAAAATATTGGGGAACATGAGGCCAGAGCGATAGCACAGTGCTAGGGAATTTTCCTTGCATGCAAACAACCTTGGATGGACTTTAGTTCAATCTCTGGCATCCCATCTGATTCCTCAAGCCTGCCAGGAGCAATTTCTGGATGTAGAGCCAGGAGTAAACCCTGAATGTTGCTGGATATGGTCCCAAAACAACAACAAAAAAAAAGTGTGTGTGTGGGAGAGACACCCAAAAGTACTCAGGACTAACTCCTGGCTCAAAATTTTCTTCTGTCAGTTTTCAGGGAACTATATGTGGTTCCATTGATCAATCTCAGTCATTTGCTTGACAGACAAGTTGTCCTTCCTACTGTAATATTTTATTGCTCCTTGGCAAAGTTCAGAAGTCAGAAGTCTAGTGTGATTTCCCAGCCTAATTCTACACAGATAACTTTGGAGCATGAATCATATCACAGAAGTTTTCCTTTCCAGTGGTTGGGGCATAGGCTTCTCACCACTCTTCAATTGCAATTGAAGCCATGGGAAGAGCAACTTCCCTTGCAGCTCCAAGTGAATCAGCTCTTGTTCTCCAATGCAGCTCTTCAGAAGAGAAGAGAGTGCTGGTATGAGCTGTCAGTCTGCTTCTATTGCATCTGAACAGTTAATATTTTCTCAATAAAATAAATATGGTCGGGCATTGAGATTTTATATTGCAAATTCCTTAGAAAGTGGATATTACTCTTTAATGGGAATAGAAATTTTGAAAGATAAAGGGAGTTGATAGAAGATAAAATATACATACCATTTAAGAGTTCTTGAAATGTGGTCTCCTAAATTAGTTCTACTATTGTAAGCAAACATCTTCTCATTTCTGGTTTCTTCTTTAAAACATCATCACCTGTATGATATAGAACTATTATTATTATGTCTTTAATAGGCAATTGTACAACTATGGTACCAAGATGATATATGTGTTCAGGGCTCTGGCTGTAATTGACAAACAAATTGTAAGCTCTATCATTATCCTATCTATCAAAGAAATATGACCATGTAATCACTAAGTGACATTAACAATTAATATCATAATTAATATTGTAATTAACAATATTACAGTTGTGATATTGAATATTACATTACAGAAAAACCATGAAGCTACTCTTTATATATCATCCATGGTGGTGGTGGTGGTAGTGGTGGTGAGTTTAAATTTGACTATTGGTACCAAAATCTGTAAAACTTGACCTTTATGCTAGTGTTATTCCCCCAACCAATTGTATTTTGTAGACACTTTACCTGTTTTCCCAAATCAACAGTCTGAAAATAACCATCTATGCAATATTCAAACAAGTCTTAGTTATATTTTAAAATAAAATATTACTAAGTTTCAAGCAAAATAAAAATCACCAACTCTTTTTTCTTTTTTTTTTTTTCTCGATTTTTGGGACACATCTGGCAGTGCTCAGGGGTTCCTCCTGGCTCTATGCTGAGTAATCACTCCTGGCAGTCTCGGGGAACCATATGGGATGCTGGATTTGAACCACCGTCTTTCTGCATGCAAGAAAAATGCCCTACCTCCATGCTATCTCTCTGGCCCCAACAACACCAACTCTTGCCTTTGGAAGAGGCTTCTACAAAGAACTGAACAAAGTTGCCCATTAATCATATTAGCCAAGTTATAGTACCAAATCTCTGCATTAAGACATATCCACAGATTTTAGCATCTATCATTTCATCCTTATGTCAGAGAGGTCAAAATACATCAGAGACATCACTAGCTGCTGAACAGTAGCACGAGTTTATATTATTCTTCAGATAATACACAATAAAATAAATAAATAAGCTCTGTTTGTAAGATCTAACATATATGCCTTTACTTGTGCCAATATCTGCAAACATACTTTTTACACCTTTGTTCTGCAATGGACTGCAAGACTAGCGATTCATGTAGCCTTGCAATGATATGCTTCCTGTCTTTTCCTCAAAAAAGACTCAAGTTATTATCTGTCAGATAATACAAAGTCTTTGATCAATTTCTTCTTGCTGAGGCCAAGGAATTCTGTTGAATGCTTTGCTGAGGAAAGCTGATATCCTGGATTTCTAATTTTGTTAATGAAAAATGCTTTTATTCCACATAATTTTATATTTACAAGTCTCAGATCAGAGGGAAATTATACTGGATGGATATATTGAATATGTCAGGGTTTTGGCAAAGACACGATAGGAAGTTTTATCCACTTGACAGGCTTCCCAAATTGTCTATCTGATACTGTTGATAGCAACTATGCAAAAATTTAGCCTCCAGTAAATACAAAACCTCAATAATTCAAGTTCTTGGAAATACTAGCAGAAGTGCTAGTTCTGCATCACACATATGGAAAGATAAGACCATAAATTGCATAAGCCAGAGAGATACTGTAATGTTAGAGCATTAGGCCAACACTTGCTCCCTCTTTGTACAGCATGAGGTTCCTTGAACCTACCAGACATGACCCCTTTTAGCATAGCCAGAAGTAAGTCATGTGTACAACCAAGAATTGTCTCCAAACAAAACAAAAAAGAAAAATGAATCTTGATGGGTCTCATTTTAATGAGTCAATAGTCATTAGCATAGTTTGGGAAGGCACATAAATAAGAATGCTACACAAAACCATTAGAGTGCCTGTAGGAGTGATTTAAGCATTTAGTATAATGGGAAACAAAAAGAAATGGCTGCATTCAGCTGAAAAGAAAAGCCTTTAGAGAAGAGAAAAATTGTTCAAGGTAATAGGAAAAACAATGTTAAAATTGGTAAATCACAAAATATTCCAAATACCCAAAGTTTTGATTCAGAGGAAAAAGAAGACAAAAGGAGACATCTTGCTTCTCTACATAAACTACAAAATTATCGTAAATATAATGAAGCACCATTTCTTCCTGCAAAGGCACACTAAAAAAGGGGAAATCCCAGGTATATAAACAAGCTCTTTTCTACTAGGGATAAGAACTCATACTTATTTACAATACAGGGGAATCTCCCACCTTGAAAATATGTCATGTGGATCCATCCATCTTAGACTCCAGAAGATTATACACTGAACGTCCAGACTTGAATCCTGAAACCCAGACATAGAACCGACACAGTTCTTCACAACAGCTACAGGAACCAAAGCCCATCTGGGACATCCTGAATACTACTCAATCTCCAACATGTGCCAGTTCTAATATGATATCCTGACAATGAGGAAATTGGGAACAAATGGACATAAGAACAGGTTATCCTACCTTACCAACTAATGATAAAACAAAATCAGAAGACTTACCACACTATGGGCTGTGCAAAAGCCAAGAACATGATCTACAGATGACCGGCTGATAGAACCATGACCGGGCAGTATGTATTCTGGGACCAAAAGAAAGCCCTAGTCTAGGGTTTGGTCTACGTCCTGCATAACAATCATGACCTCCAATTCCAGAGTCCTGACTGAGGCAATTGCAACTGAACGGGTCTTCTGGAAACATAACAAAAGACGATATCCCAGACTCCACCCGAGCTTCAGTGCAAGGGCCAAGACCATTAACTACAGAGACAGATTAAAATGACATCAAGGAAACAGAACTTCTAAAATCACAAAGAAAGTCTTCATCATAAGTTCCACTCCTTGACCTGTGCACAGACGGAGATTTAGAGGTCTGTTTTCATCATCCAGATCGGAGCAGAAGTCTTCCATATGGCACGAAACACCAAGGGGAGAGTAAATGGACGTGAAAGGAGTCTATAGATAATCCCATGACAATATATTCCAAGGGTAGAGAAACCCTGTATCTCTTAGGCCAAGGGGATTCCCGTTTCGGATGACCCCAATATTTACTGTGCCTATGCAGGGGGAGGGGGAAACAAAAAACACTAAATAATCCTATTTTTTTTTAATTTTAATTATTTTTTTATCTAGTTTTTTTTTTTTGTCGATTTCTTTGTTTTGGGGTAGATATTGAAGTAGTTGTCCATTTTTTTAATTACATATTTACTTTTTCTTCTTTTCTCTTCTTCCTCTTTGAGCCTTGTCATATTTCCTATATCAAGACCATGGCAACTATGTGGTGCGTATCTTTATTGCTGCAGTGCTCACTAGATATCTTATTTGATTCCTCTTTTTGAACTGTTGTGGTGTTTCACCTTCTTCTTTTCCCCTTCGTCCCTCAAACGAAGGATGAGAGCCTCTAGAATGACTCTGCTCATAGTCAGCGTAGTCGATTTTTACCCCATTATATTACCTTTCTCTTCCTCAAACAAAACCACATAACTTGTACTTTCTAGTCCCACCTTCCAATTAGAGGGGGTAGTAATGGAGGCACCAAGATCAAACAGCTATAAGACCACTAAGTAATAAACTAGACACAGAAGGGACCATGCATTCTAGCAGCCCCTGGGGGGAAGAGTGGAGGATATGGGAGGCAGGATGGGAGCGGTTGTGGGAGGACAATTCAGTGGTGGGAATTCCCCTGATTCAATGTAAATATGTACCTGGAATATTACTGTGAACGATATGTAAGCCACTATAATTAAAATGAAAATTATATAAAAAATAGTATGATATGGGAACAAACACATAGAACTATAGAGTAAAAAAGAGAGTTAATGGAAATAAATTCACACATATAGGGATATACATATCTGCTATAAAGAGATAAAAAAGTCTTTGTAATAAATAATACACTAATTTTTTTCTGACAGGGACAAAAATGAAGTCTGATTACTAACTTAATATACAAAAATAAAGCCAAAAGGTTTTAAACTTTGCTTTATATTCAGAATCATATAATAAATAGACTGAAATATGTGATAAATTTCTGAACCACAACTTCAGATATCTATTTGGCCTCTCAAGGTTAAAGATCAAAAATAAAAAAAAGAAAAGGAACATATCATATTTAAAAAATTTCCAAAGAAAGATAAAGTACTGCCAAAGCAAAAGGCAATCTAACAATTCATACTTTACATACCATGCATTTGAAAAGGAGTAAATATCCATAATATATAAAAATTCATGTGAATCAACACTAGTAACAAGAAGAAATGCAGTTTCAAATTGAGTAAATTATCAAAAAAAGTACCTAATTAAAAAACGGTGGCCCACATACACATAAATATGTTCAATATTAGTCATTAGTAGGGAAATATGTGGGAATCAAAAGCACAATGAGATATCTCTTACTAATGAGAATGGTCCATATCAAAATGATTGACAATAAGTATTGTCAAAGATATTAACAAAAGGAACTCTAACACACTATTCTTGGGAGGGGTAATTTGGTGCAATCTCATTTGAAAACTGTTCAGAACAGAAAAATCAGAAATTCTATTTTTTCAGGATTATCATTTCTACATGCTTATCTGGAGAATATGAAAGCACTACTTTGAAACGTTATTATCAATCCCATGTTTATAGAAATGTCATTTAAAATAATCAAAAATAATTAAAACATTATCAATAGAAGACAGAATAAAGAAGTTGAAGGATATATAAACAATGATACTGCTCTTCATTAAATAAAAGAGGGAGATTAAATTATAAACCTTGAGCAACACAGGGCTAGAGATCTTATAGTATGTAGGGCACTTGCCTTGTACAATGCAACCTAGGTTCAATTCTCTGCAGGTGTTTCAGCCCTACCAGGAGGTATCTCTGAGTAGAGAGCCAATAGTAAGTCCTGAATAGAGCTGGGTATACTCACACACACCCTTCCAAAAAAAAATAAATAAATAAATAAAAGACTCACAAAAACATTGAACAAAATAGATGAATCTTGAGTTGATTATGCTAGTGAAGTAAGGAAAGAAGTTAAAGGCAATTACCAGATGGTTTTATTTCTATATGGTATATGAATAAGCAAATCAAGTAAAACAACAAAACTCACTCCATGACTTAGCAAAAAACATGGCAGCTACCAGAAGGAAAAGGGAGGGAAGTATAAGAAGCAAGTAAAAGAATCTTTTTGGTCATGGTGTTATAGAAGGCACAGGTACCCAGGATTTTGTAATCTCAGTGCTCAAGATTAAAAGCAATGTACTGGAGTTTGAATGGCCAAATTCAGCAATGATTTTATTTCAGAGAAAGGAAAGGATGGGAAAAGAATGCAGGAAAGCTCCTAGATTAAGGGAGTGATCCCATGATGAAGGATTCCAGAAAAATAAATCTTTCTTGTTTATAACTTTTCCCCAAAAATAGAGGTAGTAGGTGGAAGAGGTGGAACATTTCTTTCTTATATTTCAAGAATGTGAGCCATTAAAACAATGAGGGGAGGAGACTGAGAGATAGTGGGCATGACACTAGCCTTATACATAGCTGATTGACATTTGGCTCCTGGCACCCAGATGGTTCCCTGAATCTAACAGGAGTGATTACTGCAATACAGAGTCAAAAAAAGTCTTGAGCACCACTGGGTGTGGTTCCCAACGCAAACCAAAACAAAAAAAAACACAGTAGTAAATATTCTGAGATGATTATCTTCTGGTGTCTGGTCATCTTCATTTCTCATTCATCCAGGTTAGGAGACACCCCAGTAACAGTCTTTGCCAATAGTTACTTTTCTTAGGGTCATATTGCAAATCTCTTCTTACCTATTTACCTCCTTACTTATCAGGATGGTCCTGGGAGCTGGTATCCTACTCCCCATCCTTTGCTTATTGCCTTTTTTTTTTTTTTTTACCAAATTTCTGTTTCTTTGATAATGTATAATTTAAACTTGTTAAAATATTGTAAATAACAATTGCATTGGAGTGAAGAACATTCCAAGGAACAATGGGTCAAAATTATTCTTTTTCTATCTTTTTTTTAAATTAGCCACTGTCATTTGCAGTTTTACAATACTGTCAATGCAAGTGTTTCATGCATACAATCAGTTCCACAACTTTAGTGCCATGCCTCCACCAAGGGTAAAGAGGCAACCCTGGGACAAAAAATATTCTTTAGGTTTGTATTGAATCAATTGTGAGTTTAAAAAAACTCATTGCAGGGGCCTGAGCAGTGGCATAAGTGGTAAGGTGTGCACTAGGCTAGGACTGACCACGGTTCAATCTCCCAGCATCCCATATGGTTCCCAAGTCAGGAGCGATTTCTGAGCGCATAGCCAGGAGTAACCCCTGATAGTCACCGATGTGGACGAAAAATCAGTTAAGGAAAAAAATGTTCATTGCATTAGTGTTTTTCAAAGACAAACCCTTGTTCATTCTAGAAATAGTTGAGATGGTATTTTTTTAAAAAATGTAAATCTGAAAAATCTGAGTCTCTAGGTCACACACAGGAACCTGAGTTATAACTAATCCACCCTGTTAAATCTTTTCATACTGTTTAAGAATCTTTACCTACTTTATTCACATTATTAAAAGACCATGCAATTTTGGGAAAGCCAATTGATTAATTTACGTCTGATGTTCATCTGTTCCCAAAGAGTCATTCTGATTCTATCTGCACTACAGGAAGTTTGGGAGAGCATTATACTATGCAAAGTTAAACTATATTTATTGAAAAAAAAAACGTCAAAATTCATTCATTATGACTCATCTGATTTCTCTGAAGCACCAAAATAAAACTTTTCTGCTCTTCAGAAAAACAAACAAACAAAAAAACCCCACCAAACTATCCAAAACAAGGTCAAGGCAGAAAGAATAAATCACTCTAGTTTACATCACAGAATGGCAATTTAGTCAGGGAAACAGATAATAAGGCTTTTAACCTATAAACAGCTTTGTTAAGAAAGTTGAGGCTAGTGTTAAAACCTGTTGAAATTTTTTTAAATTTAATTAAACACCTTAATTAAATACATGATTGTGTTTGGGTTTCAGTCATGTAAAGAACACCACCCATCACCAGTGCAACATTCCCATCACCAATGTCCCAAGTCTCCCTCCTCCCCACCCGACCCCCGCCTGTACTCTAGACAGGCTCTCCATTTTCCTCATACATTCTCATTATTAGGACAGTTCAAAATGTAGTTATTTCCCTAACTAAACTCATCACTCTTTGTGGTGAGCTTCCTGAGGTGAGCTGGAAATTCCAGCTCTTTTCTCTTTTGTGTCTGAAAATTATTATTACAAGGGTGTCTTTCATTTTTCTTAAAACCCATACATGAGTGAGACCATTCTGCGTTTTTCTCTCTCTCTGACTTATTTCACTCAGCATAATAGATTCCGTGTACATCCATGTATAGGAAAATTTCATGACTTTATCTCTCCTGACAGCTGCATAATATTCCATTGTGAATATGTACCACAGTTTCTTTAGCCATTCGTCTGTTGAAGGGCATCTTAGTTGTTTCCAGAGTCTTGCTATGGTAAATAGTGCTGCAATGAATATAAGTGTAAGAAAGGGGTTTTTGTACTGTATTTTTGTGTTCCTAGGGTATATTCCTAGGAGTGGTATAGCTGGATCCTATGGGAGCTCGATTTCCAGTTTTTGGAGGAATCTCCATATCGCTTTCCATAAAGGTTGAACTAGACGGCATTCCCACCAGCAGTGGATAAGAGTTCCTTTCTCTCCACATCCCCGCCAACACTGTTTATTCTCATTCTTTGTGATGTGTGCCATTCTCTGGGTGTGAGGTGGTATCTCATCGTTGTTTTGATTTGCATCTCCCTGATGATTAGTGATGTGGAACATTTTTTCATGTGTCTTTTGGCCATGTGTATTTCTTCTTTGTCAAAGTGTCTGTTCATTTCTTCTCCCCATTTTTTGATGGGGTTAGATGTTTTTTTCTTGTAAAGTTCTGTCAGTGCCTTGTATATTTCGGAGATTAGCCCCTTATCTGATGGGTATTGGGTGAACAGTTTCTCCCACTCAGTGGGTGGCTCTTGTATCCTGGGTACTATTTCCTTTTTGGTGCAGAAGCTTCTCAGCTTAATATATTCCCATCTGTTAATCTCTGCTTTCACTTGCTTGGAGAGTGCAGTTTCCTCCTTGAAGATGCCTGTAATGTCCTGGAGTGTTTTGCCTATGTGCTGTTCTATATATCTTATGGTTTTGGGGCTGATATCGAGGTCTTTAATCCATTTGGATTTTACCTTTTTACATGACGTTAGCTGGGGGTCTAAGTTCAATTTTTTGCAAGTGGCTATCCAATTGTGCCAACACCACTTGTTGAAGAGGCTTTCCTTGCTCCATTTAGGATTTCCTGCTCCTTTATCAAAAATTAGGTGGTTGTATGTCTGGGGAACATTTTCTGAGTATTCAAGCCTATTCCACTGATCTGAGGACCTATCCTTATTCCAATACCATGCTGTTTTGATAACTGTTGCTTTGTAGTACAGTTTAAAGTTGGGGAAAGTAATTCCTCCCATATTCTTTTTCCCAATGATTGATTTAGCTATTCGAGGGTGTTTATTGTTCCAGATGAATTTCAAAAGTGTCTGATCCACTTCTTTGAAGAATGTCATGGGTATCTTTAGAGGGATGGCATTAAATCTGTATAATGCCTTGGGGATTATTGCCATTTTGATGATGTTAATCCTGCCAATCCATGAGCAGGGTATGCGTTTCCATTTCCGTGTGTCCTCTCTTATTTCTTGGAGCAGAGTTTTATAGTTTTCTTTGTATAGGTCCTTCACATATTTAGTCAAGTTGATTCCAAGATATTTGAGTTTGTGTGGCACTATTTTGAATGGGGTTGTTTTCTTAATGTCCATTTCATCCTTATTACTATTGGTGTATAGAAAGGCCATTGATTTTTGTGTGTTAATTTTGTAGCCTGCCACCTTGCTATATGAGTCTATTGTTTCTAGAAGCTTTTTGATAGTCTTTAGGGTTTTCTAAGTAGAGTATCATGTCATCTGCAAACAGTGAGAGTTTGACTTCTTCCTTTCCTATCTGGATTCCCTTGATATCCTTTTCTTGCCTAATCGCTATAGCAAGTATTTCCAGTGCTATGTTGAATAGGAGTGGTGAGAGAGGACAGCCTTGTCTGTGCCAGAATTTAGAGGGAAGGCTTTCAGTTTTTCTCCATTGAGGATAATATTTGCCACTGGCTTGTGGTAGATGGCCTTCACTATATTGAGAAAGGTTCCCTCCATTCCCATCTTGCTGAGAGTTTTGATCAAGAATGGGTGTTGGACCTTATCAAATGCTTTCTCTGCATCTATTGATATGATCATGTGGTTTTTATTTTTCTTGTTATTGATGTTGTGTATGATGTTGATAGATTTATGGATGTTAAACCATCCTTGCATTCCTGGGATGAAACCTACTTGATCATAGTGGATGATCTTTTTAACGAGGCACTGAATCCTATTTGACAGGATTTTGTTGAGGATCTTTGCATCTGCATTCAGCAGTGATATTGGTCTGTAATTTTCTTTTTTGGTAGCGTCTCTGTCTGGTTTAGGTATCAAGGTGATGTTGGCTTCATAAAAGCTATTTGGAAGTGTTTCTGTTTGTTCAATTTCATGAAAGAGTCTTGCCAAGATTGGCAGTAGTTCCTCTTGGAAAGTTTGATAGAATTCATTAGTGAATCCATCTGGACCTGGGCTTTTGTTTTTCGGCAGACATTTGATTACTGTTTTAATTTCATCAATGGTGATGGGGGTGTTTAGATATGCTACATCCTCTTCCTTCAACCGTGGAAGATTATAAGAGTCCAAGAATTTATCCATTTCTTCTAGGTTCTCATTTTTAGTGGTGTAGAGTTTTTCAAAGTAGTTTCTGATTACCCTTTGAATCTCTGTCATATCAGTAGTGATCTCTCCTTTTTCATTTCTGATACGAGTTATCAAGTTTCTCTCTCTCTCTTTCTTTGTTAGGTTTGCCAGTGGTCTATCAATCTTGTTTATTTTTTCAAAGAACCAACTTCTGCTTTCGTTGATCTTTCGGATTGTTTTTTGAGTTTCCACTTCGTTGATTTCTGCTCTCAGCTTTGTTATTTCCTTCTGTCTTCCTATTCTTGGGTCCTTTTGTTGATCATTTTCTAGTTCTACTAGCTGTGTCATTAAACTACTCAGGTAAGCTCCTTCTTCCTTCCTGATGTGTGCTTGCAAAGCTATAAATTTTCCTCTCAGTACTGCTTTTGCTGTGTCCCATAAGTTCTGATACTTTGTGTTTTTATTGTCATTTGTTTCCAGGAACCTTTTTATTTCCTCCTTGATTTTATCTCGGACCCACTGGTTATTGAGCATGAGGCTGTTTAACTTCCAGGTGTTAAAGTGTTTCTTCTGAGTCCCTTTGGAATTCACAAATAATTTCAGAGCCTTGTGGTCAGCGAAGGTAGTCTGCAAAATTTCTATCCTCTTGATCTTATGGTGGTATGTTTTATGTGCCAGCATGTAGTCTATCCTGGAGAATGTCCCATGTACATTGGAGAAGAATGTGTATCCAGGTTTCTGGGGATGGAGTGTCCTATATATATCCACTAGGCCTCTTTCTTCCATTTCTCTCCTCAGGTCTAGTATATTCTTGTTGGGTTTCAGTCTGGTTGACCTATCCAGTGTTGACAAAGCCGTGTTAAGGTCCCCCACAATTATTTGTTGTTGTTGATATTATTTTTCAGATTTGTCAACAGTTGTATTAAATATTTTGCAGGCCCCTCATTCGGTGCATATATGTTTAGGATAGTGAATTCTTCCTGCTCTACGTACCCCTTGATTAATATTAAATTAATATAAAATGTCCATCTTTGTCCCTTACAACCTTCCTGAGTATAAAGTTTGCATTATCTGATATTAGTATGTCCACTCAAGCTTTTTTATGGGTGTTTTTTTGCTTGGATAATTTTTTTCCAGCCTTTTATTTTGAGTCTATGTTAGTTCTGACTATTCAGGCAGCAGAAGGTTGGATTGAGGTTTTTGATCCATTTAGCCACTCTATGTCTCTTAACTGGTGCATTTAGTCCATTGACGTTGAGAGAAAGAATTGTCCTGGGATTTAATGCCATCTTTATTTCAAAATTTCGTGTGTCTTTTGGGTAGTCTTGTCTTAGATTAGGTCTTGCAGCTTTTCTCTTAAGACTGGTTTTGTGTCTGTGAAGTTTCTGAGCTGTTTTTTGTCTGTGAAGCCATGTATTCCTCCGTCAAACCGGAAAGTGAGTTTTGCTGGGTATAGTATTCTGGGTGAAGCATTCATTTCATTCAGTCTTGTCACAATATCCCACCACTGCTTTCTGGCATTGAGTGTTTCTGGTGACAGGTCTGCTGTAAATCTCAGGGAAACTTGCTTGAACGTGATTTCCCCTTTTGATCTTGCTTTTTTCAGAATTCTGTCTCTATCTGTGGGATTTGTCATTGTGACTAGGATGTGTCTTGGGGTGGTTTTTCTGGGGTCTCTTTTGTTTGGTACTCTTCGGGCATGCAGGATTTGATCACATATATTCTTTAGCGCTGGAAGTTTCTCTTTAATGATGTTCTTGACCGTTGATTCTTCCTGGAAATTTTCTTCCTGGGTCTCTGGGACTCCAATGATTCTTAAGTTGTTTCTGTTGATCTTATCATAGACTTCTATTTTCATCTGTTCCCATTCTTTGACTAATTTTTCCATTGTCTGCTCATTTGCTTTAAGTTTTTTGTCCAATCTCTCCTGCTGTATGGAATTGTTATGTATCTCATCTTCCACAGCACCAAGTCTATTCTCAGCTTCTGATACCCTGTCCCAGAGCTTATCCATTTTGTCATTCACTTCGTTTACTGACTTTTTCAGTCCTGTTAGTTGACATGTTATTTCAGTTTGGAGTTTTGTGATTTCTGTCTTCATATTTTCTTGGTTCTTATTAGTGTTCTGTTCAACTCGATCCATGGTTTCTTGGAGTCCGTTGAGCATCTTCCATATTGCTAGTCTAAAGTCCTTATCTGAGAGGTTGATTAGTTGGTTGGTCATTATCTGGTCCTCAGAATTGTCATCTTCATTCTCTATGTCTGATGCTGGCCTGCGTTGTTTCCCCATTGTCACACTTGTATTGTGGGTTTTTCTACGTGTTGTGGTGGTATTCATTGTCTATATGATGCAGGCAGCACACTCCTCTGGCTCCTCCCTTTCTGGATGGGCTGACTTGCCTCTAAGGGAGGGGAGTCCTCCGTGGATGAAGCCTCACACTGGGTCAAATCTTAGGCCCGAGCATGCAACAGAGAAGACAGTCCGGAGAGAAATGTTTGCTTCTGTGATATAGTGCCGTTCTTAGTGTAATTTTTCCTTCTTGTTGCAATGTTGTTCTTTCCTTAGAAAGAGTGCACGGCCGCGTAGTGAAGCGGAGCGGCCGTGCTCTGCTGGAGCCTCTTTTTGCCTCACTCGCAAGAGTTTCACGCAAGAGGACAGTAGACAGACATAAACAGGTCACACTCACAGTTTTTCACAGTTGGGCCCCTCTGGGCTGGTGTACTTTCGCGGATTTTCCCCGCCTGGTGTCGCACACAGGGAGCCGGCTTTTGCAAAGCTTAGCCGGTTTTCATGCTCTGTAGTCCCTCCCTGAAAATGGCGTCTGGGCGAGCGAGGTTTCTGGAGCCTCTTTTTGCCCCACTCGCAAGAGTTTCACGCAAGAGGACAGTAGACAGACATAGACAGGTCACACTCACAGTTTTTCACAGTTGGGCCCCACTGGGCCGGTGTACTTTCGCGTATTTTCCCCGCCTGGTGTCGCACACAGGGAGCCGGCTTTTGCAAAGCTTAGCCGGTTTTTAACCTGTTGAAATTTAAAAGAGAAAGGGATTGATATAATAAAAATTTGATCCACTTTATGCTAATAGGATCATATAGAACTGGTGAGTTCAGATGAGCTGACAGTTTGTGTATTATTCTGTATTCAGTTTTATGAAAGATTCTTATTGCTTAATAATTAAAATTATAACACTTCTCTTACAGGTTTAAGGTCAAGGTTAAATTAGCCACTTAGAACAATTTTGGCACAGAGATATTATCTGAAATGGTTATAATTCGTATTCTCGTTATAGACCTATAAAAAATCTATGTGCAGAATTTCCAGAAACCTGACTTTCACAAGTTCAGGTTCTATATAATATGATTAAATAAAAAATAAAATAAAGTTTTGGTAACAATAAGTATTAGTAATCCATAAAACCTAAGGCTAGTGACAAATATCTCAATTTGTTTCATATTATATATCCATAGTCAGGTAGCCATCATTTGGAGGAAGACACTCCCAACCTATTCTCAGGAGACATTGGAAGACCGAACCATTGATTCTGGGCCAGACACCAGAAAGTTCAATGTAGAAGGTCTCTATTCAGGATCCAGAAATTATCCAGACATCTTTGTGGTGCTTGGGGCCTCCGGGTTCCATTCATTGATACTTAGGGGGGAAATATGGTGCTAGCTATTGAATCCTGGTCAGTTGCATACAAGGCATGCTCTCTAACCACTGTACTATCACCTGGCAAACAGGAAACTCTAATTAATGGGTAAGTAGTTTATAAAACAAAGCCTATAAATTTATTCCTTCAAAAATATTTTAAATTTTTTTGCTTTGTGATGTGCTACTTTTCAGGAAGAATTTAAGATATTAAACAAAACGAATTTACTTTATTCTCTTCCTATTTTTGACTTTTCTAAACAAAGTTAGTTTTGTTAAAATCTAAATATGTCTATTTCATGACTAAGTGAACAATTTTATGATGTTGAATTTATTGACAACATAAAATCTTATATATGTCATTTCCTCTTACACTCTTGAGGTTTATAAAAAATGGGATTTTAGAACCACATATAATTTTCATATCACTTGTACTCAAATACAAGTAGCAAAGTATTTTTCCATTTCTAACCAAAATACCACAGTAGAATAGAAATTAAAATAATTTAGCAGGAAAGTGCTTTCATGAAAAATGTCTCCTTAACAAAACAATAGCATCTAGTTTTCTAGTTAAGTCTCCTTCAAGTCCATTTATGAATATTTCATTTTTAAAAAGTGACATTATAAACTTGAGCCACAGTTATTAATGAAAATACTATGATGATACAGATCATATTTTGGTGGACCATATTGGCGTCTTTGGGAAATTGCAGCACCAGAACTAAACTAGGACCTCACACATACAAGCCATTTGTTCTGCAACTTGAGCCTTTTTCATAGCCCCTATCTATTTCTTACATATTGACATTTCACTATACAGATGCATTATAGTATTCAGTGTAATAATAGCCATATATAATAAATATTGCTATCTTGTACATTAAACTGAGCTATTTAACAGAAATGTTTCATTATTTGTGGTCTTATGTATATATAGTTAGTACCAAAATTGTTGAAAAACAATCCTTTTGATGATAAAACAAGGCTATTATTCTATGGTCCTGCAACATCCTTCTCCCATCAAACTCCTGGCTCAATGAGATGGATTCAAGCAAAAGACTGCTTTCAGAATGTGGTTTCTGGGAAGGATTCTCATCCAAAAAATTCTTTTACCAATGAATATTAAAACTGGGGCCAAAAAGATTTAAAGGCTGGACTCAACATTAAAATTGACAAAAATCCTCTGGTCTTGGGCTGTTGAGAATGTCCAGGAATGTTTCTGTTATCATATCCTTGGCCTCAAAGTCTATAGATTTACAGATAGATTAGCATAAAATTAGATGATCACTCCACTAGGGAAATTACTGACCACCCAGGCATTTTAATATTTAACCTACCATTCCATACAATCAATTTTCCTCTTCTCCTATATAACCTGCTTCTTGTGGGTAGTCCAGGCAAGATAGTTTTTCAGAATGTGATTCTGCTATCATCTGATGAGTTGCTAATAAGCTTTTTTTCTACCTACCACCTTTTCTCTAAATGGGTTGACACCTCTAGCAATACTGAGATTACACCTGTGGAATCACATTATACTGCTTAATATTTCTAAAAAAGGATATTTTATCTCCGGGACTCTTGAGAGGGATTTAAGTGCATTTAGAATCTTAAGTGCAAATAAGACTCATCTGTACTTAAAATCAAAATTAATTTTATCAGCTAGTAACGTGACAATTATTTGTGAATGGTTGGCCAGAGCTTTTATAAAATAGAAGGAATTATGCTGGGTGAGCAAACAAGAACTTAAAAATTTTTTTGTTATTTAGGAATGAAACTTCTTTGTTATTTTTGCCCTTATGATACAACTTTTAAAACTTGGAACATGAAAACCCAAATATTTTGCTAAACTTGAATGATTTGTAGCACTTGCATTTTTGAAGACATTTGTATACCCCTTCCATGAAATTTCTTAAGTGTACTGGGAAATAGGTCTTAGGAAACATTCGATGGTAAACTGATGTCATTGGGCTGTAAAACTACAGGGACCTAAGGGCCTATTCTATCTCTAATCCATAGATAAGTACTTGAGTGACTTGGTGGGCTGCTATAAATTCAGTTATCATTTTAATGGAAATGTTCTTGTTAGAGTTGTAGGAGTTGTGGATAGGTTTGAATGTATACATTGGTGTGTGTAGGTCACTGTGTGATTTCAGTCTGAAATGGTGTTTTCATATTTACAATGTTTTCGGAATATACAGACAAAAGGAGTAGAAACTAATATTAAAACAATTTCTAGTTAAAAAGATAGCTTTTTACAACTATAAATTTATTTTAAAGTTGAGTTAATTGCATTATTCCTTCCTTAAAAATGTAGATATTTATTACAATTCATTTAATTAGTTGGGTTTCAAGTGGATTAATGGTCTCCATGTTGGATGATGGTGTGAACTTTCATCAATACCAATAAAGGTTTGCAAAGTATCAGACTAATTTTTATAATAGTAATCATTTCGTTTATATTGAGAGAACCTCCTATTTGCCAGAATTTTGTTGGAGATTTTTGCATCTGCATTCATCAGGGATATTGGTCTGTAATTTTCTCTTTCTGTGGGATTTGTCATCATAACGAGGATGTGTCTTGGGGTGTTTTCTTTGGGTCTCTTTTAGCTGCTACTCTTCAGGCATGCAGGATTTGATTGCGTGTAATCTTTAATTCTGGGGGTATCTCTTTGATGATGTCTTTGACAGTTGATTCTTCCTGGAGACCTCGTACCTGTGCCTCTGGGACTCCGATGATTCTTATGTTGTTTCTGTTGAGTTTATCAAAGATGTCTATTTTCATCTGTTCACATTCCTTGAGTATGCCTGATCATTTTTTTTCCATTGCCTGATAATTTGTCTTAAAGTTCTTTCCAATTTCTTCTGCTGTGTTGAGTTTTTCTGCATCTCATCTTCCAGCATGCCAATTCTGTCCTCAGCTGCTTTTACCCTGTTGGAGAGGCCATCCACTGAGTTTTCAGATGAGCTATCATGTTTTTCAGATCTGTTATTTCAGTTTGTAGTTTTCTGATTTCTGTCTTTGTGTTCTGTTCAGATCAATCTATGCTTTCTTTGAGTTCTACAAACATCTTCCATATTTCTATTCTCAACTCCTTATCTGAGAGGTTAATCAGATGGTTGTAATTTTTTAGGTCATCGAGCTATCGTCTTCATTCTCTTTGCATGGTGTTTGCCTGCGAGGTTTCCCCATTGTCACGCTTGTAGTGTGATTTTTTTTCCTGCGTGTTGTGGTGGGGTTAATTGGTTAGAAAGAGTGCATAGTTTCGAAGCGAATTGAAGTGGTTGTGCTCTTCTGGAGCCTCTGGGAGAGCTATTTTTCTGAGCCCTTTTCGGCCCACTCCCAAGAGGTTCAGGAGACAGGACAGTGGAAAAACACACAAGGCAACACTTACAGCTTCTCACAGTCGGGAACCACTGGGCAGGCGTAGATTTTCCCGGCATGACGTCACAAACATGAGGCCTGCCTTTCTGCATAATTCTGTAGGTAGCCAGTTTTCATGGTTGGACACAGTTCCTTGGCATTCCAGCACTTGGATGAGCCTCTGGGAGAGTTATTTTTCTGGGCCCTATTTCAGCCCACTCCCAAGAGGTTCAGAAGACAGGACAATGGAAAAACACACACAGGCAACACTCACAGTTTCTCACTGTTGGTAACCACTGGGCATGTGTCTTTTTTTTTTATTTTTTTAAATTTTTAGTTTTTAACATTTGATTTAAACACCTTGATTAGAAACATGATTATGGTTGGGTTTCAGTCATGTAAAGAACATTCCCCATCAGCAGTGCAACATTCCCCTCACCAGTGTCCCAAATCTCTCTCCTCCCCACCCCACCCCTGCCTGTACTCTAGACAGACTTTTTATTTTCCTCATACATTCTCATTGTTAGGATAGTTCACAGTGTAGTTATTTCTCTAACTAAACTCATCACTCTTTGTGGTGAGCTTCATGAGGTGAGCTGTAACTTCCAGCCCTCCTCTCTTTTGTCTCTGAAACTTATTATTGCAAGAATGTCTTTCATTTTTCTTAAAACCCATAGATGAGTGAGACCATTCTGCATCTTTCTCTCTCTGACTTATTTCACTCAGAATATTAGATTCCATGTACATCCATGTATATCTATACACCCTCATCACTATTGAGGAAATTAAAATGGTAGTAAATTGTCTTCCCAAAAACAACAGCAAAAGGCCCAGATAGATTCACAAATGAATTATTTCAAACCTTTCAAGAGTAACTACTATCAATTCTGACAAGACTCTTTCATGAAATAAAAAACAAACAAACAAAAAAAAAAACCAGAAACACTTCCAAATAGTCTTTATGAAGCCTTGATCCCCAAATCAGACAGAGATGCTACCAAAAAAGAAAATTACAGACCAATATCCCTGATGAACACAGATGCAAATATCCTCAACAAAATTCTGGCAAATAGGATTCAAGGCCTCATCGAGAATATCATTCATTATGATCAAGTAGGTTTCATCCCAGGAATGCAAGGATGGTTTAACATCTGTAAATCTATCAACATAATACACAACATCTAAAACAAGAAAAATAAAAATCACATGATCATATCAATAGATACAGGGAAAGCATTTGATAAGGTCCAACACCCATTCTTGATGAAAACTCTCAGCAAGATGGGAATGAAAGGAACTTTTCTCAATATATTTAGGGCCATATATCACTAGCCAGTGGCAAATATTGTCCTCAATGGAGAAAAACTAAAAGCCTTTCCTCCAAATTTTGGCACAAGACAAGGCTGTCCTCTCTTACCACTCCTATTCAACATAGCACTGGAAGTACTTGCTATAGCAATTAGGCAAGATAAAGATATCAAGGGAATCCAGATAGGAAAGGAAGAAGTCAAGCTTTATTATTCTTAACTGTTTTCCAATACATTATTTCAAATATGAGTATGTTAGCATGCAATTTCAACCAAGAAACTCCTCAATGTAGTCATAATATAATGGTCAAAAATAGAAAGTTTTTAAAATGAATGTTTAAACTTCAAATTATGTAGAATTACTCAATTGTTCCAATGATGACCTTCACAGTAAAATGACCTAGCCTGTGACCATGCTTTCCATTGAGTTGTCAGGTTTTATAAATTTCCTTCAATCATTCTTTCTTTAAATAATAAGACATTGGTGTATATAAAATTTTTCTTAAATGTTTGTACCTTTCCCCCAATGTGGAATATCAAGAAGGAGAGTGATATTTTGTCACACTATATAGTAGACTCTGATGAAGAAGGGGTTGGTGCTGGAACTTAATGACAAATATCTTTATAACTTTGTAACTCACAGTAATTTCATAAAAATAAATAAATTGAATAATTGAAAAGAAAGAGCCATGAGTGACTCAATTGAATTTTGGACAACAAAATAAGTTTCTAAAGTATATTAGCATTTATTATTGTGTTTAAATTTTCAAAAATCATGGTTTGAGATGAGACATTTTAAGGACAGAGCACAGGAAATATCTGTCCAGGTCAGAACATTGCAATTCAATTTCCATTTTGTGTAATAATAGAAACTAAGAAGGGATAATATTTAATATGAGGTACACTCATTGCTTGCATAACATTTTCTGTTAGTGTGATTATGCTTCAATCCTTAAGTAATTCAGCATTTGGGTTTCACATATTATCTATTTTTATTTTCACTTTATAAACAGAAGAGCTTTGGTATTGAGATATACATACACACATATTTTTCTTCCACAAAGTATTGGTATTGAATATACAACAATCAAGACAAATAACAAAACTTTATATCAACTGTTTCACATCTTATGATATACCCTTATGATACAAATACCAGATTAAAAAAAATGAAGAAAATTAAGTCTGAATCTGAAATCTTGGGAAATGTCTTTAAAACCTCTATGCCTGTTTATTTTCTAATGAAAAAATTGGACATTAATAATATTTATTTTGGGGGCTGGTGAGGTAGCGCTAGAGGTAAGGTGTCTGCCTTGTAAGCACTAGCCAAGGAAGGACCGCGGTTCAATCCCCCGGCATCCCATATGGTCTCCCTAAATCATGGGCAATTTCTGAGCACTTAGCCAGGAGTAACCCCTGAGCATCAAACAGGTGTGCCCCCCCAAAATAATATTTATTTTACAGAATTGTGGTAGCAATTTCAGTGGGATCGATTTATAAATCAAGCTAAGGAATCTTTAACTTCCGTAAATTATGTTCTATTGAATTATATTGTCCAATAATTAAACACGTTGATTGTGAAAGCCCTCTCTGTTGGTGATACTCCACCATCCCATCATCATTATTTCCTTTGTATAAACAATTGCCCTAAGTCTATGTCAGCATATGTGCAGGAGTTTTCTCCTGAAAACTTGAGCACCTTACTTCCTACTGAAGAACAGGAACACAGCTCTCAAACAATGAGTTTTGTTTTAAACATTACAGTTTCCTCAAATACCATGTGTGATATGTAACTTGTATTCAGTGTTGAATACAATATAAAATATGTTTTTACAGTATATTTTGGTACCCACATTTTCTAATAAAATTAAGCTCTAGACCCATTTTCTTTTTTCTTGTCTTGCTTTCTAGCTTCCTTACACATTTCACTTTAATAAGTATGCTGTATATCACTTATTCTATCTCAGGATTAAATATTATTTTTCAAAAACTGCTTATATGGAATCATAACCAAGCATCCTTCTTTTATAATATTTTATTTTTATGACTCATATTATTTGATTTTGAGTAGATTTGTATCATCTAGCATAGAATGGGTAGAAATATTTTTTTCTTGGGTCAGGAAAACATTACTAAAATTAACTATACACTTGGCATCCAACATCATACAGGGTATGCAATATTATCAGGTGTAATCCTTGAAATTTCCAAGTACTAACCTTATATTTTGTAGCACCTAAGAATCATAGGTGTACAAAGAATGGCAATAAGCAGTGCTGGTGGGAATGTGGAGAGAAAGGAACTCTTATTCATGGTTCATGAGAATGCTGTCTAGTGTGATCTTTATGGAAAGAGATATGAAGATTCCTCCAAAGACTGAAAATTGAGCTCCCATACAATCCAGCTATACCGTTTCTATGAATGTACCTTAGGAACACAAAAATACAATACAAAAATACCTTCCTCACACTGATATTCATTGCCACTCTATTTACAATAGTCAGACTCTGGAAACAGGCAAGATGCCCTTTAACAGATGAATGGCTAAAGAAACTGTGGTACATATACACAATGGAATATTATGCAGCCATCAGGAGAGATGAAGTCATGAAATTTTCTTATACATGGATGTTCATGGAATCTATTATGCTGAGTGAAATCAGTCAGAGGGAGAGAGAAAAATGCAGAATAGTCTCAATCATCTATGGGTTTTAAGAAAAATAAAAGACAGGAGGTCTGGAAGGTCCAACTCACTACATGATGCTCACCACAAAGAGTGATGAGTGTTGTTAGAGAAATAACTACATTGAGAACTATCATAACATTGTGAATGAATGAGGGAAGTAGAAGCCTCTCTAGAGTATAGGCTGAGGTGGGTGGAGAGGAGGGAGATCTGGGACATTGGTGATGGGAATGTTGCACTGGTGAAGGGTGGTGTTCTTTGCAAGACTGAAACTCAACTGCAATCATATTTGTAATCAAGCTGTTTAAATTAAGATATACATGTATATACACATATATATGTATGGATATATATATATATATATATATATATATATATATAAAGAATCATAGGTATTCCAGACTCTCAGTCCTAGCACTGAATACCTGCTCCATTGACTGAGTATTACCAGGAATGACCTCTTGTCATTGCTTTAGAGAACCCCCTGATCTTATCTAAGTTAGAAATGAAATGCAAAAATATATAGGCATAATATTATCTTTCCAATGACTTCCCCAAGAAAAAACACTTTAACAATTTTAAATTTATGATCTATTGCAGATATAGAAGAATCTGAAATGTAAGAAAATTCCTTTAGAAAGCAATGCTCAGGTGATAGATTGTCTAATATCTGCTGTAGAAGAATTGCTTTCTCTGTAGAAAAAATATTTTTATTAAAAAAAGGAAACGCACAGACCTATTTCTGTTTTTTTTTTTATAGCAAGAGGGACTAAACTGTGGACCTCACATATGCAAAGTAAATGTTTTGCCATTGATCCACACCCTCAACTAGAGGCATATTTAATAAATTAAATACCAAAGCAAATATAAGCAATTTATTGATATAAAGTTAAATTCTCCGCTAAAGAACACCACAAAGTTAAAAAAAAGTTGCCAGAAAATACAAAATTATTTACAATATATCAAAAGAGATTGATGGAAAACATGAATAACACTCATGAAAATGAAAAATGTAAAGATAATAATAAAAGATAAGTGGAATAAATAGTAGTGTTAAAGAAGAGGAAGCACATCTTTCCTACAATTACATTAGAAAATAAACAGAATATATAAAATTACAAAACCAGGAAATTAAAAATATAGTCAAAATATGCACTGTATAAAAATGTAAATTCAGGTAACATTAGACTTTGGAATCTCGAGTGTCTCTCTAGGTAAGCTAGTCTAGAATATGAAGATAAATATAAAATGTTACTAAGATTCATGGCTTCCTCATTGCCAATGTTGCATGTAAACTAAATATCAACAATATTCTTCTGATTACTGTACTCAGCAGAGTAAGCCCAACAAATTGTTGATTCCTGCCAGTGGGAAAAAGTATTCTGTGACAGAGATGTGAATGGAGTGGAATTGGAATGAGGTGGTAGGATTTTGTACTAGCAAATATTGACACATCACTTTTACCCATTATTCATTGATTGAAGGTATCCATATGCCCCATATTTAAATTAGGGAAAGCCTATGTCTTTCTGTTGGAAGGGAAGATTGATCTTCCCATTTGCCAAAACAACAAGGCAATACCTAACAGATTTAGGAAAATTCCTATTAAATGGCCTCTGTTGTCTTGAGATGGTCAGTGACTTTCTAACTTTCTCCTTTTCTGAAAGAAGATAAAGTCCCTTAAGTGCTCTAAAATCTTAAATTACAGTGAGAATATTGCTTTTGTGTCCTAAAGTCACTTTCACTGCATTGAACTCATAAAAATCTGACCTATGTCCATGTAAGGAAATTACCAAAATTATAGAAATAAAAGTTATGTGAATTATATAATTACAAGTAAATTGAGCATTTTTAGATCTTTCTTGAACTTAGTTTCTTGTGAAATGGACTTTTCAAAAATATGTCATGGTTTTCATTGTTAATAACAATAGCCAAAATAGAACCCTGGTTTGGGTGTTTTCTAATAATATATAAGATGTAGTGAGAATGAGGTATCTAATCTTAATGTAGGAATTAGATCTATCTGCTTATTTAAGGGCTCTGTTTCCTTAAACAATGGTTTTCCCGCTGAGATTTTTAGAATCGTTTCTTTCCTTTTTTTTATTTGCATGATTCACAATTTACTCAGTGGCCCATTTGTATCTCATTCCAGTGTGCCTCTTTATTGACTTCCCTATTTTTTGTTTGGAAGAGGGAGTTTGAACCATACTTAGCAGTGCTCATGGGACCTTAAGTAGATGCTGAAGATCTGATTTTGTGGATAACATGCAAAGCAAAGTAGCATCTAAACCCTTGTATTATCTCTCTATCCTCACTTCTTAATTTAAAATTAAAACTTTTAGAAACTTTGATGAGCCATTTGGGGAACATTCATGCTGAACAGAATACTAGTTTTCTGAGACTATTACAATATGGGAACAGTTTAGTTACTAATTATTGCCTAAAAGACAAAATCTCCACACATTATTGGGATTTATACAGTTTTATTTCTCTGCATTGCTACAGAGAGTCAACCTTATGAAAGCATGGGCAATTTACTATTGAGAACCCTTCAGGAAATATTAAGAAGAAAATTTACTCCACTGGAACTGAGTTATAAAGGCTAAAGTATTGTTACATGACCTTTTCAGTGAATTTCAAGAATGACATTTATTTTCTGTGTGTTAGATAGGGTTTGTTGTCCAAAAAATATGCCTAAGACAATAAAGGACAGGCAGTATCCATAGTGGCTGAGCAGGCAATTATTTTTCCAATAATGCTTGAAACAATCCATTGACAGTGATAATTCCTACTTTTCAATGAATACTGAGAATAATCAGTGAATCCAAACAGGGTGTTTGAAACAAAGTGGTAGGAAGCTGCTTATAGGATTTTTTTTTGTTGTTTTGGTGTGGTGTTTTCTCCACAACCTCCTCTGATTCTTTTTTAATATTTTGTGGACCAGTTAAAGAAAGGGAACATTAGTCAGAAATATATTAACTTGATATCCAGAAATCAACCTAGCTTTGGGATTTAGGTGGCAAAGCATGGCTTGCCAGCAGCAGTTTCTTTAGGCATTAATATTAAGACAGCATCTGAGATCAATCTATTCTTCAAAGTTGAAATAAAATATATAATTAAAAAGAGAAAATTCGGGGCCGGGCGGTGGCGCTGGAGGTAAGGTGACTGCCTTGCCTGCGCTAGCCTAGGACGGACCGCGGTTCGATCCCCCGGCGTCCCATATGGTCCCCCAAGAAGCCAGGAGCAACTTCTGAGCGCATAGCCAGGAGTAACCCCTGAGCGTCATAGGGTGTGGCCCAAAAACAAAACAAAAAAAAAACAAAAAAAAAAAGAGAGAAAATTCATGTTGTGAATACTTTAGAATAACTTTCTACTCAACTAGTGAGGACATTTTACCAATAAGAAACATATATTTGTAATCAACCTATTTTGATAGTCATTAAAGCATTATTAGATCATCATTTTAATGTTGTGAATATTCTGTAATAACTTTACACTCAACTGACACTGGAAAGTTTACTAGTAAAAACATTTATAATAAACCTATTTTGACAGTTATTAAAGCAGATAATAAACTACCATCTTAATTATGCAATTATGTGCTAATAAAATGATTCTAGATTATATTATTTGGTTTTTAGTGTGGGGTCACACATGGTATTGCTAGGGGTATGCTATGTCTTTGTGCCCTATGATTGTTCCTAGATCTGTGCTGAGTTTCTTGTGGTACAAGGGATCAAATTCTGGTCTCTCACATGCAATCGCTTAGCCCATTTAGCTCTCTCTCTTACCCAGTGATTTATAATTAGTAAGTTTTTTTGTAATGACAAAACTAGAAAAATCCTGGTGCATGTAGAGTAAACTCGAGAATAAATATGTCAAAGGGTGAAGTAGGGAAACACAAAAATTCCTTATATAAGCTAGAAACTGGAGATGATCTTGTTTTTCCAAGTATTTGAATTTTTTAGTTCTTCCTTTATGAAATCTATGAACTTTATGTTGCTTTAATTAAGTTAACTTGGAATTCTTTTTCCCCCTCTAGAGACTAAATAGATAAAAGGCAATTATACAAGAGTAACAAAATTTAAGAGCAGCTATATAACCATAGATTACTCAGATATAATTTGACTTTTGCCATTCTGTTTGTCTAATTTAATGAGAAAATAGAGGTATCCCATAGAATTTTCCCTTTGTGATTATTAGCCTTGCAAATATTTGCATTCTAAAAGGTAGAGTTTTAATCTAAACATCTGCTAATATGCTAAATTAAGTAATTTAAACTATTAATAATTTTAAACTAAAGATAAATTTATTGTAGAGTTATTTTAAATATATGTTAATACATATGGTTTCTCAATATTTAAAAATATTTATATAATGATTTATCCAACACTTAATATCTCTTATTATTTATTATTATTTTCTTAGATTAGCATAACAAAAGCTGTATGGGCCAGAAAGATAGTACATAGGTTAAGGTCCAGCATTCTATTGGGGTCATGACACCTGGTACTATGGACCGAGAAATAGTTCATAGATTAGGCATTTGTCTTCCACTGGGCTAACCCATTTTTGATTTCCAGCATCCGACATGATTGCTCAAGTATACTCGGTGTGATTTCTGAGTATAGAACCGGGAATAAGCCTTGAGTAGAAACTGTTACGGCCTCAAAACTAAGAAAACAAAAGCTACCAACTAAACAACCAGCCAAACAAAAATACCACCAAACTTGGAACTGCATATGGCTCTCAAGCAACCAAGGCAGGAATGGCTCAAGTATTAGTGGATGTACTTCATACCCTGCCAAATTGCTCTCTCACACACACACACACACACACACACACACACACACACACACACAAGCATTCAAGATAAAACAAAGTAGCCTTCATCCCTGTTAAGCATAGAATTCTACATTACTTCAATATCTAATAACTTATATGTGTAATTTTTACTCAGCACCACTACAGTAGCATAAGAGACTGGTTCTTTTTGTTTTGTTTTGTTTGGGGGGCACACCTGGTTACGCTAGGGGGTTACTCCTGGCTATATGCTTCACCCTTGGCTTTGGGGGACCATATGGAACACTGGGGATAGAACTGAGGTTCGTCCTAGGTCAGCCCCATGCAAGGCAAATGCCCTACTGTTGTGCTACCATTCCGGCCAAAGAGAATTGTTTTTTTTTTTTTTTTCAGAAAAAGTTTAGGCTTAGAATATAATGTAATTTTTAAATTGAGAAAAATTTGAATCAAAATTAAGAACATAAACCAAAACACCAATTATCAATCAACATAAATTGTATTTATGCCATATAAATATTACTAAACATATTTATAAACATAGTAAGTAATATTATATATATTATATAAATAAGTAGTGAATATCCCATATCCCAGTGGTGGGCAACCTTTTTTTTCAACTGAGCCAAATTTATTTTGAGAGCCACACAGGGTACGCACTGACAGAGGCTAGGAGCAGAGTCCTGATTTCTAGAGCTGCTTTCCGGCACACAGAAGAGCTACATTAAAAAGTGTAAAGACGGTATGTGGCTCGCAAGCCACAGCTTACCGACCACTGCCATATCTCATTTGATTATCTCATAAGCAATTTATATCCCACAGTCATGATCAAAAACTATTAAAAAATAAGGGTCAAATAATATTATAGTGGGTAAGGTTTTTGCCTTGTACAGCAACTTGCATTCCCACCACCCAATATTGTCCCCCAGCATTGCACCATGAATGATTCTGAGTGCAAAGCCAGGAGCATTGATGGTGTTGCCCAACAACTAAAAAACAAAACAAAATTTTAAAAAATCCCCTAACTATAGGAAAATAAGCAACATTTAAATTGGCTTTAGAAAACATGGACCAAGTATTTTATCAATGAATGTAGTGTGGCATGTTGCCTCAAAGCCTACTGATCATGTATACTTCAATACATCTATACCATCTTGCTTCATTATCCCAGAAGTGCCTTCTCCAAACTATGAAGGATTGAATATCATGTTGTCTTTAAACTTGATGGCTCGATTTTATGCTCATTGTCACTAAGACACCAGCATCTCATTCTGTTTTCAACCACTCCTTAAACTATTAGTTTGATCTGGTCTCACCTCCCCCCATTTCTTAACCCTTTTTGTTTGGGGACAAGGTATGCTCCAAGTTTTGTGTTTAGGTTTCACTGCTGGTGGGACTTTTAGAGCCACATGGGGTATCAGAGAATAAATACTGTTTTGTGCAAGTAAAACACTCTCTGAGTTGTACTATTTCTCGAGTCTGCTGTTACTACTTTTATTCTTCCCACCTAATAGTATTTTTAGTCTTCCTATGGTTTTGATGACACTTAAATCTTCAATGAAACTGTTCTTTACTTCTGACTTTAAAACAAGGCAATGCCACAACCCCTCTTTATTGTATCAAGTGGCATTTGTATTGCTCCAACAAACTTTGTTTGTTGAAGAGATGAAGAAACTGATTTGAGGGCTGAAGAGATGATACAGAAGTTAAGGCATAAGAACCCAGTTTTATTTCTGCAACCTCAGAGTCTTACCTTGAACTGCCAGTCACACCCCCACCAAAAAACCCCACAAAGTCACTTCAACTTTTTTAAAGTTTTGACACAATTCTATTAGCTCTTCCTTTAGACTGTCCAAATTTTTAATTGCAAATATTAAATTCTTTATGAAGTAAATCTTTACTGATCTCAGTTTAAGCATCTTCATTCATTGAAGATATTAGAATCTAGATTGTTACTTATTCATTTATTTTCTCATCAATTTTGTTACTTACAATATTTGCATAAACCTTCCCAAAGACAACTATCTTCACTTTTTTGTCCTCTTTTCCTTTTGTCTTGACTTTGGTCATTCTATGGTATAGATATGATTTAATTTTAATAGTAACTGTAAACCTTCTATATTATCAATTTCATGTGTTTTGTAGATTCTTGAATAAAGTTATATTTTGTTCAACATTATCATTAACACAGGTTAGAAAAAATTGCCATTTGATTAAGACAAAATGATGTAATTAAAGAACCTTTTTTTGGGGGGGCCACACCCAGTGATGCTCAGGGGTTATTCCTGGCTATGTACTCAGAAATTGCTCTTGGCGTAGGGGACCATATGGGATGCCTGGGGATATAACTGCTGTTCGTCCTAGGCTAGCACATGCAAGGCAGATGCCCTACCACTTGAGCCATCGCTCTGGCCCCAAAGAACCTATTTTGTTAAAGCTATTTGGCTTATCCTTGCCATTTCCATGTCATATTAAAGATATTATGTGAAGAGTTATTCTGTAAAATAATGACCCTCATCTTCTCCAATGTCCTACCTTCCTATTCCATTTTCTCAGTTGACTCCAATCTTTTGACCCTAAGCAGATTTACAAGTTACTCAAGGTCACTACTGTAACCTAAGTAAGTTGCATGTCCTTTTTATTCATCCTTTAATGCTAGTGACTGGTTTGTCTAAGTGAGTTTTGGTTTAAACTAGTTATTAGTAGTCTCAGTTTAGACAAGATATTATATGGTTCAACTACTTAAAGTTTCCACTTCTAAGCCTAAATTCTTGTCAACTCTAAGCATTACTTTGCAAATTCTTCACTTCCATTTTGAACAATTATTTGTTTCTTTGGTTTGTTTTTTGGTTCATACCTCATGATGGTCAGTGATTACTTTGCAATTAAAATTCTCTCCTGGTTGTATTGCAGACCTATATGGGATGCTTGGGATCAAACCTGGGTTGGCTATGTACCAGACAAGCACTCTACCCTCTATACATTTTTGGCAAAATTTTAATCCCAATTAAAACCCATTTTCCAAATCCTTAATGCCTACATCTATATCACAAGACAGCTGGATTCAAACTAGGTATTCTGACATCACATTAAATTAATAACCCCTTATCTTATGTATTTATTTTTAAAAACCAGTCCCATGACCAATGTAAAATTTCTTCCATCATTTTCCCCAGCTTCCCACCTGTTCTCAAGCCAAACCCATTTGGCAATCATGACAAAATATATTTTATATTGTAGGGTTCCAGAGTAGAAGGATGAGACCTGAAAAATAAAATAAAGTTTAATACTTTAATCTGACTATGATCCTTAAAATGAGTGGCTCTTGTCTAGGGGTACCTTCCTACTGCTCCTTTGTCCTTCCCTGATAGGCTACTTTGTACGGTCAGGTAGCTTTGGGCAGGGTCTACGGAAATAGGCTTATGAAGGCCTAACATGTGGCTTACACCATGTGGTCCTTACAAAATGGCATCTCCCCATGTTCAGAATTCAGGTCCCAACAATATTGCTTGTTTATAGCTAAGTGGTAATAAAAACTTTTTTTTCGGTTTTGGGGCCACACCTGATGATGCTCACGGTGTACTCTTGACTATGCGCTCAGAAATCACTCCTGGCTTGGGGGACCATATGGGATGCCCCGGGATCGAACTGTGGTCTGTCCTAGCAAGAGCAAGGCAGACGCCTTATGGCTTGCACCACCGCTCTGGCCCCAATAAAATTATTTTTAAAAAAGAAATACAATAAGAAAGTATGTAAAAATTAATTAATTGTCACTAAGTCATTGTCCAAAGGTTTGGTAAGCTATTTGTTTCTGTTATTTGCTTTTTTTCCTGAATATTAGGTGGCCTTGAATCCATGTTACTGTTGAAGTTACTTCCTATTGGGATGATAGTACTGAAAAATATTGAAGTTATTGCGCAACCACATCCAGAAAGTCTGAGCTTTGTGGCAAATATGCAGCTTTTGTTGTACATAGTTTCAGCTGCCAGGGCTTCTGGCAGTATGAGAAGGTGGGATGGGGTGTAAAAATAGCCCACATATAGTATTTTCTGAGTTAGTGGGTCTGAAGTAGGAACTCCATGAAATTAAATTAAAAAAAAAAATAAAGACAATATTAAGGAAAAAAAAATCATGAAGTAGTATGGTTTCTCATCTCATGGTCTCTTGGCTAGCCAAATCAAAAGCTCTATTTATTGATTAGCTCAAATTCAACCAGGATGGGGAGGGTTGAGTGAGAGACAAAAGTACTTATCAAGCTAATCTAGTCTAGGTGTATTTTTACATGTCAAAGGGATTCCTGAAAAGGAAAGAGGAAGCTGGAGAATGCCTTTGTTTTGAGTAAAAACAGTGTTCCAACTGGGTGGGTGGGTGTTTGGGGGTGCTTGTGCTAACCCCCGAAATGTCCAGGAGCTATCAGTCCAAATACTAGTGTACTTGGAGTTTTGATTGATTTGACATTTTTATAGAGTTTAGTGGTTTAATGGTAAAGCAAGGTCATTGGCAAAGTGGAGATTGTGGTTGGTGGGTGCAGCTGGTGTTGTTTTGGCAGGATGGAGACTTGGCTCACGCCTATCTTCCAAGATTCTGATCTTGGAAAATAAGAATACATAGCTGTTATATCTTTGATTTTTCAGTTTGGTATACATTTCTTTTGAGAATAGAGTAAGTCTATGGATATGGCTGAACACAGAATTAGAGAACACTCCTTAAAGTGTTCCAACTGCTGAAACTAGAAAGATAATGGTCAGAGTTCTTGCCTTGCATACAGCCATGGAAGGTTTAATACCTAGTGTTTATTTTTTCCCTGACTCTCACCAGACATGATGATCTCTGATGCAGAACTCAGAATAAGCACAGAACATAGCCCAGCAACCCCAGTCCCCAAAAGAGAAAGTTTTCCTATAGTGAAATGTGATTAGTCATATTCTTTTTTTCTGTACTATGTATTCTTCCCATCTGGCAGATGAACATTGCATATAATTTTGTTCCTTTATAAATTCTGTACTTAGGAGATAGTTCAAAGGACTGGAACACATTATTTTTCTGTGAAGTGTCTAGGTTTTATCACCCAACCGCATGGTCCCTTTAAGTCCCATCAGGTATGGCCTACCAAAAACAACCTCTTCCCTCTGAAGGATACAAAAATGAACTTCTAAAACTTCTCAACCCATCTTTATATTGAGCTTATGCTATTGTATTATGGAAAAAATAAAGAAATTTAGAAAAATAAACTTCACAAATGTCCACCCCACAGGTATACCAACAAACCTTTAGCAAGCACCAAGCATCAATGTCAGCACTAGATCTAATACCATTTAGCCCACAAAACTTGCTCATCTTTGTATGCTATATACCAGGCACAAATTCCAAAAACTTCAAATATTTATTCAAAATAACTTTTCCATCTTCTCTGCTTCTACATTGTTACAAGACATGGCCACTCTTACCTGAATATGTCCATTAGCTGAATTATTACTCTTTGGCTCTAATTCCTCCAAGCCAGTGGACAGCAGTGATGCTCTGAGGCATAGCTGCCTATCAGTTAAATCATAAAATTTCCCTTTTTAAGTTTTCCCAATAGTCTATATCTCTTTCTAAATAAAAGCCAAACATCTTGATAACTCACAAAGATATGAGTGTCTACTTCCCTTAATTTTTGTTTCATCTGCCACTATTTATATTTTGGTTATTATTTTACAACCACAATAACTGTTCTTTTGCAGCTTCTCAGCTACTTTAGGCATTATTTGATGGGAAGTTTCCTCAGCTGTCTCTTGATCCCATGTTTTCAAATTCAGCTTACATAGACACCATCTTTGTGAGTCTTCTAATCTATTAAAAATTGTAAAACCTCATCCTATTCCATGCCTTAATATTCTCCACTGGACTTTCCCTTCCACATTCTCTCTCTTAATTATTTATTTCTATTTATGTATTTCATAGCTATTTTCTGAAATGCATGTTATTTATTGAAGTTCACAGTTGGCTTTCATTAGTTGATTAGTAATTTACTGAAATTATTTTTTATAAATTGTATGATTACTTTCTCTTTAAGACTTTGGAGAAAGACATTTTGCTTTTCATTATATAAATATAAATTCATGTATAACATTAAACATATTAATCATTAATGTATAATATTAATCATAAAACCATATAGGAAGTGGAAGGTCATGGAGATAGCTTAGGAATAAAAGCATATGACTTGCATATATAGGACCTGAGATTGATTCCTGGTACCTCATAGACTCTAAGAATCACTAAATGCATCTATGATGGACTCTGAGCACTGATAGTGTGTCCAGGTTGTTTCTAGTGATCACAGGCACTGCACTTGTGCAGGATAGCTTGATAATATTACCAAGACTGGCACCCAGGTCTTCTGACCACCATATGGTAGCCCCCAGACCACAATACCTGAGAGAGATTAGAGTGGTCATAAAAAGTGTTTCTATTGGCCAGTAACCATACTGGGTACATCTATTTTGATTATTGAACAGGTACATATTAAATTTATTCTATTTTAATATAAATTTATGTATTTCTTCTGTGTATTATTAAACTGAATTATAATAATAAATCTAAAACTGCTAAAAAAAATAAAATGGGCAAAAGATATAGCTCAACTGTGAGCACATGCCTTTAATGCAGGAGGCTTGAGTTTTATCCTCAGTAGTGCATGGTCCCCTACACATTCCTGAGCAGAGAATAAAGTTAGCCTTAAATTTCACTGAATGTGGCTGTAACATCCAAAAGGAAATGAAATTTAAAAAAAAAGTAGCAAAGTTTAAACTTTACTTTTATGATTACCATATTGAAATGCCAAATCTTAATTGGGTTCAGGTCAGGTAGCACATATAACTAATTTCTAATACTGGTCCACAGTCTTCTGTGGTTCAGATTAATTAGCTAAATTTTCTGTAAAGAGGAGGTGAAAATCAAGGCTAGGAAATCTTCAACTCAGCAGATAGTAATTGTCAACAGAACTTTAAGAGAGAGATACAGACCTTCTTCAATTTGGAGTAGTACAAACTGGCTTATTTTCATAGAATGATACTATCACAACATCAAATCCAAATTAGTCTAAGTAATAGTTGTATTTCCAGAAATTCCACATTGACATCTGAACTTCTTTAAAATAAGAATTATTTTATTAATTCATTAGTTCACTAGCTTTCTCTTGCAGAAAAACATGAACAATTAAGATTAAAATATTTGCCTCACATATACACATATAATACAACTTAAAAGCTGGAAGCTTTCTGAATGTGGATGTGTCAAATTACACATGTGTCTATGTACTTACATATACATAAAATATCAATTATAATTGTGACAGTCAAAATGTCCTCTGTTGAAGTTGACATCAAAAATAAAAAAAACACACAGATAAACACTACATGCATGCATGTACAGGCACTTACAAGAGATTTGGTTTAGATCATATTCAAGACAAAACATTCTTTGTGATGAAAAGCATTTTAAAGAGGAAGTCATTGAGCTTATCTATAAAAAGATCTATTCTACTGCACTTAATTACTTCTCAATATAGCCTGGAATTGGAAACAGCCTCCCACTCCCACCATCTAAATATCAGTACAATGTAAATCCTCTCTTCCACCACAATTGATTGTTACAAGGCATAATTTGAACCAGAAATTCTTGCACAGAGAGAATGCACACCACTCTGGCCTTTTGCATAAATTGCTCTGAACAACAGCTCTGGCAGAATAATCTACAAAAGTTGTTCTTTATAGCAAGGATCACTTTCAGCCAATATTTTCCCTTAATTTCTCTAGGGGAGCTAAAGGAGGGAAACATTGTGAAGATAGGCCAAAACCCTTCTTAAAGCCTCAAATTACTGGCTGTTAATATTTTTGTAAAAATGTCTGTTTTTAATTTTCCATATGCATATTGGCCTGTTAACAGGTGAAATTACTTAACCCCTCAAGGGATATATGTGAACTCACATTAGCGATTTTTATTAATAATCTGTCCTTAGAGGAAAGTTTCATATCAAGTGAACTCACCCAGTTGCTCCCAACCTACAAAATGAATTAATTATTCTCATTCCTTTTAAGCAGCTGAAAGGCTCCAACAGCGAAGGCATGTGCAAACTATGATAACTCCTTTCAGACAAGGCAAAGCCAGACTACTTACTACATGATGATTGCTTGCTTGGATTTCTATTCACCAACAAATCCTCTCTGCCATGAACTGCACCGGATTGAAAGACTTTTTGCAACACAATCTCATGAACATCCATAAAACTATGGGTTCATAGAGCAATGGCGTTGTGATGGCACTAAAGCCATTACAGAAGGAAATTAAGACCTCAAAAAGTACAATTTGTGAAATAGAAATATTTCTGCTCCTTGAATTCACACACACCCCAAATCACTGCTTTATTCTGTTGTAAAAGCCTGGGTCAAGGAAAAGGGCCATCAAGACCACAGGTGATGAGAACAGATGATTTGGTAGTGAGAACATTGGGACCATTTGAACAAAATCCTTCAGTAACATCTGATGCAAACAAATTGCAGTCAGTATACAGACAACATGAAATCATGCTTTCTTGCTATTCAAAATACTAGACTTTCCCATGAAATCTCCCTCAGATTAATATTTTGTTATTGTACTCAATCAAATAGTCCAAATTCTTTATTCACTCCAACTGATAAATTGGAAGCATTCTAACTACCTGTGATAAAAGTACATGTTAAGTAAAAGAATTAGTTAGAATCCCATCCCAGTCTTGATATTTTATTCTTTCTTGATGTTCTAACTGTTCACATACTTACATTTCTACTTTTTGGTAACACTTATTAGTTTTTTTTCTTCCAGAATAGTGGATATTGGTAATATCATTTGTATTGAGTTGGTGGGCAAAAAAGGGGAGAGAGGGAGGAAAAGAAAGAAAGGGACCTCTTTTCTGCTGAGCCAGCCTACAGACACCAAGGACTATAATCTCTCCAGGACCCACACCAGGTAAGATGTCCCTGCCCAATGAAGGTGAGGCCAATTCCTGCTGTGTGATTGGGAACCCAGAGACTTATAAAGAACAGCGGCCATGCTCTCTGCCTCTTTTCTGCTGAGCCAGCCTACAGACACCAAGGACTATAATCTTGTAACCCCTGAGTTCCATTTCTGCACATTGTAAGAAGCAATCTATAGCCTTACCAATGGAGTAATCTTGCAGTACACCCCCATATTTACAGAAATCAAGATGGCTCCTCTAATAATCTAAAAAGTAGGAAACAGCTAGCTCTTGCCAGTTATAGGGTTTGGGGAGGCCCCATACCAGGGCCTTATCCCTAGTCTAAGGAGTGCTGGGAGGCTTGGCAGTTCCCCAGCCGTCCTTGTCTTTTTCCCCTGACTCCAGGCCTTCCCTGGGTGCCAGAAGTGGGTTCAGGTGGATGCTTAGTGGTCCTCAGGCTTCCCCCCTCCCTCTGTACTCTAGGGGGGAGGTGCATGGGGAGGAGGGCGGGCATACATCTGGCTTCTGGTTTCCTCTTTGATTCTGGAGACCAGCTCTTGCCAGGTATAGGGTTTGGGGAGGCCCCATACCAGAGCCTTTCTCCCTAGCCTGGGGAGTGCTGGGAGGCTTGGCAGTTCTCCAGCCGCCCTTGTCTTTTTCCCCTGACTCCAGGCCTTCCCTGGGTGCCAGCTCAGATGGCCAGAAGTGGGTTCAGGTGAACTCTTAGTGGTCCTCAGACTTCCCCCCTCCCTCTATACTCCAGGGGGGAGGTGCATGGAGAGGAGGGTGGGCAGACATCTGGCTTCTGGTTTCCTTCTTGATTCTGGAGACCAGTTCTTGCCAGGTATAGGGTTTTTCTCCCCTGGATTTCAGGCCTTCACTGAATGTCAGTCTAGGTGGACTCTATAGGGATCAACAGACTTTTCCCCTACCTCTCCCTACACTAATGGGAATGCGCTCTGGGAGGAGGGCAGGCCGTTCTAACACTGGTTTATGTTGAGACAGTCAGTGAAAATTTTTTCTTTTTGTTTTCATATTGATAGTATTGTATGCATATATTCTATATATCCATAATATCCATCTTGTATTGTGACCTTGATACTGCCCTACAAAGCTCATTTCTAATATTTTACAGCCTCAGTCCCAACCCTTACTTCCCCCATCTTCCCATGTAGGTGCAGCTAATGACATGAAGCTCACCACATAGAGTGATAAGTGCAGTTAGAGAAATAACTACACTAAAAACTATCATAACAATGTGAATTAATGAGGGAAAAAGAAAGCCTGTCTCGAGTACAGGTGTGGGTGGGGTGGGGAGTAGGTATATCTGGGTAATTGGTGGTGGGAATCCTGCACTGGTGAAGGGGGGTGTTTTTTACATGACTGTAATCATACAACTACAATTATATTTGTAATCACAGTGTTTAAATAAAGATAATTAAAAAAAGGGAGAGAGAGACAGAGACAGAGAGAATATATCTTATATAATGTTCAGACCTCTTTAGTTTGAAATTTCTGATTTTAGTTGATTAAAGTATTTTGGGCTGGGGATAGCTTGTCCAAAATTCTATGGTCTTTTTGTTTGTTTGTTTGTTTGTTTGTTTTTAGGCCACACCTAGTGATGTTCAGGGGTTACTCCTGGCTATGCTCTTGGAATTCGCTCCTGGCTTGGGGGACCATATGGGACTATAGGGGGTGCAGTACGTACTAGTCAAGCATGGGCAAGGCAAACCCCTTACCGCTTGTACCACTGCTCCAGCCCCCAAAATGCTATGATCTTAAATGAGTACTTTTTATTTTGAAATTAAGCAGACAAATATAAATAAGCATTATATAAATTTATTGGAGTAATTTGTTTCCTTTTAATATTTACTCAAAATATTCAAAATAAGAGCATGTTAGTATAGTAGGGAAAAGGAGAGGGACATTTCTAACTACCAACTTGGAAGAGACAGATTTTATTACTCTGAAAATTTGGCCTCATAAACCTGAAAAGCAAAAGTAGGTTGTTGGATTATAAAACCTGGATTGTTGGTTACAGATGTTCAAAGTTGGAGTGATGGGGGTTAGGGCATTTGCTGAGGACTTGTGGGTTAGCCATTCATTATTGAAGACTTCCATTCTTCCATGATTTATATTTTGGCATTTGTATTCCATGAACTATGTGCTTAGTAACTCAGTTTGTTAGTGGAACAGTTATTCATGAAATAGTAGAAGTCACTAGAAACTAATGGCATTTTAAAATTTGCCTAGATTCACCAAAGTTTATTTTGAAATCTGGTACCATTTATGCTGTTTTCTAGACTTCTTAAAATATATGGTGAATTGGACTTTTAACAGGGAGGAGCATAATGTGGAATATAACACATGCTGATTTTAAAGTGGTATATAAGTAAAATGCAAAAATGATCTAATGGTACTTCAATATAAGAAAAATATTTTTCCTTCCACATCCCATCCCACACTTCTACATGTTTCTATTAAAGATGTAAGATACAGATACGGTCATTTTGTAATTCTTTGCTTACATAGCAACTGATGATAGTTTCTCTGGAAGTTATAGTCAACCTCCAGGGATTAAAAAGAAATTTTTTAATCATATCTTATTAACTCTTTTTGGTTTTGTCTGAAAGTTTTTCTTCTTTTTTATTGGTAAATAATAAAATCATTATTTTATGCTAAAATATATATAGTATATTTTACCTTGATGTGGGAGGGGTGAGGTAGAACATACCAGATTACCAGATAGTGTTTAGTGTTTGATTCTGCTTGAGTTTAGGGATCTGGGCTGGAGAGATAGCACAGCAGTAAGGTGCTCACCTTAGATGCAGAAGGACGGTGGTTCGAATCCCGGCATCCCATATGGTCCCTGAGTCTTCCAGGAGCGATTTCTGAGCATAGTGCCAGGAGGAACCCCTGAGCACTGCCAGGTGTGACCCCCAAAAATAGTTCAGGGATCACTCCTGGTCGTTCTGGGAGGTGGGAAAACCACATGAGATAGCAAGGATGAAACCCAAGTCTACATGTGCAGGGCAAGCGCCCTATCCTCAAACTTTTGAAACAGGGGGCCAGTTCACTGTCCTTCAGACTGTTGGAGGGCCAGATTATAGTAAAAACAAAAATTATGAACAAATTTCTATGCACACTGCATATATCTTATTTAGAAGTGAAGAAACAAAATGGGAATAAATACAATATGTGGTCCACGGGCCGTAGTTTGAGGACCATTGCACTAGACTATTACTTGTATCCCGAGTAACTTAGTATATTTTACATAGAAGAAACATTCTAGATTTCAATAAATTTTCTGCTTCTTGGGACTGGCAATAGTAGAATGTCAAAGTACATGTCTAGTATGAGCCTGACCTGTGTTTGACTTCTGATACCACATGGGCTCCAGATCACTGAGCATAGCTGAATGTAGCTTTGGAGGTTTCTAATACCTCTGGATGTCCCAAGCAATCCTGGAAACCCAGCCTCAAGAACTTCCACATCCTCAGGGCCTGGCATTGAAACATTGGCCAATCTAACCGAGATTCACTGGTGAGCCTTGAGTTTCCTAAGCACTATTTGGGAGCTCACCATAAAAAGAAACTTGCTGTTTCTTATAAATCACTATTCTACCTATCAAGACATTCATGGTAAATGGTCTTCACTGCTTTAACTCTCAGCCTTTGGAAAAGGTTATAAAGCTATTTGGTAACTAATTCTGGTCCAAACTAGTTGTAGGGATCTAGGACATTTCTCAAAATCTATTTCTTCATCGGGAATTTTAAAGTGATGTTAATAATACCCTCTCAGTTCCCTTGTGGGACCACAATTGTAGTATTATATGACAACTTTAAATTACCAGGTTGGACTGGAGTAGCTGCAGCTTTCAGAGGCACATTTTATGGCCTAAGTTTGACAAGAACTTTGCTAACAGATGTGGGGAGGGACAGCTTGTGGAATTCCTTGAGGTAATGTTATGTTATACCAAAAATATCTACCAGGATTTTACAGAAATACCAGACATCTCAGTAGAGCTTTGGAATTCTTGGAGAAATGTTTTATATAGGAGCTGTCATTTCTAATGTACAAATTGTGTTGTGATTTCATCCTGGAGTATTTTATTCTTTCACACATATAATAATAAGAATCAATACTGAGAGATATAGCACCATAGTAATCATGAAATGAAGCACTTTTCTTCATTTAAATGGAAGTCTATACAATTTCTAGAGTTTAATTATATGTTAAATATTTGACATATTTCCATATATAAAATATATTCAGTTTTAAGACATAATTTATAAAAAGTAATCTGTAACTAATTTGCCATACAATGTTTGATTTGTTAATACAAATTAGCACCATATAGTTTTGCTACAATGGTGATTTTCTACATGCTAAATAACTTGATTTAGATTGAAATTGAGTTTATAAAATTATTTTGCAGTGAAACCCAAATATTTCTTTGAGGTGATTGAAGACTTTATATAAGAAAACACATAGGGGCAGTCAAAATAATTGCTTCATCTAAGCAATTTGTTGTTTGCATTTTTGGGGTGGTACTCAGAGTTTACTTGTGGCTTTACTCTTAGGAATCATTAATGGCTGAATTTGGGAAATCAGCAAGTATCAGGACCAAAACTAGGTCTGACACATGTCAGGCCAGCAGCCTACCTGTTACAACCTGCTACATTATCACTCCAGTATCCAATATGTGCTTTAAAACTCCACTTCATTTAATAAATGTGGTTACAAAATTTTTCATAATACAGTTGTTTTAGGTATTAAATATCCTAATCCCAGTCCCACTACCATTGTCCCAGTTTTCCACCTAAACTCCCAACCTGCCTTCTTGGCAGACACAGCGTAATTTATTTTTACTGTTTGTTATAACAAAATGATAAGTGGAATTATCAGATATTAGTTCAATAAAATAGTTTATGAAAATAGTTATATCTCACAATGAAATTATTAACATTATTGTCTGAGAATTTACTGGGATGCTTATTGGTAGTTGAGCCTTCTTATTGTTTTTATTCACTTGGTTTCTATGCTACTTTTCCATACAATTTTGTATGTGCCTATAGGGCTGTCAGTATTGTGTAATTTGGAGGTATTGAGTGGTCAGTATGCACAATCCAAGAGATTTAGGATCTGTATAACTGGGAAGATTCTTCATCAAGTCCCCTCTTGAGAGGAGCTCAGAGTTTTCAGCATGAAAACTGGTGTATCTGGGAATTTTATCTCCTGAGATATAAATTGAAGTGAAGCAGTAAAGTTAGCTAAACGTATAATATGGCCAAGGCTCTGGGGTGCTTCCCCTGTATGTGGCTAAACCAGATTGAATCCTGGGTATCTCATGTGATCCTCTGAACACCACCAGGAGTAATTTGTGAGTACAGAGCCAGGAGTAACCTCTGAATAGAGGCAAGTCTGTCTCTAACCTCCCCCCAATTATGAACAAGTCACAGTTCAAGTTGGCTGGTATTGGGGAATCAAAGATAATATAGAAGAATATCTGGATTTTATTCCCAGCATCCCAAGTGATCCCCTGACTTCTGCCAGGATGCATATCTGAGCTGAGAGCCAGGAGTAACCTCAGAGTACTGTCAGGCTTTCCTCAAAAAGCAAAAAGTAATGTTGGCAGTATTAGCACAAGTATACAAAATCTCTGTGCAGTGCTAAGAAAGTAGATAAAATTACATGTACACATAATGAAAGATATCATTATTTTAAAGTGCTCCCGAAAAGCAATCAAGTTGTTGCTTCTTAGTTTTTGACATTGGCTGAATTTGTTATCTGTACAAAGGAGTGAATCTATACATTTTCAGTAGATGATGATGAGTCACTAAAATAATCAAAGAGAAAAAATTGTATTTTAAATACATCATCCCATATATTAAAATAAATTCCAGGTGCCTTTAGAAAATAAATGTGAAAAGCAATTTTAGTTGTCTTTCATTCAAAACTTGGAGACTATTTTCATGGCTACAATTGAGTTATTTTATATATATGATGGTATTACTGCTGACAAGTATTACGTACTAGGTTGTCATATAGCTACATATATATAAAATTAGAAAATAAACAACTAATACATAATACTAGAAACCCCAATAGTAGTTATCTGGATAAATTTATACCAGGAATTTTTTGTTATTTTTATGTTAACAATATCACTTACAATAGTATCAAATGTATATAATAGAATTATACATTTAGATTTTATAAAGATGTGATAAACTTCTCTACACATCACTGACAACTACTGAAAGAAATGAGGAAAGGGCAAATAAATTTATTACATGACATTTAGTGAGCTGAGAAGCTCACTATTACAAATATTGCTGCTGCATCACCACAATAATAACCATCAAGAAATGTTTTGTCATTTTAAGGTAAGACTTATGTGTTGATCATTCTATAAAATTTACAGGAAGAAAATTATCTAAAGTATATTTCAAATAACTGTAAAATAAAAAAAGAGGAATATTATAGTTGGAGCACATTCTTTTTTATTTCATGTTTAAAATGTGAGGATGTATGACCATCTAGATACAGTGTTAATACATTCCATTGCTCAAGTCAAATTTCTCGCCTTCTCAAATTACATGAGCACAGACATTTGGGATAATCTATACCTATGTCATTCTAAGAAATGGCTTTACCATTCCCCAATAATATTTTACAAGTGAATTTGATGTGGAAAGAATCACCAGCTTGAAATATATGTGTCTGATAGTAGAACTGTTAACAAGTTTTTCAGTGACTATAAAGAACAGTGATATGTTTGTGTATAGATAACCTGGGCCCAGTATCATGTAATTCACTTTCACATGAGATGCAGCAAAAGAAACAATGTACTTAAATTTGATACTTTACTGTTATACATATCACCCCAAGTCCATGATTTAGGAAAGTTTATAATGGGCCTATCAGCTAAAAATTTATGTGAAGTTGTATTAAAAAAGTACTCCATATGCAACTTTGATACTTTTATAATTCTTATAATATCTATGGAGTGCTTAACCAAGACTTTCAGTCTTTAAAGACACATTAATTCAGCTCCTATCTGACATATGATTTCTCAGCTTTCTGAAGTTTTTAAATATCTCTACAGATGGAGAGTTCATTATTTTGTGGGAAAGTTTATCAAAGTTTTATAAGTGGCAATTAAGTTTTTGAGTACTATGGATTTAAAATCTTTTTTCTATCATTTATCTTTATTATTTTTAAATGTTCCCTGTGGCATCACATGGAATATATGTTTAATTTTAGGCAAAAGTATGCAAATATAATTTTAGATTCCTCACAATGACTTTTGGCCCTTTATATAAAGACATATTGAAATAATCACCTTGTGGAGTTTGATTTAGGAAGCATATTACGTTTAGCAAAAATTTTTCAAGTTATGGATTCCTTTTTCTTTAATCCTCCAAGTCTAACTCCTCAGTTTACTATGTACATAACAACAACCTTTGATTTAAAGAACTCATTCTTCACTGGAAACTATCTTTCCATTATTATAAAAACATTCATATTTTTACAGGATAATATCACTTTATGAGGTATTTAGAATAACTGTGTGAAGAAACGCTATGTTTTAAATGGAGGTTGCTGAGAACACTCTTGGTCTCAAAGTATAGTGAGGAGAAGGAAAGGAACTGAGTGGAGGAGGAGAAAGTATGAAAAGATGGGGTCCAGGTGCCAAGTCAGATGCATTTGCAGAGATTTTAGAAAAAAAGGACAAAACTACATATCCAAGACACAGTCAACAATAATGAAATCAAGAGAACCAAATTTTTTTCTTTTTTTTTCTCCTTTTTTTTTTATTGTGACTGAAGTTCATTTACATAGAATTATTTACGATAAATAGTGACAATAAATGAAGGGCATTCTCACCACCAATGTTATCCTCCCTCCACTCATTCCCAGCATGTCTCCCACATCTCACTGCTTTACCCCCCAGAATCCTACTGCAAATGCTTGCTGCCTTACATCTTGTTATAGGTTGGGTATCTATTCTGTTTAGTGTTCCACTCTGGTCATTTTTTTATTTATACTACATGAAGAGAACGAAATTTTTACAACCAAATTTAAAAATAAGCCTGTGATGAAAGCAGGCTGGGATGGAGGATTGTGGCATGGGATGCATCCTGGGAACTTTGGTGCAGGGATGTGACACTGGTGGTTGGAGTGATGCTGAAACATTGAATGTCTGAAACTAAATTATAAATAAAGTTTTAAATCACAATGCTCTGAATGAAAGTTGTTTTGATAAAATTGCAATTTAGCCTTATTAAATAATCTTTTAAGGTAGTCAACAATGGTCTCCATTATTTGAAATTCATTACATTGCACAGTTCCTCCTCCTGGTGAACTGGTATCTAGAGAATAGGATATGGCATAAGTAAATTTGCTTTTCTTATGAAGACTTAATAAGGCCAGAATTTTAGCTTTGAAGTTCAGCCATCTCCACAGTTCCTTACTGTAAAAATATTGGACTGTGTTGGTTTATAATACTCTATAAATTAATAATACATTGATTGTAATTCATTCTTTGTGGTTTCAGGGGATACATTGTGAATAGTAAAACAAAAATATTTGCTATTTAGAATAACATATTTTCACAAAAAGCAAGTGAAAATTTATAACAGTTGCTCAGCTTTAATTTTTAATCTAGGACCTTAGTTATGTTCATGTCTCATTTTTTGGTAAATTTTATTTTTCTTCTCTAAGATTAAATTGTAAGAAATTATTTTCATTTTTAGACATATGAAATATATATTATAAATAAAACTTGTATTTTGTTTTATTTTTCTCCCTACCCTTCTTTTTGTTGCTTTTAAAAGCAAGTACATGATTCCTAGTCATCATAAGAATTGAATTTAAAACCTTCAAAAGATTGAATTGGACTCTTTTTCAGTAGAGGAACATAATATGCTTTTATTTTTCCTTTACCAACCATTATGTCCAGTCTTAAAAATTCTTGGGATTATTTAATATAGAGTGTTATAAACTGCTTTATTTTAATATCTTCACAGTAATGTAGTAAGTAAAAAAGGCCATCTGGAATAAATGTTAAGAAAATAATCAGCCAGTAATCTAGCTGTGCAATCATAGTACTATGTTTCTTTCAAAATTTTGAAGACTCTGCAGCCTGAGTAAATGCCCCTACAATAATATTAAGTTTGTTACGAAGTAAAAAATAATCAACTTAGTAAGATGCTGTCACTAAGATCAATAAGATAATTGTGTGCTTTTATTTTTTTTAGTAATTACAGCTCAGATATAATCATAAAAAAAGATTTCTATCAAGTAATGAGCATGAATCTGAGTAGCGTTGGTTTGAGAAAGAATGGCTGAAAAACTCATATTTTATAAGAAGTTATTAGGGGAAAATATAGTAAATCCTTCCTGGGCAGTGCATATAGCTATTTTAAGACTTTCAATTATAATGAAATTCATGTTTCAAATAGCTTATTCTTTACAATAGAAAAGAAACAAAGGTAAGAATTTCCCATGGTTTATTGTCTTTTATATAGGTATTCATAAAAATTGCTCAAAATAGAGTAAAAGTTAAATTAAAACTAAAAAATTTAAAAAAATATATATGAAAAATAAAAGTAGAGAAAAGCATTGTACTAATTCTAATGAAACTTAATATCATTCAGGGTAAGTTCTATCACTTAGTTTTCTCAAAATAACTTCAATGGTCCATTACTATTTTCAGTGTGATTTACTCACATGGTTTAATCTATAAAATAAATTCATTCTCTGTCAATTTTATATACCGGATTTATTGAATGGCTCCCAAAACTACAGGGAAGGACAGCCAGTCCTTTCTGTCCTTTGAAAATATTATAGCTCTTCCTTCTTTTCCTTTCTGGTGACTGCCTTAGGGATATTTCATGCTTACTGGATTGATTTCTGTGCCCACTGGAGCTTCTATTTACCATCTGTTAGTTGAAGTATTTAGAAGCATAGAAAAGATAAAATAAGAAAAATCAATGGATGTAGCAGTCATGACACTTTTTAGAGAAATTGTTTCTTATGATAAAGAGGGAATGGGTGACAAATGATATGAAGTTTCAAGCAAGAAATATCATTTTTAGTACTGATTTTAAGAATGTATAAATCCTATTAGTCTATCTAGGAATTTTTGAAAGTTGAGAATTAGGAAAACGAATTTGATTCATAATCTTAAAAAAATAGTTAACTTGTCAAGAAAGTTGCTATTGCTGGAGGGAAAGTGCAGACATTAAACTCAAGTTAGAAAACTAACTTTTTAGATTTGTGATTATTATCACATTGAGAGCAAAGGAAGCTTTTTATTGACATGCTGGAACTCACAAAAACTAGGGGAAGGATTTGAGAGTAACTTGTTCAAAATGCTGTGACTTAATTGTGTAAGTGCCATAGTAATTTTTAAATTGTGAATTAACACTCATTAATGGAGAACTAAAAATTAAACATTTCATAACATTGTGAAGGTATTTCTCTAAGTCTTAGATACTCAGGGAATAAATAGTATACTTTTTTATTTATCACACATTGATCTTAAAGCTTTTAGCACATGCATACATACATTGACACTTGAACAAACAATGGAAAGCATTACTCATTTGTGAAGATATCACCTTGGCAATGATAGTTGTCCAGATTGGTCATTTATGACACTTTTAGACAAGAATTAGGTTGGAAAATATTGATGATAATAATATTCCAAACTACAGTGTCTAAAAGGAGAGAGAGCCAGAGAGACAGAGAAAGAGAATAAAAATGTCAGCCACAAAGGCAGGCAGGGGAAACAGCAGGGGGATAGAGCAGGAGGGAAACTGGGGACATTGGTGGCAGGAAATATGCCATAGTGAAGGGTGTTGAACATTTGTATGACTGAACCTCAACATAAACAACTCTAGTGGAGAGTCAGTAAAATAATTCATTTATAAAAAAAAAAGTAAAAAACAAACGCATTACTGTTTTGCTTATGTGCCTGGGTTTCTTTGCATTCTCTTCCTTTCATGGCTTTGTAAGATTTGCTTCTTTTCTGTACTTTCCTTGTGGTTCTCCTGTGACTGTGCACCTCCTTATAGTAGAGCCTGGCCAATGTCAACTATTGTTTCCATGATGTTTACTATCTCAATTAAATCAGACTGTGACTACAGTGTACTTCCAAGATTTCCCTCCCCACAGAACCAACTGCACCTTCAAAGAATACATTTGCTTAATATGTCAAAATATGGGAAATCTGGGGTGCTTATTGCTTATGATCCATAGTCAAAACCCTGACATCAGCAAACCCATGAGACAATGAAGAGGAAAGGACTTAGTATATCACAAGCAAGCACTATACATACAAGTTGAAAAACTTATAAAATGTATGCATATATTCTTATTAGTATTTATTTTGATATTTTGAAAACTATTTTATCTGCATACAAATAGGATTTGTCTTGTTTCATGATTTTGTAAAACTCTAGTCTTAAATATACTGTCATGTAATTCATTTAATAAACTTCACATACAGCTATCATATTTTTCTCTCTATAAGATACACTTGACTATAAGACACACATAATTTTTAGATGCTCTTTGCCCCTGAATTCAGGCTTCTGTTCCTGGCAGAATTTGCTCCATAAGATGCACTTTTGGGGAAAAAAATGTGTGTCTTATGGTATGAAAAATAATGTATATTACTGAAGAAACCATACTGTAATTGGTAGCTGACATAAATTAATGTTGTGTAGTGTTTTTAGTGATGTATTTATGAGTTTTATTTCTGCACTTTGCCCAAATATTTTAACATCAATAAATATCTTCTACTCCAGATCTCAAATAATGTTATACGACCTTGGAAATGTAAGGGGCTCTGATGATGTGATTATATTGCCTCATAAATAAATACTCCTGAGATGATGTATTAGAAAGAGCTCTGAAAGAAGGGGGAAAAAGTTGGTTCATGTTTTACTATTAACTAGATAAATAGCCTTTGGCAAGCCATTTTTCCTATTTGGACCTCATTTGAAAAATGATGGGATTAGATCTGTCATCTTTATGTCAGTTCTACCTTAAAAACACTCAGATAGTATTTTGAAAACAAGGAATCAAAATTTAAGTCAAGAAGGTGAAATAGTCAAACACTAAATAACACCAGAGTTGGGGTGGAGTTAAAGTGGCTATCAAAATTTATAAGCAATATTTCTGTATTTTAATTTTAATTTTCGTCTTATACCTGCTCCAAGCCCCACCCAATTTATTGCCCACTTCCCTCAAAATTAAGCTTCATTGCATGAATTAAAAATTAGAAGTAAAAATTATTACATTATCAAACCTTTTTAAAAACATTTTTCATGTGTGAACAAACTTGCCAACTTACACAAGACAAAATACTAAATCTGATATTTTTTAATTAGGAACAAATTACTCATATATAAAAAACTTCTTTTAAAGACTCATGTTTGAACAACTCCACATATCTTTAATAGCATAATCATGGATACATAAGCAATTAGTTATATATCTATTAGAAAAGGTAGCTCATTTTCAATTCTCCCCTTTCATAATGATTTTAAAAATTCTAATTAAGATTTTCATGTTACATGTGAACTAGAACTCAAATGGAGAATAAGTTGGAAATATTCCCTTCATCCTATAAAACTCCCATTTAAATGACAGTGAGAAAGATAGTTTAAATAATTCAAAATCATGAATAAAACAAACCAGAAAACAGGAAGCAAGGTCAACTTTATTTGGTCAGCAAGAAAACAGGTGCCTAGGTGAAATTTGATTTAGTCTAGCAGAGGTATAGAACAATGAAAGTCTGCATTAAGGGAATTCAAAGAAGGTTCATTCGTGCTTTAAGACAGTAAATAAATATCAATTAAAGATTGTGTTGTTGACTTGAAACAAAGGTTTAGTTGGTTGATAAAGCTAAGAAATTTGCCTTAGTAGTAATTAAAAAAAATAAGAAAAAATAAAAGACGGAAAAGATGGATAAGCCTTTTTAATTATTTTCAACCAATCAAAATATTTATCAATTACCAAACATCAAGTATCACATTTAGTGGAATATTGGGCAATCTTCACAAGAGTTTAGAGCAGGCATAGGGCTCAAGTACTTCACAAGTTTACTGGCCTCATTACGCAATTCAGTGATCCCCTAACACTATCTTCAATGAATTTCTGGAGACAGTTCTTGTTAAAAGAAACCAGAAGGGCCCGGAGAGATAGCACAGCAGCATTTGCCTTGCAAGCAGCCGATCCAGGACCAAAGGTGGTTGGTTCGAATCCCGGTGTCTCATATGGTCCCCCGTGCCTGCCAGGAGCTATTTCTGAGCAGACAGCCAGGAGTAACTCCTGAGCATTGCAAAGTGTGGCCCAAAAACCAAAAAAAAAAAAAAAAAAAAAAAAAAAAAAAAAAGAAAAGAAACCAGAAACCATGCAGAGCTTGGGATTCTGGGAATGTAGTTCTATCCCTCTGTAATGTTCAGGAAATTTGGACGCCACTGGGAATAATTAAGCCTTTTTGTCTCTATGTAATTGTGTGTATTCAGAGCAGTCTAAATTCAAAGACAACGTGTCTAAATACAATGAACAAATTGCTAAGTGACGAATCATTCATGAGAATAATACTGGATGATTACAAGTTCAATATTATTTTCATCATGCAGGTGTGCCTTGGATTTACACAAATGTAATTTGTACCCTACCTGACATTTGTCAATCTTCTATGACAGTTTTTTTAAACTTAGATGCACTTAGAAAAACTATTGGTGTATAAGAAAATAAAAGAGCGTAAGAACTATGATTTCAGACAGAAGTTGCTTCGGAATTCAAGGGTATATTATAGAAAACCTAAAGCAATAAAATGGAACCTAATGATGTGTGTGTGTGTGTGTGTGTGTGTGTGTGTGTGTGTGTGTGTTAGAAAAAGAGAAAGACAAGAGTTGACAGAGTAGATTCTGAGCAGAGGCAAAGATAATGAAAGGGTCGTACCCTGCATTTAGGGGAGGGAGGCTATGCTAAGATACTGAGGTTAAGGCAAAGGGGTAGCTTTGTGACTAGGGTGTGGTGGAAGGAACAGTGGGAAGGAAGAGTGTTGACCTGCATGGAGAGAAAGAGTCATCCATTATATCCAAGTAATCATGGGCTATGAGACAGCATTGTGGCAAGCCTCTGCTTTTCTAAGATAGGACCTTCAATGAACTTCTGTCTCTTAGAATCAAGCAAAAGAAATTGGCCTAAACTCTATGTTTCCTCCTTTGTTTTTCATTAGTATTCCAGGGTTTTCTTCCAAATCAATTCTAGGCCAAGGCATAAGCATTATTGAGGGAACATCTTCTGATAGAAATTTATTCAGTAATGTGCTTTCCATACTGTGGGAAATATCCTTTAACATTTTTGTGGTTTGAGATAAATACATGGGGGAAAAATCCAGGAAATTCAAAATTGACCATATTTTTTTCTCTGGCTTTCAGTTTTGCTTCATAATTTAAACTGAAGAGAAAACTTAGGGTTTAATAAGTAAAGTGTGAATATGAAGATTACTCCATTGGATACACAGATATTTTTCTATTTTAGTTTTTCACGAACAGCATGGTGAAGAGTTCTTTTTTCTTTTTGCCTTGTAAATGAAAGAATTTTGTTAAGATATCAATAGATTTTTTGAAGGTTGTTTTGACAATTCTACTTTTTCTTATTTTAGGAATAAAGATCAAATGTAGCACTAAACTTTTAGTAAGACAATTGACATATCTGTTTTATTTTTTGAAGTTTGCAAATAAATAATCTTTGGGGACCTAATGCTTAATGCGCCTTACCTTAAAGTAATGCACTTAAATGCACTTTACTCTTAAAGGCAGCCCCTTTGTTAGAAAGTTTGTCCTTTCAACAAAGGAAAGTCACTGGCTAGTCATCTAATCTTTGAGAAAAAACTCGAATTTTTCTGGCAACAAAACAAGAGAAAAACATTATTTTCAGTGTGTGGGGTGGGAGGATGAATATACTTGAAATTAAAAGCTGGAGAGAAAGGGGGAATGAGTTCTTGAAATTAATTACTTGAAAAGCGTCACATCTGTTAAAATGCTTGGTAGTGGGTGAAGAGTTTAGAGTGTGGCATCCTGACATTAACCATAATGAGTCCTCCCTAGAGTTCATGGAGAGGAGGAAGTTACTCACAAAAGTTAATTTTTCTTTTTACAGATATTCTTGTGTTTGATTTATTAAAACTGATGAAAGAATGAGGTTTCTTTTCCTCTCCAGGCTACTATATTTTTAGAACAACAACACAACAACATGTTTTAGTATTCTCAAATCATGCACACTGCATGGTGCTGTTAAATATAATCATCATGTTAAAAATCAGATTGCATTGTTGTTTTCATGGAATGTCATATTGGCAACCTTTAAAAGCCAGATGTGTCAGGAAATGATATGGAAAGAAACTATTAAGCAAAAACATGCACAGCTGATTTTTAAGGCATTTCCAAATTCTTTTTAATGTAACTTTTTTTTCAATGCTGAGGATAAAATTCAGGAACTCAAACATGCAAGTCAAGTGCTCTATATTTCCAGCTTTGGAGTATATATTTTAGACTTGCCAGTTTTCCCATTCTCAAATTATGTGGGATTTGTTGTTGTTGTTGTTTTGTTTGTTTTGATCTGTTTATTTAGGGGGCTAAATCAGGCTGTGCTCAGAGCAAATGTGTTCCTTGCTGTACAGCAGTATTAATTATTAATCCTAGAGTCCTAGTAGTGTGGATGGATGGTGAGGACTTTCCTGGCTGGGTCCTGTGCCTGCAGCCCCTCAGCCAGCAGGACTGTAGGTGCAGGGTGATGACAAAGAAATGATCCACAGGCAATCAGTTGAAGTTTCAGGAGATATCCAGCTTTATTACAAAGCCCTAATCGCCATGTGCTTTTTTCACATGGCTTTTAAGCTAAGCAGCCTCTCTACATCCATCCTGTGTCTGATTTCCCTCCTCCCCCTCCCCAGGCAACCCTTAATTACTAAACATAGACCCCTCCCAGCTGTGGGAGAGTCTCACCTTCCTGGTGAAATTAGCATTTGACTTTGGGGGAGGGTAACTCCGTACTGTCACTCTATTCCCTTAAATTAGTTTTTAAAAGGTTATGTATGTTACAGATTCTTTTCAATGATGGAGCATGACAATTAATCTCTTTTTTATAATAATGAATTGGTATCTAAAATTTTAAAGGAATTAAAAAAGTAGCACTTGAAGTTGTATTAATATAGCATTTTCTTTAAGTTTAAAATATTCAACAATTTAGGTTTGGGATCAAGTTGGTCATATATATACTTCCAGTTCAGATATTTTTGATGATTCTTTTGATGCCCTTATGATAAGGGACATGCCATTTGACTTTCGATGGAGAAATTAGCATAGTATAGAGAGTAGAACAGTCAATGGACTGTGAAATTTCTAATTTCAGCTCAGACGTATTTCAGATCTGATGTTATTGGATGAAACCTTAAGAATTCTTCTGGCTGGAGAGATAGCACCGCAGTAGGGTGTTTGCCTTGCCTGCAGTCGACCCAAGAGGAGCCCAGTTTGATTCCCAGCATCCCATGTGTTCCCCCAACTTGCCAGTGGTGATTTCTGAATGCAGAGCCAGGAGTATTCCCTGAGCAGCACTGGATGAGGCCCAACAATCAATCAATCAATCGAGTTAAAAAAAAATAAAAGAATTCTTCAGACTTAGACCTCAGTGATGGTGTATAGTAGGTAGGCATTTGCTTTGTGATTGACTGACCTGGGTTGATCCACACATCCTATATGTTCCACAGTCCCATTAGCAGTGATTTCTGAGTAAAAAACTTGTAACAAACCCAGAGCACAAATGAATGTGACTCCAAAACAAACAAACAAACAAACAAACAAAACAGACAAAACAAAAGAAGTTTTTTGGATTTCAATACCTGTCTTTCTGTGAATAAGGAGGTAGATGAGGAAATTTGTTGTCAGTTACACAATAAGTTAATAAAACATAATAATTTTCTTGATTTCTTGAGTTGCACTTTATGGGCATTTCTAGAACTATTAAAATTAAATGTCTAGTATCAAGGCTCCATCCTAATTATCTTGACATTATCAGAGTCTTGTGATTTTTAGATCTTTTAGTGTAAAAACAAAGCCACAGAACTAACATCTCCTTTTAAGGCTAACTGGAGAAAAATACCTATTTTATGTTTTATAAGGAGAGTTGTGCTTTTTGTCTGAAAAAGAGAGAAAAAAAGTGATGACTGCAGATGTTTAAGAGAGTGGCTATAAATTCAACAAGCTATAAACAAGAATGGTAATGGGAATTAAACCCAATGCCCTTATAGGGAAACCAAGATAGGCAAAGGTTGGTCCATGCACATAAGCTAGTTTTTTTTTTTTTTAAAGAAGCTTGTAGTACTGAGGGTTTGCAGTAAAATGAGACATGAATGATGTCTGGCAGATCTGAAGCACAAAGAAGGACTTGAGAACTCTTATGTTTACACTTGCACAATGATGGTTGTAAGCAGATATTTCTAAACAACACAGAGCAATTTAGGAGGATTAAAAGATCTGAACTTAGCAGAGTCTCTGTCTCATTTCTTTTTTCCTTTCTAAAGCTTCATGAAATTAATCTCTCCATACTGATAACCTGAGAACAAAGTGATTCTAAAAGTTCCTTTTAAGGAATCTGCTCTCTCTGGGATCTTGTTGCTTGACAATGTTGCTTCTTTTGTTCCATTGAACTAATCCATTTGGGTGTTTTTCCATGTAGTAGCAAACATTTCCAATGAGGGAGCTCCCTAAGGCTTGGTAAGCAGGAATATAGATTTTCATTCTTTGTTTACATATATTGTAGGCAAAAAAAATGTCCTTTAGTTGCTAAGTTCTTCTTGTCTTGTCTCCGTTCCAAAATAGATTCTGTTTGGGGAAATAGTAATACAATGCTCAGTCCCTTTTGATTTATGTCCAAATAAAAGAAAAAGTCAAACACTGGAGTTTTTCTCTACTGCTGTCCTGGGAGAAAGGTCTCACTGCTGCTGCTCTTCAGGTGAAATCACGTCATAATTAGCTCGTCAGCTACTGCATTAAACAAAAACTCAACTTATTACATTTAGCTTTTATTGGATAGAAAGTTATGAAAAGGGAAATCAGCCCCCCCCCCACCAACCTTGGTGGGTGCCCCGCCCTTTAGGGAAGTTGTCACGGCTTTGGCCCCACCCTTAAGGAAGTCGTCACTGCCTCGGCCCCACCTCTACCCCTACCTCACGAATCATTGGTGTTATTGTAGCGGAAGTCCAGCCCTCAAGGACTCTTCTTCCCCTCCCACTTCCCATCCTATATAAGGGGGTAACGAGGGACCCATGAGGTCTTTGGTTCTGGTGGGAATTCATAGACCCTGACCATTCATAATGGTCAGTATTAAAAGCACTTTTTAAAGCATCTGCTGGAACTCATAAGCCTCTTCATTTCTCTGCGCCGGGTAACTAAATTAGGACTTTCGAACTTTTCATTTTGGCGAGCCACCAGGAGTCCTCATTCTGCCCGGCACGGAGTTATGAATAGGTGTCTGGTGAGTTCTGATGTGTATGTGTGTGTGTGAAAGCGCGCGCTTTGCTTCATGTCTGTCTGAGTTTGTGGTGGCTTAAGCTCTTTACTCGATGTGGAAACCGAGTAGAAGCAGACTTTGTTTCATAGGGGGGTTAGAGTCCCCCCGGGTGACTAAGGAATCTTCCACCTGATGCGTTTCCAGGTGTGTGTGGTTCCCCATCTGATGCGTATACCAGGTGGGCAAGAGGTTGACGAACTTTGGCTGCTTAGGTCACGACCCTGGTGGTACCCCAGGGGTTCAGTAAGAGCGGCGGGAAGACGTTCCCGCTGCTGCTAGAGAGGTTGTCTGCTTGTGATTTGTGGAGCTCAAGAACTTGGTCACTGGCATAGTTGTCTGTCTAGGATTTATTGTGGAATGCAGAGATTACTTGAACGCATTTTGCTTGGTTATTTGTGGCGCCACGCTGTCTGTTTGTCTGTCTGTTTCTTGTCTGTGTGTTCTATGTTTTTTTTTTTGGTCTGACCACGGGACGCAAGCCCGACCCCCTCTCAAGGGCCGACCCCTGGGGAAAGGGGCCGACCGCTGGTGAGCCCGCGTCTCCCTCGCCCGTCAGTCGTCCCAGCAGCGAAACGCGCAACCCCCGCCGCCCGCGGCGCGGCGAGAGGGCGCCCGAAACCCGCCTAACCCGCTCCCCACCCAACCAGGAAGCTGGCGCGTGCAAGGTCCACGCTAGGGACTTGGCGGGGGGGTGTTGGAAATTGCAAATCCCAGATTTCTCAAATGGCCATCGGGAATAAATTTTCCTGGAGAATTTCTGAACTTTGCAATTCCCCAACTATCCTGCCATGCGTTCAGGCCAAAAAGAGCAACTGGCCGTTTTTTTTCTAGCCGGAAAAAAAAAAATGCTTTTTAACTCACCACGTGGTGAAGAAATTCACCACGCCCCAGGGCAAACTATTGTCCTCCCAGCTCCACCTGGCTGAGGAATGTAGGTCATTTACATATCAAAGATAAATCTAGCAAATGGTTTGGAAGTCAAAAAAAATTTTTTTTTTAAGCATTTAAATTTCTAACTTAAAGGTTTCTTAAAAAAATTAATAAGAAAATGTTGCAAATTACTGTTGTTATTTTTGTTTGTTTTTCGGTGCACGTGAAAATTTTTAGCAGCAGAACCACTGCAAAAGAATGAGTGGCGAAGCTTAAAAAAAAAAAAAAAAAAAGGGGAGGAAAAAGAGAAGGAGCCAAATGGTAGGGCGTTTGCCTTGCATGCAAAAAGGAAAGTGGTGTAAAAGAAATTAAAAATGTGTAATAAAAAATGTGTATAATCAATCTAAATAATTATTAATATGTCTCTAGGTTAAAAAAAATGTAAATGTTTTAAGCATGTTCTACCAAAAGTAGTAAGTATTCATTCTTTCTGGTTTTCAACATTAATTTGTGTAACGTAAATTCCTGGTGTTTTCTGTTTAGAAAACTAAGTGAATTTCTATATTTAGAATTAAGCATAATTAAAATATTATTTTGCAATTTTTCATTATATGTTACCAAGAACATTAATATTTGTATCACAGGAGGTTTTATAAAATTGGTCATGGTTTTATTTAAAAATGTATAAAATGTTTCGTTGCAGAAAAAAAAAAATTCTAAAATTATCTAAGTAATTTAAGTAATATTTGCTTTTTCTCTTCTCCCAGAACCTTTTAGTACCATTTATGTCATGGCATCATGTTGCTTTGCACAGAATACAAGCAAATGGCTTTTCTCTCTGCATGGGGAGTAGTCCTCATGCAAACAGAAAATCAAAAAAAAATTAGTAAGGGAACCCCAAAGCCCTCTTTCAGAGGAATAATTGGAGTTGAGGCGGTGTGACAAGCAGGCACCGGCGAGAAACTGAAATAAATGGCCTGAGTAAGGAAATTGAAGATTTTCCTAGAAGATTATCACAGCCTGTGGGCCCTGCTCTCTCCCTCAAGCTCAGAAGAGAATTCGAGGTCAGTCTCTTCCAAACCTGGAGAGGAGTGGAACAGACAAGTCACCTCTAAAAATTCCTGCAGAGGGTGAGATGCCCAGCCAGAAGAACCTCATGCTGAACCGACCAACTCATCAGCCAAACCTGAGTGACTAACATGAAAAACCCTGCTGTGTCTACAACCTATCCTCAGAAAAGCTCTGTAAGTAATGGGGGTGCCCCAGATGGAGATTTCTCCAACAGTGCTGTATATGTGCAAAGAAAAAAAAGCCAAGTTATTCAAATACCGGGTAAGGTACAAGGTAAAGGTGGAGAGAAAAACCATTTTTGGTAGCTAATTAAAATTCTAGTGGGCCTAATTTAAAACCCACTTCTTTGAAGTAACTTATGTAAAAATGCTCTTACTAGTTGTATTAAACCAAATCATAAATTGTAAATGCAAATGTTAGTCTAACTGAAGTAACTCAAAACTGTGTTTATTCATAATGCTATAATGCTTTGTTTTCTGTTAATTAATTTGTGCTATCATTACAGACAATAAGAACAGCTGTGCCATTCAAGTTGTGCTATTTACTGCTCCAAGGCCTGAGTGGGTTAAGTAATATTCCCCTGTATAATTAATCTAATCCTTTTCAGGTGTTAAAACTGCAAAAGTGAACCAGTTAACTGCTCCTTTAGGGAAATATGAGATTTCACCCTATCTAAAGATTGAAACTGCAGTCCCCTGTCAGCCTGAAGTAGCTACAGAAGATTGATCTTCGACCACGTTCCCTCTAATAACTTCTAGGGTAATAAAATCTCTAAAGCAAAATGGTCATCAAAGAAAAAAAAAAACTATAAGGGGAAAATAAAGGCCGCAGAAATTAATAAGCCAAGTTAACTACTAAGAATAACATTATGCCTATCTATCCCAGAGGTTAAAGCAGGTAGCAAAAATTATGCTTCTCTTGGTAATGTTAAAAAGTAAAACAGTCATTAATAAAAATAAAATTTCTTCATCTCTGTCTAACCCAGTGCAGGAAAGGCAACTGAAGTTTAGGGCTCTCTACCCCAACAGCTGTTTAAGTTGCAGAAATGAAGAAAAGAAAGCAGAAACCTCCTTATTTTCGTTGTGGAATTCACAGCCTATGTGAGAAGAACTGCTGTCAAGGTGAACTGCATGCTTCCTGGGTTCACGCCTTCCATCTAAAACCTGAAAAGTGAAGCACACTGAGAATCCTCTCAAGATACGGGTCCGGCGGGCACACTTCAGCCCTAATGCACTCACTAACTCTGAAAATGCTCTCCCTGGCACTTGCTAAGGAAGGGCTCGAACTGCTTACCTCCGGTCCTCTACTTCCCATGTGTGTGTTTGGGGGAGCCGGAATGGGTGTGTAAAGCAAAACCTCAGCCTTTAACTCCCTCTTGGGGGTGGGGGAAATTGGCCTCTGGCTGTCCCTGTCTCACTAGGTAATCTAACCTTTGCTTCTTCTAGCTGTACTTATGTCAAAAGGTAATCCCGTTTAGCTTTAAATCTTCTGTTTGCTATTCATAACAGCACCAAATCTGTAAACCTGGGTCAGGTAAAAGGTACTCAGTGCTCAAAAGTCCTGCCTAATCCCTCTAGCCCAGGGTATTTACCTCCGAAACGGATATAAATATGTGGTAAAAATTTGGCTTATGCATCCCAGCATTAGTGCTCCCCAACATTAACATCATCCCAGGAACAGAGCCCATCCCTCTGCCTAGCATACATTTCTTAGGCACTCCTAGGTCTGAGCACTCTACTGGTAGGGCTCAAAAGTTGCAGGAAAATTGGTAACTGGAAAAGCAAAACTAGCAGGGCTAAACAGAAATAACAAACTCTCACAAAAGTTAATTTCAAATGTGTGGGACAGAATCAAGCACCATCAAGAGTAGCTGGCCAAGATACAAAGCTATTAAATGGTCCCTTATGGTCTTTATGGAATGGAATTCTCCCCTATCTAATACTCCTACTGGGGCCCCTCCTAAGCCTTTTTACTTCTGGTAGCCATTGGCCCATGCAGGGTTAGCTCATGCAAATAATTATAACCAGTAATATCAAAAAGTAAAGGCCCCAAAATCACATTGGCTTCTAGGATTAGAAGCCTCCAGTACAAGAAGTGGGGATTGAAAAGGGAAATCAGCCCCCCCCCCCACCAACCTTGGTGGGTGCCCCGCCCTTTAGGGAAGTTGTCACGGCTTTGGCCCCACCCTTAAGGAAGTCGTCACTGCCTCGGCCCCACCTCTACCCCTACCTCACGAATCATTGGTGTTATTGTAGCGGAAGTCCAGCCCTCAAGGACTCTTCTTCCCCTCCCACTTCCCATCCTATATAAGGGGGTAACGAGGGACCCATGAGGTCTTTGGTTCTGGTGGGAATTCATAGACCCTGACCATTCATAATGGTCAGTATTAAAAGCACTTTTTAAAGCATCTGCTGGAACTCATAAGCCTCTTCATTTCTCTGCGCCGGGTAACTAAATTAGGACTTTCGAACTTTTCAGTTACACAGAGGGGAAGAGCATATAAGTTTTGACATATCAAATTAGAAAAAAATCCATAAAACAGTTATCAAATGCATAATTAAATTTCATCCCTAGATCGTTAACTACTGAACGTCATATAAAGAATACTCTAAAACATTTTTATGTACAAGGACATTGGACAGATTGTAAATTTTTGATGACAGAAAATTTTTATATATAGTTAAATATATATTTGAATAAGTGGCATTCATAAAATGCATATACATATATACATGTAATATATAATATTATATACCAGAATTATTATGCTAATCTTACAATTGTACAAACATCATTGTGGGGGCTTTGTTTAATCTTATGAATGTTGGTACTGAAGAAACCTCAATTTTTGTTGTTGTTGTTAAAGTGTTATATAGCTCCCTAAGTGGTTCAGAGACTTCCCAGAAAAGTTCTTTATTACTGCCCTTTCTAACATAAATACTCAACTTTTGGGGTAAATTGAGTAAACATTCAAGCTCTATGAAACTTTCTGAACCATATTTCCAGGCTTTTCTAGAAAATGAAGTTTCATTATTGCAGTTAAAACTTCAGTCATGTCTTCCATGTATATAGAGACTCTTGAAAATGTTTTTCCTTTTTTGGGCCTCACCTGGTGGTGTTCCGGGGTTACTATTGGCTCTGCACTCAGACATTGTTCCCAGTGGTGTTGTGGGACCATATGGGATGTTGGAGATCTAACTCAGGTGGGTCACTTGTAAGGCAAATATGCTACTTAGTGTACTGTTCTCCAGTCCTTCTTAGGGGATTTTAGATGTGGCCATTTTTGAGAAAAAAGAAACATCTAATCTTAATAAAAATATAAATTGCATGAACAATGAAGTTCATCAGTATTTTGTAAAAAATACCTAGCAAAAACGTTTGTAGAACTTAACTTTATGCCAAAAGTTCTACATTTATTGAGTATGGTAAAAGCCAGAAAATATTGCCATTGGATGGGCAGCAATGAAACATGTGAAATGAACTAGCGAATTTCCATTCTCCTTCTGCTGGATGGGTAATGACTCTAAACTAGTACAGTGAGCACTATTAGTCAATAGTATAAGCTTCTTCACACAGTCTAATTTTCTCTTCCATGTAAGATATCAAACATGATCTTGTAATGAATACATTAGCACTATGTTATTGAGAACTATCATTTTTATCTTCCCTATAAAAAAAAAAGATTTAGGTCCTTGCACACAGCTGACTTGGGTTCCATCCCTGGTATCCTGTATGGTCCCCTAAACACATCCTGGAGTGGATAGAGATACCCCCCCCCAAAGGAGAACAACAAAAATTTGGCTAGAATACACACACACACACACACACACACACACACACACACACAAACACCCCATACACAAATACCCCCACACAACACATACAGCTCTGATCCTAGCAGATAACTGGACAGGGAAGTGCAAAAATAGGGTTTGAAGATGGGCACGCTTTTGCATTCTCCTCCCCAAGGTTCAACATCCAGAAGTATGAAATTCTTGTCTGAGGGCTGACTGTAAATGCTAACTCAATTGAATGTAGGAAGCCAAGAACCAAGGGATACTTTTCAAAATACCAGATTATTTCAGAGGAGTTCATTTCAGAAGGAAAACAGGTCAAGACTGTAAAAGAAACCTATGTGGATTCTACTGGTTAAAGGAAAACTTGGGAAATAGAATTTTATAACCAGAAATGGACAGTCGACTGAAGACTTGGCAGCTTTCCTGGTGTGGATAAGAGTTTTGTCCCATCCTGCAGGACTCCGTTATTCCGTGGGTATATAGAGGGGATCCAGCCTGTAAAGAGAATGGGTGGGGGTCAGAAGAGACAGAGACCAAGTAAAGTGTCTTATCAAGGGCTTTCTTTATTGATAGGTACAGGCTCTTTTAAGCATAATTAAAGCAGGGGGTGGAGAAGAACCAAAATGGAGCAGCCAGCATTACAGACAGTCTTTACAGGGTGCATCCCTGTAATTAAACTTTACATATTGTCTTTACACAGGAACCAATTTTCACCTTAAGATAGTAAAGCTTCATGGAATGTATGCCTGATAGGAAACTGTGATATTTCTTAGGGCTTTGAGCTAGTCAATGCCTTAGGTTATGTATTCTTACCACACAGACTGGTTTGTCCTGCTGAATTCCATATCAGGGTTTGATCTCTGGCTGTCTCTGACAGAGTTTCATTATGACTCTTCCTCTGTGAAAGTTCTGACCACCAGTGGGAGGTGACTGACTAGATTCTCTGTCAGTCTCAGAGATGACCATAAAAAACTCAGCAGCAGCTGAGCAGCTTTTCTTCCAGATCTGGAGAAAGAAATAATATGGCAATGTAATGTTGGATTATACTCCAGCAGTGGAAGGGATCTTGGTTTGTTAAACTGTTATCACACATAAGCTCTCAGGAAACTTGGATGAAGATGACGGTGAACATGCCAGACCCAAGTCAAGGCCAGGGGATAAATTTGTGAAAAGAAATTCTTTGTCAAATAGTGACCTATGAATGGATGTTGCTCTGATGCCTTATGGACACTTGACCTCTGAAGACCGTGCTCTGTTTCTATGAGTTGGTGTGAAGACAATCTCCCTATAAAGTACTCCTGGGAAAGCTTTGGACCCAAAAGATAGTGGCTATGGTTTTAGAAAGGAGACCCTTGAAATTTCTTGACTAAGACTTTGTATTTATCCTTTCTTAATAAATATTGAAAGTTAAAGGTCTATATAATAAAAAGCATTGGAAAAAATGTAGGGGTGAGGATTGAGTGCAACTTTGGTGAGAAATAGTAGAAAATTAATGATGATACTTTCAAAAGGAGACCTTTAATTAGGTGCTCAGAGTCTATCAATCAATGATGAAGTTGTTATTTCTTAGTTCTGAAAGACAGACACTGGTTTATTTTCCTTCTTAGCCACGTTCCTTCTGCTACTTCCAAGTTTAGCATGGCCTGTGGTTTTTCAGGATTTCTAGAAGGGGAGGAATGTCAAGTTAAGCCACCAACAGTCCTTTTTGTCAACATGTTTCCTATCACCATGTGTTTCCAATGATCTCTGGGATTTGTTTATATGACTCCATAGGCTCAACTCTAGATAAAACTTTAATTAAATCTGAAGTGATGATATTGTTAGAGTAATACGTAGAATGAACCCATGACCTTCTCATTTGTACATTCACATATGTCTCTATTGCTTGTATCATGTCTTCTGTGAGGATGTTACTCCTCATCTAACACGCTAGGAAATGGATTATTTTTTGATAGATTTTACATATTATTGAAGTAATTATTACAACTCTCCTTGATAAACTGTATTCTTATTTTTTAATTTGTAATTGTTTTTAAAAAATGAAATTTTCTTTATGTGTTTAGATTATAGAATTAAATCATGGAATAATATAATTTTTATTTATTCAGCAAGTTTCTTATATCTATTTTGGTAATTATGTTTTAGACAATTAGTGTATAGATATGTCAAGCTATTCAATTATATAAAAGAGTTTATATAAAAATAATAATTCACTGCTGTCTCCTTTCTTTACTCCAACAAGTAGCAGCTCTCTGAAAATAGAGTAAAACATAGTCTGGACTGTATTTTTTCCATTGTGACTTCGCTTCTGAGCTTAGTTTATCTGTATCATATAGAATTTACTTGATTCTTTATATGGATGTTGATGATTTAGTTCAAAAGTTTTACTCATTTTGTATTACCCACCTTCTCATTATGTTGTTAGCTGTTAGTGGAACATCTGTTAGGGCAGCCTATAGCTCCCAAATGTGGGTCTGGTGAGATGTAGGTCTGGAAGCAAAGGTAGACACAGGAAATAATCCACACAGTGAAGAGGTACAAGAACAGGTTCAGAAAATCCAGTGCTCAAGCAAGGAATTTAACTACCCAAGCTTTCTTCTCCTATGATGGAATGCAGCTGAGTGAAAGGCCAAAGAATGAGCCTCTGCCTTCCTCAGCCCCTGCTTTTATTGACAAGAATCTGGTTCCACCATAGGGTGGGAGAAGAATACTAAGTAGGGAATAATACAATACACCATCACCAGATCACACCCTATTGATTAGGGTAAGATTAGTATTCCATCAGTTAGCTACTTAATTATTTTTACTTCTTCAAAGGTTAGCTTTGAAACAACAATGCCCCATTAATTTTTCATATCTTATTTTAAAATTAAAGTATTTATTTGCCTACATTTTCCTGCATCTTTTGTTCCTTAGACCAAATTTGTTTAGCAAATCTTTAATTTCAGGTTTTCAAGAGAGTTAACCTTTACAATCTATACAATAACCAAAGCATTCCAATTTCTGGTGTGTAATGTTCAGATTTTTAGAATAAATATAAATATGTTTAAAAGGAGATATTCTTGCAAAAGCTACTTGAGAGCCAGAGACAAGAGGTAGGACAGTTGCTAAAATATTTGTTTTGCAGTTTAAACTTAAGTTTAATCTCCAAAACTACCCACACTTGTACAAGTCTGCAGTTTTGAATCCTGAGCACAGGGCTGGAAGTAAGTCCTGTGTACAATTAAGTTTTGCCCAGTATTTTTAAGTCACTTGAGAACTCTAAAACCTGTTAGAAATAGGAAAGTTGGGACTTCTATAACTCAAAAGAGAAAAACACTGGAATTGAATGGAAGTTTTAAGGAAGAACATGGCCCATTGGTGTCTTACTCAAAAAATTTTTAAAGATTTTCTTGAGACCATTGTGAATTACAATTCTTTCATAGTTATATTTATGACATATAGTGACAGTGAATTAGTGCCATTCCCAACACCAGTGTTGACCTCCCTCCACCATAGTTCTCAGCATGCATCTCCCACCTCCACCCTTAGCTTGTTATAGTTTGAGTCTCGTGATTCTATTGTCCTTGACTTTGGCTTTTGTATTTATTTCTGAATATTTTTTTCTGCTCAATGTACCTGAGACCACTTGACCCCCAATCCCATTTTTTACATTTTCTCAGTTTGTAGGAAGACATAAAAATATGAGGCAGAACAAAATGATTCATGTTCTAAGGTTCTATGAAAAAGGCAAGAGCCCTTATCTATAAGATATAAATAAAATTTAAAAAGGGGGCAGATGTGACAAGATTTTTGTTGCATAGGTGCAGTAAATATTGGAAAACTTAGAAAGGAAATTCTCTTGGCCTCAGAGATACAGGGTGTCTTTACCCATGAAGCATACTGTCATAAGACCGACTATTGGTTCAAGGCATGTTAGTTGTATCACACCAAGGTCTTTCTTTATGGTCCCAGAAAAATTTCTACTCAGTAATGTCATAGTGAGTCTTCTGTAATGAGAGATCTTGTTTCTTTGCACAGATCCTCTAAAAAAGCACGGAACCTCCTGTATTTAAGCCCCTGGATCTGATTTGGTTGATGCATTTTACAACAGACATCACATTGTCACATGACAGGCATTTACTGCAAAGGGCCTGTTGATGGATAATGCAGTGAAGAGCAATGGCCTTCTCTACACCCTCCTCTTCAAGTTTTTTTTTTTGAACAAGTGCCACCAGTCCATTTTTCCTCCTTGTCATCAATGGCACTCCATTGGTTATTATTCCAACAAACCTCTTCCATGGCAAACCTGCATTCTCAATGGAATCACACAGATGCCAAAATATCTCATTAGCGGTGGTCTGGCCATGCATTGAAATTATTGTGAGCAGCTCATCTGTCAATTCAAAACTGCAATCAACACCACGGACATAAATTGTGAGCTGTGCAGTGTCTGTTATATCTGTGCCCTCGTCAAGATCAACTGAGTATGCATCAAAACATTTGGTTTTCTCACACAGTTGATAATTGTCACTTGACATGTCAGAAATGTGCTCTGCCAGTGTAGGCAGAAAGGCTGATTTTGCTAAATTGACCTTTCTTTTCTGGACAGATAATACTTGCAGCCTGTAACATGCATTTTTTTTTAACAAACTCTACTTCTGTGAATGATTTCCCTGCCTTAGCAATCATCTCACTAACCATGTAACTAACTTCGACTGATGCAACATTCTCTTTGGTTGCTTTCTTGAAGAAATCTTGTTGCCTCATTAGACATGCTTTAAGACTGGCAACCCACTTGGCTCTCTCATTTCCTTGATATTTTGCACATTCCTCAGCATGTTTAATTGAATAATGGTGTTTCAAGTTGTATTCCTTGTGCATTGCAACATTCTCTGAGCAAATAAGACATGTAGGGATACCCCTGTGCTTTTCCTAAAATTGTCTGTGCTCGTCATCAATCTTTCTCTTCACTGCAGGCTTTGACGAAGTCATGATGAAGGTATGACAAAATCGAATTCTGTAATAAACTTTTCTCCCTTCTCTCCCTTAGCCAGGGAAAGCAGGCAGGAGCAGTGGAAATTACATCTGCGCTAGGCGCAAAATATTCGCGATTATTTACTTACCGAATATTTGCAATAAAATATTGCATCAGTAAAAAAAAAATCGCAAAAAAATCGCATTAAACATTTGCTGGGGCCGGGCGGTGGCGCTGGAGGTAAGGTGCCTGCCTTACCTGCGCTAGCCTAGGAGACGGACCGCGGTTCGATTCCCCGGCGTCCCATATGGTCCCCCAAGCCAGGAGCGACTTCTGAGCGCATAGCCAGGAGTAACCCCTGAGCGTCACCGGGTGTGGCCCAAAAACCAAAAAAAAAAAAAAAAAAAAAAAAACATTTGCATACCCCGAACGAAACTGCTCAGGGTATGCAAATGTTTAATGCGATTTTATCTTACTAATGCGATTTTTATTGCTATTATTTGGTAAGCGAATAATCACAAATACTGCGATATTTGAAGGCCGGTTTCGGGCCACAAAATGTTGTATGGAGGGCGGCAAAAGGCCCACGCGCTGCGAGTTTGAGACCCCTGCCTTAGATCAAGTTGTTGTTGTTTTTTCTTTGACAGATTGTCATATGAATGTACCCTGGAGCAAGTTAATGCTAGATATGCATTACGGCCTTCCCTGGGATTAGTTTGTTTCAAGGTACTGGTGCAGGAAACTGTACCAGTTCTAAGATTGGGATCTGGAATTTGGGGTCATATAGTCTATGTCCGATCAATTGAGGCCTAAATCCTCAGAAATTTAAGGTGTTTGTAATAGACCTTGTGTGAAATTACTCTGTAGGCAGGGGCTAAGAATGAATAACTCCCATTAATTAAATGTACCCCACTAGAAAAGCAATTCATTTAGAAAATGTAGCCTCTGCTGTCAAAGTGGATATCATTCAAAAAGAACTTTGTAGACTCCTGTAAAAGCAGAGGTGAGATGTAAACTTCACTACTTAGGTTAACAAAGGTATAATTGTATGGTCCAGCAAGGGAACCTCAAGGGACTCATAAGATAATCTGAATGATTTAAACATCTACTGAGTCTAGAGAATGTAAAGTTAAGTTATACTCAAACCTGCCAAGCAAAGGATTTTCTGAACCTACCTTTTCTCCTTGAAAGGAGATATGTTACCCTCTTTCCCCAACTTCCTGCCTATCTCACTTGGAAAGGGAGACCCTCTCATAGCTTGGAGGGGTCTGTAGTTGGTAATTAGAGTGGCCTGGGGGAATGGACAGTGAAAGAGAAGCATCAGGCAGGACAGAGGGAGCATGGAGAGACCAGAGACAAGATAGGTGCAGGAGCAGAAAAGAGGCTCCTTAGTTTAAAGGCCATGTGAGGAATATGAACATGGTGGTTAGGACCTTGTAATAAAACTTTATGTCTCCTGAAACTTCATCTGACTGCCTGAGGGTCATTTTTTAGCTGTCATCCTAATACCTACAGACTCACCTGGCCAAATGGCCTGCAGGTGTTGGGCTGGGCCAAGAAAGGCCTCACCATCCATCTACCATGTACTATCTAGTACTCTTTATAATTAATATTTATACAACACTCTATGATGGTTAAGGCCCAGAAATTTCACTAATGGACATAAGACCCAGGATCCCTGGTGCCTCCAAAATTAAATAAATAAGCATGCAAACAAGGAATGGAGACAAAAACTACCTACCTAATCATCTCCCTAGATACAAAAACATACCTGTAGATAATATAAAATATTTGTAAAATGAAAATTATTGAACAGTAAGTTTTATATTAAAGGAACGTAAAATGATTAACATTATAGTTATTCTAATGTCTGGATTAAGATGATCTTTTGTAATTTCATGGTAGGTATCATCTGCTTTTATGACTGTAAAGAGCATTCCAATGATATAATATCATTTATGCTTCTCATCACATTAAAAAAAACCATTTTCTCCATTTATTTAAAAGAAAAAACCCTAACACTACTTTTTGAGTTTACATTATAAATTTGCACAGTAAATATACTCATTCAAGTAAATATTATAAGATTTTTACCTATGTATTATTTAGCTTTGCTATGATACTTGATGCATTTACATTTATGAACCCAGGGACACTTAAAAAGAACTGTTTTTATGTCAAAGGTAAATGTATGACTGAAGTATAGTGCATTAACTATTTCACATGCTGCTATACTTTAACTTGCTTTATATGGAGATTTTATATTTTGAGAACAATTTCAAATGTTTCTCCAAGAATTCTTAAATATTTGTCTTTTATTATTGAATTATTTCCTGATCTCATATATTTTCTCATGCATTCCATCACAAAAGATGTCTCTTTATATCAAAGCTAACATGAAATTTATTAATTTTTTGTCTCACTCTCTATTCTAACCTACTCTTTGCTTTTAGTTCAAGTTTCTGAAGTTTTAATATTTTTATTTTTGACTTTTCTCATTCAGAACCACTGATTTTTGCACTGCATAGTTTTTCCCCCTCAGTCTAGTATCATACATATTTTGGAACTCAGTCTTTGGTAACTTTTAAGAATATATAATAGGAGGAAGATTTTGAGTTATTTATATGCCTGTACAATTAGTTGTTCTAATTTAATTCTGCATAAGTTGTTTTATTGAGTAAGAATCACCTGGTTCTCTTAGGCTAGATACTTTATAATATTCTAATTTAAAAACAACCACAAATCCCAGTGACTTAATTGAAATACACAAACATATATTTGTTTGAAGAGGTCATACCTATTTTTGCTCTGATTTTATTTCTGGCTCTGTGACCAGGAATCACTCCTGGGTGTGTTCTGGGGACCTTATAGGGATACAGAACATTGAACCTGAGTCAGCCATTTCTAGGGCAAGTACCTTGTACTATTTCTGTGGCTCATACAAAATTTTTTTACTCAAGGTAAATGGTCAAGTGGAAAAGAGATATTTTCTAGTGCTACTGTACCTTCACAAGACTGGTTAAGATCTATTAGTGAAAAATCAATCTTAAGAAATGCACTAACAATTATGAAGGCAGCAATGGGAGAGTCCTATATATTGGCTTTAAAAAATTCTGTCTAGGGGATGAAGTGGTGGCACAAGCAGTAAGTCACCTGCCTTGCATGTGCTAGTCTAGGATGGACCATGGTTCAATCCCCCAGCATCTCATATGGTCCCCCAAGCCAGGAGTGATTTTTGAGAGTATAGCCAGGAGTAAACCCTGAGCATCATTGGGTGTGGCCAAAAACCCAAGGAAAAATAAAATTTTTTCTAATAAAAAATATTTTATTTAAATTTTATTGATCAAGAAAATCAGTTACCTGGTCAAATTTATCAAAGCTGGTCAAAGGACCCTAATTATTCATACACATTGCACCTAGAAGTAGTAGACATGACTATGATTATGCCTATTAGTAATAAATATCTTTAATAGACCTGACTACTATTTTTGTCTATTATTAATAGATATCACTAATATCTTGTTTGTCATAGCAATTTTTAACCTCACTAAAAAAGTCCATTGTATTCCGAGCACATGCCTAGAGGCAAAGGAGAACTAGTCTATTTGTCAATAACAAAAGCAATTGTTTAATATGCTTTCTTCAACTTCTGAATAATTTCCCACTGTCTTTTAGCATCCAATGAACTTTTAAAATGGCATTTCTTTTGCACTTCTTGTGTAGATAGATTGCATATGATACTAGGATTTGCTTTTATTTCTAGATTTCAGCTTCAGCTTCATGTGCCTCCATTAAATTACTTTTGCTAGCACTAAAACAAGACTTCAATAGTTAGAACAATTTCATGCTTCACTTCTGAATGAATATTTCAATTACATCTTCAATTACTCTTTTACTCAATTATTTTTCAATAGTTTTCCCTCTTTACTTCTTAATTCTATATTTATGCACTCCCTACTGTCTAATTAAATTCATTTTCTAAGTTTGAGCCACTTAGCCAAGCGAAGTGCTCAGGGCTCACTCCAGTCAGGGATCATTCCTGGTGCATTTGGGTGAACAGTTGGAATGATGGAAGTCAATCACTGACTGGAGCATTTAAGGCAAGCATCTTGCTATCTCCCTACCTTCCCCATTTTACTAAAGTTGCAATAGAACTTTGACAATTTTATGAGAGTTCTAATCTGGGAAATAAAATATAGTTAAATTTCTATGCATTTAGATGAAAAGCAAAAAGAAAATAGATCTATCACTTAGCTAAGAATGTGCTATAAAGATATAAATAATCCAGCTGTATATTTCTAGCTTTTGCAGCAAATTCTATGCCTCCATTATTTTAATTGTTCTTTTACCAAAACATCTCACTCAAATTTTTATGTCAAGCTATTTGACATATTTAAGCTATTAAAAATTTGAGAGTCTCAAGACATCATACAAATAGTAGGTAAAGCACTTTTCTTCAAGTCACTGATTTCGATATTATCCCCATCACTATGTGGATTCCCTAAGTACCACTAGGTACAGTTAAACATAGTGCCAGAATTAACCCATGAACACTTTGTGGTATGACCCAGACACTCAACTTCCCCAAATACAAAGTAGGAATTGTTACTATAACAACAGCAATGACAATTATATATATATGCCATATAATAATCTGCCAAAATAATGATACATGTTAAAATTTTATAAAAATTATCATTTATAAATATAAAATCAAATAATTATAGTACATTGGTGGATTAACTATATACAATGTCAGTGAAGAATATTGGTAGCTATAAGTTAAACTGAGTAATAATGATTATTCTTTGAAGTATAGCTATACCGTTATTACATTTATAAGAAATTCAGGGATGAAAGTTATAAGATTTTTTGAAAGTTGACTTGTATCCTCAAAGAGCACACACATCATTCACTGTTCTTCTACTTCATCATCTCCATTAGGATTGTGTTTGTACTAGATAAAAATCAAATTTTATAAGATTAATTTATCTGGCTGTCAATAGTTAGATAACTGAAGGTGGAAAGAACTAATGTATTTTATAGTAGTCAAATTAACAAACTTGTCATTTTTGACTTAAGCAGATAAATGTACCCATTCTAATGGGCATAATGTTGTTTGAGAAAACTTAAGTTCAACTAAATACATTGCTCCAGAGGTGCCAGAACAGAGACACATGTAGGAAGCATAGGTCTCCCTCATGCCCACTCCTATATCAATGATCAGTTGTCAAGCTTTCTTTAGCAACATGTAGACAGTGCCATTTCCCCTCCTGCGATCCAAGAGTTTGACTAAATGCTAACCCAAAGGTCTCAGATTCAATTCTCAACATAGATGCCTTGAGGGAGGTCCAATTTTATTGTGTTCCAGAAATCTGTGGCAGGAGCCAAATACAGTTGGATCAGCATTAAGGGAATTCTATTATATATATAATCTTTATTTAAACATCGTGATTACAAATATGATTATAGTTGTATGATTACAGTCATGTAAAGAACACCCCCCTTCACCAGGGCAACATTCCCACCATCAATTTTCCAGATCTCCCTTTTCCCCACCCCCCCCACACCTGTACTTGAGACAGGCTTTGTACTTCCCTCATTCATTCACATTGTTATGATAGTTTTCAGTGTATTCATCTCTCCAACTGCACTCATCACTCTATGTGATGAGCTTCATGTCATGAGCTGCACCACCTACCAGCCCTCATCTCTCTTGTCTCTGTGATACTGTTAAAAATGTCTTTCATTTTTCTTAAAGCCCAGAGATGAGTGAAACCATTCTGCGTCTTTCTCTCTCCCTCTGACTTACTACACTCAGCATAATAGATTCCATGTACATTCATGTATAGGAAAATTTATGACTTCATCTATCCTGACGACTGCATAATATTCCATTGAGTATATGTACCACAGTTTCTTTAGCCACTCATCTGTTGAAGGGCATTTTGGTTGTTTCCAGAGTCTGGCTATTGTAAATAGCACTGCAATAAATATAGGTGTAAGGAAGAGATTTTTGTATTGTATTTTTGTGTTCCTCGGGTATATTCCTAGGAGTGGTATAGCTGGATCGTATGGAAGCTCTATTTCCAGTTTGTGAAGGAGTCTCCATATTGCTTTCCATAAAGGTTGTACTAGATGGCATTCCCACCAGCAGTGAAAAAGAGTTCCTTTCTCTCCACATCTCTGCCAGCACTGCTTGTTTTCCTTTTTTGTGATGTGTGCCAATCTCAGTGGCGTGAGGTGGTACCTCATAGTAGTTTTGATTTGCATCTCCCTGACGATTAGTGATGTTTTGCATCTTTTCGTGTGCCTTTTGGCCATTTGCCCTTCTTCTTTTTCAGAGTGTCTGTTCATTTCTTCTCCCCATTTTTTGATGGGGTTAGTTGTTTTTTTCTTGTATAGTTCTGTCAGTACCTTGTAAATTTTGGATATTAATCCTTTATCTGATGAGTATTGGGTAAATAATTTCTCCCACTCAGTGGGTGGCCTTTGTATTTTGGGCACTATTTCCTTTGAGATTCAGAAGCTTCTCAGCTTAATATAGTCCCGTCTGTTTATCTCTGCTTCCAATTGTTTGGAAAGTGCTGTCTCCTCCTTAAAGATGCCTTTAGTCTCAATGTCCTGGAGTGTTTCACTTACATGTTGTTCTATATACCTTATAGTTCCAGATATGATATCAAGGACTTTAATCCATTAGGATTTTACCTTTGTACATGGTGTTAGCTGGGGGTCTGAGTTCACTTTTTTGCAAGTGGCTAACCAGTTGTGCCAACACTACTTGTTGAATAGGCTTTTCTTGCTCCATTTAGGATTTCTTGCTCCTTCATCAAAAACTAGGTAGTTATATGTTGGAGGAACCTTCTCTGAGTACTCAAGGCTATTCCACTGATCTGAGGGTCTGTCTTTATTCCAAATACCATGCTGTTTTGAAAACTATTGCTTTGTAATACAGCTTAAAATTGGGGAAAGTAATGCCTCCCATATTCCTTTTCCCAAGGAGTACTTTAGCTATTTGATGATCTTTATTGTTCCAAATGAATTTCAGAAGTGTTTGGTCCACTTCTTTGAAGAATGTCATGGGTATTTTTAGAGGAATCGCGTTAAATCTGTACAATGCTCTTGGAAGTATTGCCATTTTTTTTCTTTCTTTCTTTCTTTCTTTCTTTCTTTCTTTCTTTCTTTCTTTCTTTTCTTTTCTTTTTCTTTCTTTCTTTCTTTTTCTTTCTTTCTTTCTTTTCTTTCTTTCTTTCTTTCTTTCTTTCTTTCTTTCTTTCTTTCTGTCTGTCTGTCTGTCTGTCTGTCTTTCTTTCTTTCTTTCTTTCTTTCTTTCTTTCTCTGTCTTTCTTTCTTCTTTCTTTCTTTCTTTCTTTTCTTTCTTTCTTTCTTTCTCCTCCTTTCTTCCTTCCTTCCTTTCTTTTCTTTCTTTCTTTTTTTTTTTCTTTCTTCTTTCTTTCTTTCTTTCTTTCTTTCTTTCTTTTCTTTCTTCTTTCTTTCTTTCTTTCTTTCTTTCTTTCTTTCTTTCTTTCTTTCTTTCTTTCTTTCTTCTTTCTTTCTTTCTTTCTTTCTTTCTTTCTTTTTTTTTTAATGCATCATTTTTTTTTATTTAAACACCTTGATTACATACATGATTGTGTTTGGGTTTCAGTCATAAAAGGAACACCACCCATCACCAGTGCAACATTCCCATCCCCCAAGTCCCAAATCACCCTCCTCCCCACCCAACCCCCGCCTGTACCCTAAACAGGCTCTACATTTCCCTCATACATTCTCAATATTAGGACAGTTCAAAATGTAGTTATTTCTCCAACTAAACTCATCACTCTTTGTGGTGAGCTTCCTGAGGTGAGCTGGAACTTCCAGCTCTTTTCTCTTTTGTGTCTGAAATTTATTATTACAAGGGTGTCTTTCATTTTTCTTAAAACCCATAGATGAGTGAGACCATTCTGCGTTTTTCTCTCTCTCTCTGACTTATTTCACTCAGCATAATAGATTCCATGTACATCCATGTATAGGAAAATTTCATGACTTCATCTCTCCTGACAGCTGCATAATATTCCATTGTGTATATGTACCACAGTTTCTTTAGCCATTCGTCTGTTGAAGGGCATCTTGGTTGTTTCCAGAGTCTTGGTATGGTAAATAGTGCTGCAATGAATATAGGTGTAAGGAAGGGGTTTTTGTATTGTATTTTTGTGTTCCTAGGGTATATTCCTAGGAGTGGTATAGCTGGATCGTATGGGAGCTCGATTTCCAGTTTTTGGAGGAATCTCCATATCGCTTTCCATAAAGGTTGAACTAGACAGCATTCCCACCAGCAGTGGATAAGAGTTCCTTTCTCTCCACATCCCCGCCAACACTGTTTATTCTCATTCTTTGTGATGTGTGCCATTCTCTGGGGTGTGAGGTGGTATCTCATCATTGTTTTGATTTGCATCTCCCTGATGATTAGTGATGTGGAACATTTTTTCATGTGTCTTTTGGCCATGTGTATTTCTTCTTTGTCAAAGTGTCTGTTCATTTCTTCTCCCCATTTTTTGATGGGGTTAGATGTTTTTTTCTTGTAAAGTTCTGTCAGTGCCTTGTATATTTTGGAGATTAGCCCCTTATCTGATGGGTATTGGGTGAATAGTTTCTCCCACTCAGTGGGTGGCTCTTCTATCCTGGGCACTATTTCCTTTGAGGTGCAGAAGCTTCTCAGCTTAATATATTCCCATCTGTTAATCTCTGCTTTCACTTGCTTGGAGAGTGCAGTTTCCTCCTTGAAGATGCCTGTAATATCCTGGAGTGTTTTGCCTATGTGCTGTTCTATATATCTTATGGTTTTGGGGCTGATATCGAGGTCTTTAATCCATTTGGATTTTACCTTTGTACATGATGTTAGCTGGGGGTCTAAGTTTAATTTTTTGCAAGTGGCTATCCAATTGTGCCAACACCACTTGTTGAAGAGGCTTTCCCTGCTCCATTTAGAATTTCCTGCTCCTTTATCAAAAATTAGATGGTTGTATCTCTGGGGAACATTTTCTGAGTATTCAAGCCTATTCCACTGATCTGAGGACCTATCCTTATTCCAATACCATGCTGTTTTGATAACTGTTGCTTTGTAGTACAGTTTAAAGTTGGGAAAAGTAATTCCTCCCATATTCTTTTTCCCAATGATTGCTTTAGCTATTCGAGGGTGTTTATTGTTCCAAATGAATTTCAAAAGTGTCTGATCCACTTCTTTGAAGAATGTCATGGGTATCTTTAGAGGGATGGCATTAAATCTGTATAATGCCTTGGGGAGTATTGACATTTTGATGATGTTAATCCTGCCAATCCATGAGCAGGGTATGCATTTCCATTTCCGTGTGTCCTCTCTTATTTCTTGGAGCAGAGTTTTATAGTTTTCTTTGTATAGGTCCTTCACATATTTAGTCAAGTTGATTCCAAGATATTTGAGTTTGTGTGGCACTATTGTGAATGGGGTTGTTTTCTTAATGTCCATTTCATCCTTATTACTATTGGTATATAGAAAGGCCATTGATTTTTGTGTGTTAATTTTGTAGCCTGCCACCTTGCTATATGAGTCTATTGTTTCTAGAAGCTTTTTGATAGAGTCTTTAGGGTTTTCTAAGTAGAGTATCATGTCATCTGCAAACAGTGAGAGCTTGACTTCTTCCTTTCCTATCTGGATTCCCTTGATATCCTTTTCTTGCCTAATCGCTATAGCAAGTACTTCCAGTGCTATGTTGAATAGGAGTGGTGAGAGAGGACAGCCTTGTCTTGTGCCAGAATTTAGAGGGAAGGCTTTCAGTTTTTCTCCATTGAGGATAATATTTGCCACTGGCTTGTGGTAGATGGCCTTCACTATATTGAGAAAGGTTCCCTCCATTCCCATCTTGCTGAGAGTTTTGATCAAGAATGGGTGTTGGACCTTATCAAATGCTTTCTCTGCATCTATTGATATGATCATGTGGTTTTTATTTTTCTTGTTATTGATGTTGTGTATTATGTTGATAGATTTACGGATGTTAAACCAGCCTTGCATTCCTGGGATGAAACCTACTTGATCGTAGTGGATGATCTTCTTAACGAGGCATTGAATCCTATTTGCCAGGATTTTGTTGAGGATCTTTGCATCTGCATTCATCAGTGATATTGGTCTGTAATTTTCTTTTTTGGTAGCGTCTCTGTCTGGTTTAGGTATCAAGGTGATGTTGGCCTCATAAAAGCTATTTGGAAGTGTTTCTGTTTGTTCAATTTCATGAAAGAGTCTTGCCAAGATTGGCAGTAGTTCCTCTTGGAAAGTTTGATAGAATTCATTAGTGAATCCATCTGGACCTGGGCTTTTGTTTTTCGGCAGACATTTGATTACTGTTTTAATTTCATCAATGGTGATGGGGGTGTTTAGATATGCTACATCCTCTTCCTTCAACCGTGGAAGATTATAAGAGTCCAAGAATTTATCCATTTCTTCCAGGTTCTCATTTTTAGTGGCGTAGAGTTTTTCAAAGTAGTTTCTGATTACCCTTTGAATCTCTGTCATATCAGTAGTGATCTCTCCTTTTTCATTCCTGATACGAGTTATCAAGTTTCTCTCTCTCTCTCTCTTTCTTTGTTAGGTTTGCCAGTGGTCTATCAATCTTGTTTATTTTTTCAAAGAACCAACTTCTGCTTTCGTTGATCTTTCGGATTGTTTTTTGAGTTTCCACTTCTTTGATTTCTGCTCTCAGCTTTGTTATTTCCTTCTGTCTCCCTGTTTTTGGGTCCTTTTGTTGAGCACTTTCTAGTTCTATTAGCTGTGTCATTAAGTTACTCAGGTAAGCTCCTTCTTCCTTCCTGATGTGTGCTTGCAAAGCTATAAATTTTCCTCTCAGTACTGCTTTTGCTGTGTCCCATAAGTTCTGAGAGTTTGTGTCTTTATTGTCATTTGTTTCCAGGAACATTTTTCTTTCCTCCTTGATTTCATCTCGGACCCACTGGTTATTGAGCATGAGGCTGTTTAACTTCCAGGTTTTAAAGTGTTTCTTTTGAGTCCCTTTGGAGTTCACAAATAATTTCAGAGCCTTGTGGTCAGCGAAGGTAGTCTGCAAAATTTCTATCTTCTTGATCTTATGGAGGTATGTTTTATGTGCCAGCATGTAGTCTATCCTGGAGAATGTCCCATGTACATTGGAGAAGAATGTGTATCCAGGTTTCTGGGGATGGAGTGTCCTATATATATCCACTAGGCCTCTTTCTTCCATTTCTCTCCTCAGGTCTAGTATATTCTTGTTGGGTTTCAGTCTGGTTGACTTGTCCAGTGTTGACAAAGCTGTGTTAAGGTCCCCCACAATTATTGTGTTGTTGTTGATATTATTTTTCAGATTTGTCAACAGTTGTATTAAATATTTTGCTGGCCCCTCATTCGGTGCATATATGTTTAGGAGAGTGAATTCTTCCTGCTCTACTTGCGATATTAGTATGGCCACTCCAGCTTTTTTATGGGTGTTGTTTGCTTGGATAATTTTTCTCCAGCCTTTTATTTTGAGTCTATGTTTGTTCTGACTATTCAGGTGCGTTTCTTGTAGGCAGCAGAAGGTTGGATTGAGTTTTTTGATCCATTTAGCCACTCTGTGTCTCTTAACTGGTGCATTTAGTCCATTGACATTGAGAGAAAGAATTGTCCTGGGATTTAACGCCATCTTTATTTCAAAATTTGGTGTGTCTTTTGGGTAGTCTTGTCTTAGATTAGGTCTTTCAGTTTTTCTCTTAAGACTGGTTTTGTGTCTGTGAAGTTTCTGAGCTGTTTTTTGTCTGTGAAACCATGTATTCTTCCATCAAACCGGAAAGTGAGTTTTGCTGGGTATAGTATTCTGGGTGAAGCATTCATTTCATTCAGTCTTGTCACAATATCCCACCACTGCTTTCTGGCATTGAGTGTTTCTGGTGACAGGTCTGCTGTAAATCTCAGGGAAGCTTGCTTGAACATGATTTCCCCATTTGATCTTGCTGTTTTCAGAATTCTGTCTCTATCTGTGGGATTTGTCATTGTGACTAGGATGTGTCTTGGGGTGGTTTTTCTGGGGTCTCTTTTGGTTGGTACTCTTCGGGCATGCATGATTTGATCACCTATATTCTTTAGCTCTGGAAGTTTCTCTTTAATGATGTTCTTGACCATTGATTCTTCCTGGAAATTTTCTTCCTGGGTCTCTGGGACTCCAATGATTCTTAAGTTGTTTCTGTTGATCTTATCATAGACTTCTATTTTCGTCTGTTCCCATTCTTTGACTAATTTTTCCATTGTCTGCTCATTTGCTTTAAGTTTTTTGTCCAATCTCTCCTGCTGTATGGAATTGTTATGTATCTCATCTTCCACAGCACCAAGTCTATTCTCAGCTTCTGATACCCTGTCCCAGAGCTTATCCATTTTGTCATTCACTTCGTTTACTGACTTTTTCAGTCCTGTTAGTTGACATGTTATTTCAGTTTGGAGTTTTGTCATTTCTGCCTTCATATTTTCTTGGTTCTTATTAGTGTTCTGTTCTACTTGATCCATGGTTTCTTGGAGTCTGTTGAGCACCTTCCATATTGCTAGTCTAAAGTCCTTATCTGAGAGGTTGATTAGTTGTTCAGTCATTATCTGTTCCTCAGAATTGTCATCTTCATTCTCTATGTCTGATGCTGGCCTGCGTTGTTTCCCCATTGTCACACTTGTATTGTGGGTTTTTCTACGTGTTGTGGTGGTATTCATTGTCTATATGATGTAGGCAGCACACTCCTCTGGCTCCTCCCTTTCTGGATGGGCTGACTTGCCTCTAAAGGAGGGGAGTCCTCCGTGGATGAAGCCTCACACTGGGTCAAATCTTAGGCCCGAGCATGCAACAGAGAAGACAGTCCAGAGAGAAATGTTTGCTTCTGTGATATAGGGCCATTCTTAGTGTGATTTTTCCTTCTTGTTGCAATGGAGTTCTTTCCTTAGAAAGAGTGCACGGCCGCGTAGCGAAGCAGAGCGGCTGTGCTCCTCTAAGCCTCTTTTTGCCCCACTCGCAGGAGTTTCACGCAAGAGGACAGTAGACAGACATAGACAGGTCACACTCACAGTCTTTCACAGTTGAGCCCCACTGGGCCGGTGTACTTTTGCGGATTTTCCCCGCCTGGTGTCACACACAGGGAGCCGGCTTTTGCAAAGCTTAGCCGGTTTTTATGCTCTGAAGTCCCTCCCTGAAAATGGCGTCTGGGCGAGCGAGGTTTCTGGAGGCTCTTTTTGCCCCACTCGCAAGAGTTTCACGCAAGAGGACAGTAGACAGACATAGACAGGTCACACTCACAGTCTTTCACAGTTGAGCCCCACTGGGCCGGTGTCAGTATTGCCATTTTAATGATGTTGATCCTGCCAATCCATGAGTTTATGTGTTTCCATTTCCACGTGTCCTCTCTTATTTCTTGAAGCAGTGTTTTATAGTTTTCTTTGTACAAATCCTTCACATCTTTAGTCAGGTTGATTCCAAGATATTTGAGTTTGTGTGGCACTCATGTGAATGGGATTTTTCTCTTAATGTCCATTTCTTCCTTATCATTATTACTGTATAAAAAGGCCATCGATTTTTGTGTGTTAATTTTGTAGCCTGCCACTTTGCTATATGAATCTATTGTTTCTAGAAGCTTTTTTGTAGAGTCTTTAGGGTTTTCTAAGTAGAGTATCATGTCATCTGCAAACAATTAGAGCTTGACTTCTTCCATTTCTAGCTGGATTCCCTTGATATCTTTTTCTTCCCTAATCACTATAGCCAGTAATTCCAGTACTATGTTGAATAGGAGTGGGGAGAGAGGACAGCCTTGTCTTGTATCAAAATTTAGTTTATCTCGATTGAGGATAATATTTACCACTGGCTTCTGGTAGATGGCTTTAACTATATTGAGAAAGGTTCCTTTTATTCCTATTTTGCTGAGAGTTTTCATCAAGAATGGGTGTTGAACCTTATCAAATGCTTTTTATGCATTTATGACCATGTGATTTTTATTTTTCTTGTTGTTTATGTTGTGTGTTATGTTGATAGATTTATGGATGTTAAACCAGCCTTGCATTCCTGGGTTGAAACCTACTTGATCAAAGTGAATGATCTTCTTGATGAGGCACTGGATCATGTTCGCCAGGATTTTGTTGAGGATCTTTGCGTCTGTGTTCATCAGGGATATTGGTCTGTAATTTTCTTTTTTGGCAGCATCTCTATCTGGTTTTGGTACTAAGGTTATGTTGGCTTCATAAAAGCTATTTGGAAGTGTTCCTGTTTTCTCAATTTTATAAAAGAGCCTGGCCAGGATTGGTAGTAGTTCCTCTTGAAAGGTTTGAAAGAATTCATTCATGAATCCATCAGGTCCTGGGCTTTTGTTTTTTTGGGTAAATTTTTGATTACAGTTTTAATTTCCTCAATAGTGATGGGGGTGTTTAGATATGCTACATCTTCTTTATTCAATTGTGGAAGGTTATATGAGTTCAAAATTTTATCCATTTTGTCCAGGTTCTCATATTTAGTGGCATAGAGTTTCTCAAAGTATTCTCCGAATACCCTTTGAATCTCTGCAATATCTGTAGTGATCTCCCCCTTTTCATTTCTAATACGCATTATCAAGTTTCTATCTCTCTTTTGCTTTGAGAGTTTTGCCAATGGTCTATCAATCTTTGATTTTATGGAGGTATGTTTTATGTGCCAGCACGTGGTCTATCCTGAAGAATGACCCATGTATGTTGGAAAAGAATGTGTAGCCAGGTTTCTGAGGATGGAGTGTCCTATATATATCTACTAGGCCTCTTTCTTTCATTTTTTTTTTCATGTCTAGTATATTTTAGTTGGGTTTCCATTTGGTTGACTTATCAAGTGTTGACAAGCCTGTGTTGAGTTCTCCCACAATTATTGTGTTTTTATTGATATCCTTCTTCAGATTTGTCATCAATTGTATTAAATATTTTGCTGGTCCCTCATTGGGTACGTATATGTTTAGGAGAGTGATTTCTTCCTGCTGTACAAATTCCTTGATTAGTACATAATATCCATCTTTATCCCTTACAACTTTTCTGAGTATAAAGTTTGTGTCATCTGATATTAGTATAGCCACCCCCACATTTTTAAGGGTGTTGTTTGCTTGAATGGTTTTTCTCCAGCCTTTGATTTTTGAGTCTATGTTTATTCTGACTATTCAGGTGTGTTTCTTGTAGGCAGCAGAAGGTTGGCTTCATTTTTTTGATCCATTTTGCCACTCTGTGCCTCTTAACAGGTGCATTTAGTCCATTGACATTGAGAGAAATAATTGTTATGGGATTTATTGCCATCTTTGTGTAGAAGTTTGGTGTGTTTTTTGTTCTGTCTTGTCTTTAGGATAGATCTTTCAGTTTTTCTATTAAGGCTTGTTTTGAGTCTGTAAAGTTTTTGAGCTGCTGTTTATCTGTGAAGCCATGTATACTTCCTTCAAACCTGAAAGCGAGTTTTGCTGGGTGCAGTATTCTTGGCGAAGCATTTATTTTATTGAGGTTTGCTACTATATCCCACCACTGCCTTCTGGCCTTGAGTGATTCTGGTGACAGGTCTGCTGTAAATTTCAAAGATGCTCCCTGGAATGTTATTTTCCTTTTTGATCTTTCTGCTTGCAGTATTCTATCTTTATCTGTGGGATTCATCATTGTGACTAAGATGTGTCTTGGGGTGTTTCTCCTGGGGTCCTTTTTAGTTGGTACTCTTTGGGCATGCAGGATTTGGTCACATGTTTTCTTTAGCTCTGGTAGTTTCTCTGTGATGATGTTCTTGACTATTGATTCTTCCTGGAGATTTTCTTCTTGGGTCTCTGGGACTCCAGTGATTCTAAAGTTGTTTCTGTTGAGCTTATCAAAGACTTCTATTTTCATCTGCTCATATTCTTTGAGTAGCTTTTCCATTGTCTGATCCTTTGATTTAAGGCTTTTTTCCAATCTCTTCTGCTGTGTAAAGTTGTAATGCATCTCATCTTCCAGAGCACTAATTCTATCCTCAGCTGCTTTTAACCTGTTGGAAAGCTCATCCATTATGTTCTTCAATTCATCTACTGAGTTTTTCGGACCTGTTATTTGACCTGATATTTCAGTTTGGAGTTTTCTGATTTCTATCTTCATATTCTCTCGATTTTTATTAGTTTTGATTTATACTTTCTTTGAGTTCTGTGAGCAACCTCCATATTTCTTCTCTAAACTCCATTTCTGAAAGACTGTTAGGTGGTTGGCTATTGTTGGGTCATCAGAGTTTTTATCTTCATTCTCTATGGCTGAAGTTGGTCTGCATAGTTTCCCCATTGTCACGCTTATGCTGTGGGTTTTTCTATGTGTAGTGGTGGTATTCATTGGCTAGGTGGAATGCACGGCTGTGAAGCGAAGTGCTCCTGTGCTTCTACCCCTTATAGGTGGGCTTAAGGGGGCCAGCAGAGTCAGCTTTATCCACAACTCAGGCCTGGAAACACCTCAGCCAATGCAAGCTGTCAGGGGATGAATGCCAGAGAAGATTAAAGTTCCCAGGTTGAAGTAAGTCCATGGAAGCCCCAAAATGTCTGCCGAGCTTAAGGCGCCCAGCAGAGTCTGTCTTATCCACAAATCCGCCCAAAAGACACACCTCAGCCGAGGCACACCCTCAAGGGATTAATGCCAGAGAAGATCAAAGTTCCCAGCTTGAGGCAACTTTGCAACAATCAAGGCTCATGCAGTCCGGGATATAATAAAGTGCCAGAGTGATGGTGGCATAAGTTACAGAATGGTTTTGCCAAAATAAAAAAAGAGAGAAAACTGTCTTTTGTAATAAATTATATGTTCCTCTTCTCTTCCTATTTATTTTCGAAAAATAAATTTAGTCAATCGTTATTCTTCCCTTAATTGATTATCAGTGAGTGAAAGTTCCCTTAACTTATAAAATGAAGCCATGTCAGTAGACAGTGAGGACTGATCCTCAAGTTAAGTACGAATGGTTTTTGCATTTAAGGTGATGCTTTGCTCTACTTTTATAGGTATATTCATTCTTCTTCAGAGGATGTTTATTGGGACCTTTTCACTTTCATTTGGGTATGTTTATGAAACTTTTTAGTACTTTTTCCAGAGACTAGTTTATAACTAAATTAATCTGTTGGCTCTTGTTGCTTGAACATAGCTGAAGCATATTTTATAAACGAAAAATAGCTAAAAGCGCACCAAGATTAAGGGCATTGGATCCTTTTCTGTATCTGTCATAAGTTGGCTACATAAATTTTGGCAAGAAGACTAACTCTCTAGATTTTTTTCAGTAGTACTATGTGGCTTTGACCAAATATAAGGCTTTCGGGAATCTATGGTATTAAGACAATGAAAGCTCTTAGAGCTCTGCTAATTAACATTCCACAAGGTAATAGAGAGGACAACATACAGACTTCCCCCACCCCTCTGTCTGAGTGAGCTATCAAACTGGCAGGAGAAAGGTCTAGGGTAAAATGGAAAAGGGATGGGGTAGTTTTTATAGTGCTTTCATGCTTCCCCTTACTTCAAATATTATTTCTAAACTAATTTTCTATGCTTAGAACTTTTGTACAAAGGTTCTAAAAATTTTCCAGTATGATTTTGAATTTCCAGTTTCTAAGTATAAAATATTCTGGGCTGAGAGACAGTACAGTGGATAGAGGGATAGCACAGAGGGTAAGGTATTTATTTGCCTTGCATGAGGCCAACATGAGTTAAATCCCTGGCATCACATATGGTCCCCTTAATACCACCAGAAACAATTGCTGAGTGTAGAGGTAGGTGTAACTCCTGAGATCTTCTAATTGTGACTCAATATATATATATATATATATATATATATATATATATATATATATATATATATATATATGACTATCTGTGTCTCTTTTATTTCTTTCTTCCCTGTAATCATTTTTATTGTTCTATGTTGTCATATGCTATTGTTATAATTCTTCTTTGTGCGATAAGGTTAGTTATATATTAAATCACATAGGAGAAATTGTAAGCATAGATTTTCCAAGTATACATTACAATTTTTTTCACTGTTGTTTTGTTTTGTTTTTGTGTCCACACCCAGCAGCACTCAGGGTTACTCTAAGCTCTGCACTCAGAAATTACTCCTGGCAGATTTGAGAGATCATATGGGTACTGGGGTTCAAATCCGGGTCAGCCTCTTGCAAGACAAATTTTTTACCCACTGTGCTATTGCTCTAGCTCTAACTCTGCAATGTTTTAAATCAAGGATTTTCTAAAGCATTAACCAATTGTGCCTTGAAAAATGAAGGCAGATTACTTTGTAATAGGACAGCTTTAGGGTTGAGAAATGAGAAAACCTAGCAGCTAAATTTGTGTAAAGAGAAAAATCTCATAAAATAAAATTTTCCTAAATGTAGTGAATAGGTCTGACCCAGGACACATGAAATCAATATCACAACACTGTGACATCTGCAGTTTGGTAGTGTTTATTAGTTTATTTATTAAATTTTTTAACATTATTTTACAGGCAGATACTAGAGATCCTACTGACACACTTTAGCAATAGCTCATGGTAGTGAACAGTGTAGATTCTACATAAATTCTAATTAATCTGTATAGATTTAAAAAATAAACCAAATCAAACAAACAAAATATTAGCCCCAAGTTTTCAATTGTATTGGTGTTTTTTAGTGTAAAATACAGACAAGTTCTTGGTTGACAGCATCAGAAAAGGAAGCAGACACATTCATTTTACTGATGGCCTTCTGTGGGTGAGATTATAGAGATAATAAAGAGTTCTAAAATGTGCCCTTAAATACCTCATAATCTAGAATGGAAAAAACGAGCTGTGCTAGGCAAAATAAAGCTTTATTCCCTAAAAAAATGTCCACTTTTGATAATCCTTGTGACTATAAACATGTCATTTTATTTGGAATAGTGAAATGAGAACGCTAGAAATTAAGTTTCCTAATCAACAGGCCTTAGAAGAAGCAGATAATCCTGGATTTTGCCAATAGGTCAGATATAATTACAAAAAGTCTTAAGATGTGAACAAAGGAGGCAGAAAAGATGGTTGTGAGGCCAAGTCAGAAGGGACTTGATGGTTGTTGCTAGCTTTGAAGAGAATGAAATTGAACAATAGTCAAGAGTAGGGCAGACCTCAGGTTCTTCAAAAGACACAGAAGTACCTTCTCTTCAAGGGTCTCCAGACATGCAGTCTTGCCAATAGTTTGATTTTAATTTAGGGAGAGCGTATTAGACTACTGACCTAGAGAACTGGGAATGTGCATTGTTTCAAGCCATGACATTTCTGGTAATTTGTTACAGCAGTCACAGAAAAGCTAATGTAGCATCATATGATTAATGTCCAACTAGAGATTAAAACCAGTCAAAAGAGGAATAAACAGTGTCCATGCAAGTAAATTTTAAATTTGAAAGCACTGTTGAAATATGGTGCTCATTCTTAACTGCTACAAAATAAAAAATATTTAAAAATATAATATGCTGCTGCTTACCTTGTAGAACTGTTTGAGGATTGAATGAGTTCTATATTTGGTAGAATATTTGATAAACAGGAAGTTACCCACTCTTAGGTATGATTATTTCAGAGTTTAATATGGTACAGTTTGTATACTTGACCATACAGATTAGCTTAGTATATATTAGAATAGATCAGTTCATACCAGAATATTGTTAATTATGTAGAATCCTGAACTTACTTATAAGATATTAAACAATGAGTCAGCATCTTTCTAGTTGTGGGAACATTGAAGTTTCAGACTCTTATGATATCTAAAATGATATATCATTCATTTGTATATAATGAGAACTATATAGTAAGATTGTAATGTTGTATATATTCATACATATATTTATATTTTATTTTTAATATACATACATATTTAGATAAAGAATAAAGTGCATGCATTAAATACATTTTAAATATATGTACACATAAATATAACATACATATTCTATAATAGGTATATGCCAAACATAAATGTTTTTAATATTTATATATGAAATTATATATTTATATATGAAATGATGGCACGTATGAGTTGCCACTTGAAAGGAGTTTGTCATCAAAAGGCAAAGAAAGGGAAGAGGGTCAAGTTTTCAATTATACTAGCCACCCTCCATTTTAGACAAGTGTCCTCACTTTGGTTGGATCCAGTAAGAAAACAATTGAAATGTCTAGTAGATATATAGCCATCCTGCTGATCATAGAGGTCTATGAGGATGAGGTGAGCAGGAGGATGGTTCTTAGATACAGCACTAGTACAGCTGAAATGAGCAATATTCCCTAAATCATTGATATTTTTTGGTCTTCATCTGTTTTTTGGCTAATATGAACCCATTTAAATTATGTCATGTACTCAAGTCTATGCCACTTATATGGCATATATTAAGCTTCTAACTGATGTTTTCCATTATTGTTAGTGCATTAGCATCCATTCTATAACTAAAGCAATAAAATTACACTTAAATCATTTTAAATATTCTAGGATTGTAAGCTACTCTAAGTGCTTTCAGTCCTATTATTTCCTCTGGAGGGAGATTATTAATGTGGTAAACTTTGCAAAGTGACAAAAATATTGAATTTACTACTACAGACTAGGGGAACGTGCTAAGAAATATGCATTAGCCTTTTTCTACATTTCCTGACAGTTTCTAAAACACTAGGAATCCTCTGAGGATTGGAGGTGAAGGGAGCATCTTTCATTAGTGACAAAAAGCTACTTTAAATCATATCTGAGTTTGTGGTCATGAGATTACTCTTGTTAAAGTCTAGATACTTACAAGCTGAGAGCTGGTTACCAGGGAAACCAACCAAATAATTATAGGGGTGGAATTTCTGCCTGCACTTTCACCAGTAGCTATTGGTTGAGTTAATTATTTGTGAAATGGGGCCCCATTAAGATCTTGAAACAATGGGGTTCAGAGAACACTGCATATGAACTGATGACATATGGAAAAAACTTCTGATAAACACAGAAAAAAATATATATCCTCCTTCCTCCATACCTTATTATATTTATGCATTAACTGATAACAGTAATTCAATCGTTTCCCTGAGTTTCATGAATCATTCTAGCAAATTATTAAAACTGAGTCAGCCATCATGAGAATAACTAATATATTATTATTGGAACCTAGGGAAGGACTTTTCTTGGAATTTGCATCTGAAGTACAGGCAGTATTGTAAAAAAAAAAAAACAACAAAACAAAACAAAAACCCTTTAACCTGGCGGATATGATATGGATTCTAAGTGGTTAATGTTAGATATCTGAAGAAATAATTTTAGAAAAGACAACCATATATGGGATCAGGAGAAGAAAAATAACCATCCTGTCTTATTTACTATCATATTATTAGGAATAAACACAGTGTGCGGAGACACAAAATTATCTCAAGATGGCTAGTGCAATATAATTTTCTCCATGCTCAGTTATAGAGCCAGGCCCTGAACACATGCTGCAGAACTTTACAAATAGCTTTTAAATCATCTTTTGAGAAAACTTAATAATAGTATTTTGGCTGTCCCCTGAGCTTATTTAAGAAACTTATCTACTTTATTGTCAGCATGGAAAATTTAATATTGTGTCAAATAAAATATATTTTGGAGTCTTTGCTAAAGTGTTTCATTTCTATCCTGCTATACATTATGCATGTGACTGCATTTAAAATTACTCATATTAAGTAGTATCTTATCACTTCATTCCACTTAAAAACCTTCACATAATGTCTGAGGTTCTAACTTTCTTTAGGACATTGAAAATTTTTATACTTGTACAACAGCTATTCTGATGTCCTTGTGTATTTCAGCTGTGTTCCAGGACCACAGTTTGTACTTGATGAATATTTCTATTGGATTTTCCAGCAGGATATCATTGTCAAAGGCACAAATCTCAAATCATTTCTCTTGTCCCTGTAATGTCAGTCTTGGTAATGAAACCATATCCTCAACTTCCAAAGTCAGAAATGAAGGGTCATATAATGCCCACCACTATATCTTTTGACCTCCTTGCCATAATGCCACCTAAACCAGTCACAAATCTCCAACTCTACCTTAGTGAAAGGTTTTCAATTTGCTTCTCCTCTGCTCCACAATCTATTCTATACCATAGTTCAATGTCATGCTGCCTCTTCCTGGTTAACTGCCCAAGATGCTTATTTAGGCCCTGTGTTTTGAGTCTGGCCCCTTTCCTATCTAGTCTCTACTACACATTCAAATATTTTCATAAAAATATTTCCAAGTTTAAAAGTACCTTAAGGTTTTCAGCTAAGTTTAAAATCATTTGAGTGATAATGATGAAATCTGTGATGAAACCTGATTAACTCTCCAATGTCATGTTCTACTACATGTGTATTGTAATGATGTGGATTTCTTTCAGTAAAGAACTAAATAGTCTTTACTTAAGAAGTCAAGAAGTTTTTGGAAGGCCCAAGCAATAGCATTTTTGCCTTGCATGCTGCTGAGACAAGATAGATCCGGTTTGATCTCTGGCATCCCATATGGTCCCCCAAGCCTGCCAGGAGAGATTTTTGAACACAGAGTCAAGAGTAACCCCTGAGCACCACCAGGTGTGGTGGTAATAACAAAGAGACATTTCATGTACTAGCAGTCTTTATATATACATACATGTTGTATGCATGTGCATATATTATACAGATATAGGAGAAATTCTGAAGTTTTCATATGTGCTTTTCTTGCTTTTTACTTGTTACCTATTTTACCATAAATTATTAAGAAACAGACGCAATGATTGTATTTTGTAAGTATCTAGAACTGTAGTAATCAATATGGTAACAACTAGCCACATGTTCATTGAGAACTTGAAATCTGACTTGTTCAAGTTGAAAGATGTTATCAATGTAAAATATATATAATATTTTAGAACTTAGTACAAATAATTAAAATATTTTATTAATAATTTATATGTTGTATGTATGTTAAAATAGCATTTGGTGCACAATGGATTCAATAGTTTCTATTTCTAAATTAATCTCAACTTTCAACTTATTTTAAAGTGTAAATGGCTTCTAGAACATTTAGATAATATGTGATTTATATTGTGGCTTACATTATAATTTTATGAGATATCACTGCCATAACTATAGGTTGTCAAGAACATTTGAAAGTGAAACCATAACATTTAAAGAACATTTGAAAATGTCTAGATATTTAAATGATATCAAGTGTATAGATTAAAGAAAAAGAGGAAAAAACTAGTTCATTGACTCAGCTACATATTAGAAATGGAATACTCCAGGAATAAGTCAGAGGCCAATCAAAATTTTTTTTTTAAGTTTTTTTCTTGCTTTTTTTTCTTTTTGTGTTTTGGGCCACACCTGCTGGCACTCAGGGATTACTCATGGTTCTGTGCTTGGAAATCACTCCTGGCTAGCCAGTGCAATAGACATTGTTTTTTTTTTTTTTTTTTGGTTTTTGGGTCACACCCGGTGGTGCTCAGGGGTTACTCCTGGCTGTCTGCTCAGAAATAGCTCCTGGCAGGCACGGGGGACCATATGGGACACCGGGATTTGAATCAACCACCTTTGGTCCCGGATCGGCTGCTTGCAAGGCAAACGCCACTGTGCTATCTCTCCGGGCCCAATAGACATTGTTTTAAGCTGACTTACACTGAAGAGAAATACATAAAGTAATTCTGAAGACAAATGTTCATTCAACATGGAAGGATGCATGCATAAATAGTCATAAAGTTTATTGCAAGCCTTTGAAAATAGGAGTCAAAATATTTTTATGAAAATCAATACACCCACAAAGAGACATAAAAGGGATAAAAGTTGCTAATTAATGCAATTTAAAAGGAGTGAAACAATGGTTACATGATCTGAGTAAAACATTTTGTGTAAGTAAATCATTTTATGTAAATGTAAGCTAAAGAAAATATCAGAGCCTTGATTTCCTTTCCAAGAAGGATAGAGCAATCATGAATAGAGCAAGAAGTATATATGTATATACTTCAGAGTATTTCTGAAGATACAGAAAACATGCAAACGTAAAAAAGCATACATAGGTAGCAATAAAATATTAAATAAAATAAAAAGTTAGTGGAAGCAATGGAGGAAGAAATTTAAAACGTAAAGAAAATTAAAGATTCAAAATAGGATTAAAAAGTTAGAAAACTAAACTTTTATTTAGGACACTTTTTTTGATTTTTGTTTTTTTTATTTGTTTTGTTTTTTGGGCCATACCCAGTGGCTTTCAGGTGTTACTTCTGGCTCTGCACTCAAAAATTGCTCGTGGCATGCTCGGGGGACCATATGGGATGCCACGTATTGAACAGAGTCAGTCCTGGGTCAGCCACATGCAAAGCAAATGTTCTACCACTATGCTACCACTCCAGTCCTTATTTAGGACTTTCAACACTGCCACAATAGGAGTTCCAGAATCAGTAAACAAAGGAAAGAAAATCATCAATTATATATATATATATACACACATATATATATATATATATATACATATATATATACACAATATCTTTATGGTTACAAACATGTTTGTAATTGGGTTTCAGCCATAAAATGTACACTTCCTTCATAAGTGCAACATTCCTGCCACCAATGTCCCCCATCTCTTTTCTTCCCCAATCCCTGTCTTATCTTATCAACAGGCATTCTATTTCTCTTACTAGCATTGTCATGGTTGTTGTTAGTGTAGTTATTTCTCTAACTGCACTCACCGTTCTTTGTGGTAAGCTTCATATAGTTCTGGTCCTTCCCATCCTCATCTCTATTATCTCTGGGTATTATTATCTTACTGTCTTTTATTTGTCTTAAATCCCACAGTTGAGTGAAACTGTTCTGTGTATATCACACAGCATAATATTTTCCATGTCCATCTACATATAGGAAAATTTCATGACTTTATTTTTCCTGATGACTGCATTGTATTTCATTATGTATGTGCACCATATTTTCTTTAGCCAGTCATCTGTTTTCAGGCATCTGAGTTGATTCTAGATTCTAGCTATTGTAAATAGTGCTGCAATGAACATAGGCATGCAGCGGGCATTTTTGTATTGTTTTTTTTGTGTTCCTAGGGCAATAAAATATTTTTAAATCGTGTCAGCACTGAAGAAAACAGATAGCCAAGAAAAAGTTTCCAAATATCTTACAACAATGAAAGAACATAAATATTGACTAAGAAGTGTAATTGTGAATGTTTAGAGAAGTAACTTTTAAATCGATTATCTGTCTAGTGTGAGTTAGTGGTACAATAATTTAAGCTATGAAAGAACTAAAGAAAATTTTTTTGTGCTGATGCCAATTTTTCAAGAGTTTTGCTAAATCAGAAAGAAAACTGTAAAACAGGAAACCACAAAGTCTAACACAAAAAATGAACATGAAGGGCTCGGAGAGATAGCACAGTGGCGTTTGCCTTGCAAGCATCCGATCCAGGAACAAAGGTTCGAATCCCGGTGTCCCCCGTGCCTGCCAGGAGCTATTTCTGAGCAGACAGCCAGGAGTAACCCTGAGCATCGCCTGGTGTGGCCCAAAAACCAAAAAAAAAAAAAATTGAACATAGAGATGCTCTGAAATATGGCAATATGGTTCTTAGCCTACAATCTTTATAGCAAGCCTACATCAACCAATTTGCATTTCTAGCACAACAGAGTGAATGAGCAAGGCGGTGTTTGTTTGTTTGTTTGTTTGTTTTTGCTTTTTTGACCATACCCGGTGATGCTCAGGAGTTATTCCTGGATATGCACTCAGAAATCGCTCCTGACTTGGGGGGACCATATGGGGTGCTGGGGGATTGAACCACAGTCTGTTAGGTTAGCACGTGCAAGGCAAATACCCTACCGCTTGCCCCACTGCTCTGGCCCCTAGCAAGTTTATTATTTTTAAACCAAAGTTTTAGAGTACTTAATATGTTTACATGAATAAAGAGATTTGTATGTCTGGAATATCTGGAAATAAATCAAAGATAAGAAAACCAAAGAAAAGCAAGCTATTAACTTTAGGGGAAATTGTTTTGTGGGAAAAAATAATTATTGTCTATATGCTCAGCTCACGATGGATTGCTTTAAATATTGATCTAAACAAAATTGTGATATTACTGTGAGTTAATTTTCACAGAGCAAAGTTTGCATGTTTGTGGTGAGCTTAAAGGGTAAGTGAAGAAAATGAGTATTTTTCACAGAAAGGAAGTCAACTGAAAAGATTTAAAGCAGAACATTTGAGCATGCTTTTTAAAGACATAAGTATTCTATTAGTCAGGGTTCTCCAGAGAAACATAAGCATAAGGAAACATTAGGAATATATAATAGAAATGTGCGTCTATCTATGAATATATGTAAGCATATATATATATATATTTATTTAAAAGGACTTGGCTCACATAATTATGGAAGCTGAGAAGTCCTGTAATCTATAAACTGGAGACCAAAGAAAAAGAGTGTTTTATGCCAATATCTATAGGTCTGGGAACACAAAGAGCTTATAATATAAATTCTATTTTCACATAGAAAAAGATGGATGAATTAACTCAGACAGTGAGCACATTCTCTTTTCTTGCACATTTTTGTTTGACCTAGAATTTTAAGTACTGATGGTTCTGGTCCATGTAAAGCATTCAATCTACTGAACACAATCATAACTTTCACTGCTAATCTCATCTAGAAACAGTATCACAGACATCTCCAATAACAATATTTAACCAAGCATTTTACCTCATCACATGAACACTAAATTAATCACCATAGATGGGACTATAAAAATGATTAAATGACTTGAATATGCATACTGTGGGCAAAAGTAAACATGAAGATAATCATTAACTTTCTTACAACAAGTCTTATGTAATTCTTAGAGTTTAAAAATGACTCAGTCCATGAATGTGATTAATCAACAAATTGTGTAAATGCATGTACTAAATCATTGTATGATTAGAGTGTATGTAGTTAACCAAGATAGAAATATATAGAAAAAGTCCAGTAATTACCAGTGTGGGTCTAATTGACCCTTACTAGCAAAAAAGAAAGCTCTATTTTTATAATTTTTTTGAGAATTATGATTCAGTTCTAAAACATAGGCTTTTAGGGTTTGAAATATTTTTTCAATTAATATATTTTAATCACTAAATATGCATTTTCTAGCATATTGCATAGTATAACATTTGCAAATATTGTAATCATCTTTTTGAGTTATGAATATGAAATTATAAGGTAGTCCTAAAAGTAAACTGCTTCAAGATACCTATTATCAAATAATAAAGAGTAATACTATACTAAGTGTGCTAAATACTATACTAAATATATGAAATACTAAATGTAATAATATACTAAATATATAAATATACTATACTGAATATATAATACTATACTAAAATACTATACTAAATATACTAATATATATTATACTAAAAATGTTATAAACTACCAGTACACATTTCTTCTTTCAGTGCTTTATTTGGGATTAATTGGAAAACTGTTTGCAATTGTTTTTACTTTATCCAATAAGAATTTAAGGTAAAAAATATAATTTGTTTAAAAATTTTAATGATTTTTGATCCCTGTACTATAATAGCTCTTCTAATTAATAGGTCACTCATTTTTTTTTTTTTTTTTTTTTTGGTTTTATGTTTTTGGGTCACACCCAGCCGAGCTCAGGGTTTACTCCTGGCTCTACACTCAGAAATTGCTCTTGGCAGGCTCGGGAGACCATATGGGATGCTGGGATTCAAACCACCATCCTTCTGCATGCAAGGCAAATGCCTTACCTCCATGCTATCTCTCCTGCCCTGAATTGGTCACTCTTTTGAAGAAAAATTCAAAATATTCTATCCATTTCAATTATTTCCCTTACTTAATTTCTAATAATTTTTCCATATTGCTTTAGCACCATTCCTGAGTATTCTAAACTAGTTCATATTTTTTTCAAAAATGGAGTGAATTTTCCTTTAATAAATAAATTCAAGTCAATCTGAAACTTTAAAAGTTAATTTATAGCACACATCTTGGGGATCATAAAACTGTATCTGTACATTTTATACCAACTAAATAATAAAATTTCTCCATGGGTAAATCCAAAGAAAAGTTTGATGCATGTGGTGAGTTTACTATGCCTACAACTTCACAGAGCAATATTTTTGATGACTGTATCTGTGGGAATGCATTTATGTATCTATGTATATATTTATATATATATCTAATCATTTACTGCCAAATGTATTTATAATTCCTAAAGGAAACCTACGGAGCATATAGCCATTCATATTTGTATAGGTCTTGCCCTAGGTCTGCTTTGGGAGAACATCCATTTTCTGTCTTAACTTGGCTGAACAAGTCATGGTCAGGTTTCATTGCCCTGAAATGTCTAATAGTTCATATTGATGGAGTACCACATCATTGATAATAAGAATTTGCCCCAGTGAGTGGATCCATTTGATAGGCATAACAATTAATTTATGTTTTTAAACTAAAATTATCTTAAAATATCTAAAAAGGAATTGATGCTATCTTATCACTGGTAAACATACTTAACAAAGGGTGAAGTTGTCACACAGATCATCTCCCTGCAGAGGGGCCTTCCTGTTTACAGTGTTCAAGTTCTCTTTAAGAATCTCTGCTACATGACCACATTCTCTTTCTTTCTTTCTTTCTTTCTTTCTTTCTTTTTTCTTTTTCTTCTTTCTCTCTTTTTTTCTTTCTTTCTTTCTTTCTTTCTTTCTTTCTTTCTTTCTTTCTTTCTTCTTTCTTTCGTTTTCTTCCTTCCTTCGTTTCTTCCTTTCTTTCTTTCTTTCTTTCTTTCTTTCTTTTCTTTCTTTCTTTCTTTCTTTCTTTCTTTCTTCTTCTTCTTTCTTTTCTTCCTTCTCCTTCTCTTCCTTCTTTCTTTCTTCTTCTTCTTTCTTTCTTTCTTTCTTTCTTTCTTTCTTTTTTTTTTTCTTTCTTTCTTTCTTTCTTTTCTTTCTTTCTTTCTTTCTTCTTTCTTTCTTTCTTTGTTCCTTCTTTTCTTTCTTTCTTTATTTATTTTTTCTTTTTCTTTATTTCTTTTATTTCTTTCTTTCTTTCTTTCTTTTTTTCTTTCTTTCTTTCTTTCTTCTTTCTTTTCTTTCTTTTCTTTCTTTTCTTTTCTTTTTCTTTCGTTCTTTCTTTCTTTCTTTCTTTTTTCTTTCTTCTTTCCCTTCTTCCTTCCTTCCTTCCTTTCTTTCTTTTTTCTTTCTTTCTTTTTTCTTTCTTTCTTTCTTTTTCTTTCTTTCTTTCTTTCTTTCTTTCTTTCTTTCTTTCTTTCTTTCTTTCTTTCTTTCTTTCTTTCTTTCTTTCTTTCTTTCTTTCTTTCTTTTCTTTCTTTTTCTTTCTTTCTCGTTCTTTCTTTCTTTCTTTCTTTCTTTCTTTCTTTCTTTCTTTCTTTCTTTCTTTCTTTCTTTTTCTTTCTTTCTCTCTCTCTTTCTTTCTTTCTTTCCTTCATTCTTTCCTTTTCTTTCTTTCTTTCTTTCTTTCTTTCTTTCTTCCTTCCTTCCTTCTTCCTTCCTTCCTATCTTTCTTTTTTATTCTGTCTTACTTTTCTTTGTTCCTTTTCTACTTTCTTTCTCTGTTTCTTTCTTTCTTTCTTTTTCTTTCTTTCTTTTTGTTCTTTCTTTCTTTCTTTCTTTCTTTCTTTCTTTCTTTCTTTCTTTCTTTCTTCTTTCTTTCTTTCTTTCTTTCTTTCTTTCTTTCTTTCTTCTTTCTATCTTCTTTCTTTCTTTCTTTCTTTCTTCCTTCCTTTCTTTCTCTTTCTTTCTTTCTTTCTATCTTCTTTCTTTCTTTCTTTCTTTCTTCCTTCCTTTCTTTCTCTTTCTTTCTTTCTTTCTTTCTTCTTTCTTTCTTTCTTTCTTTCTTTCTTTCTTACTTTCTTTCTTTATCTTTCTTTCTTTCTTTCTTCTTTCTTTCTTCTTTCTTTCTTTCTTTTTCTTTCTTTCTTTCTTTCTTTCTTTCTTTTTTCTTTCTTTCTTCTTTCTTTTCTTTCTTTTTCTTTCTTTCTCGTTCTTTCTTTCTTTCTTTCTTTCTTTCTTTCTTTCTTTCTTTCTTTCTTTCTTTCTTTCTTTCTTTCTTTCTTTCTTTCTTTCTCTTTCTTTCTTTCTGTTTCTTCCTTTCCTTTCTTTCTTTCTTCCTTTTCTCTCTTTTTATCTTCCTTCCTTCCTTCCTTCCTTCCTTCCTTTCTTTCTTTCTTTCTTTCTTTCTTTCTTTCTTTCTTTCTTTCTTTCTTTCTTTCTTTCTTTCTTTCTTTCTCTTTCTTTCTTTCTTTCTTTTTCTCTTTTTCTTCCTTCCTTTCTTCTTTCTTTCATCTTTCTTTCTTTCTTTCTTTCTCTTTTTCTTTCTTACTTCTTTCTTTCATCTTTTTTTCCTTTCTTCTTTCATTCTTCTTTCTTTCTTTCTCTTTTCTTTCTTTCTTTCTTTCTTTCTTCTTTCTTTCTTTCTTTCTTCTTTCTTTCTTTCTTTCTTTCTTTCTTCCTTCCTTTCTTTCTCTCTCTTTCTTTCTTTCTTATTTCTTTCTTCTTTCTTTCTTTCTTTCTTTCTTTCTTTCTTCCTTCCTTTCTTTCTCTTTCTTTCTTTCTTTCTTCTTTCTTTCTTCTTTCTTTCTTTCTTTCTTTCTTTCTTTCTTTCTTTCTTTCTTTCTTTCTTTCTTTCTTTCTTTCTTTCTTTCTTTCTTTCTTTCTTTCTTTCTTTCTGTCTTTCTTTCTTTCTTTCTTTCTTTCTTTCTTTCTTTCTTTCTTTTTCTTTCTTTCACCACATTCTTCTCAAGATGCTATGTTAGTTATGTTATCTTTCTTAGAGTTTAGTCTACTTGCCTATGTAGAGTATCTATTGATCAAGGTTTATTTATTTATTTATTTTTAGGACAATATTAGATGCTTGTTTATTTATCTATTTATCTATTTATTTATTTATTTTTTGTGTCAAATCCAGTGGCACTTAGGGGTTACTCCTGGTACTGCACTCAGAAATCACTCTTGGCAGGCTCCAGGGACCATATGGAATGCTGGATCCATCCTGGGTCCACCACGTGAAAGGCAAATGCCCTATCGGTGTGCTATCTCTTCGTCCCCTGATTAAGATGTATTAACATCTATTATTAATGATTGGATTTATTTACAAGATAATTATTTTAAAAGATAAAATTGAATTAATAGTAAATTCCGGGCCGGGCGGTGGCGCTAAAGGTAAGGTGCGCCTGCCTTGCTTGCGCTTGCCTTGGATGGACCGCGGTTCGATCCCCCGGTGTCCCATATGGTCCCCCAAGCCAGGAGCAACTTCTGAGCACATAGCCAGGAGTAACCCCTGAGCGTTACCGGGTGTGGCCCAAAAACCAAAAAAAAAAAAAAAATAGTAAATTCCAACATTCCTATTTAACATATTAGTAATTTCAGTTGATTGAATGAATGAGATTTAGCTTTAAGCACATTTATTGATTTATAAAAAGAAAAGAGGTCCAGCTCACGATATGAAGGTCATGACAAAGAATGGTAAGTGCAATTAGAGAAATAGCTACACTGACAACTATCATAACAATGAGGGAAGTAGAAAGTCTGTCTCAAATACAGGTGGTGGGGTGGGGAGGAGGAAGATTTAGGGCATTGGTGATGGGAATGTTGCACTGGTGAAGATGGGTGTTCTTTATATGACTGAATCCCAACTACAATCAAGTTTGTAATCAAGATATTTAAAGAAAGATAAAAAAGTTGAAGTGATAGTATGAGAATAAACTAATATGAACTAACAATAACCAAAATAATAGAGAACTTCTAAGAAGTTAAACTTAATTTCCTGAAAAGTTCCTTCACCCTAATTTTGTCATGAAATCATGCAATTTGGTGACAAACCATAGACACATTGTGTCACACCTTGAGTGTAAGCATGCATTTAAAAAAATAATTGGTGGCCCACACAAGATGGTGCTCAGTTCTAACCCCTGGCTCTGCTCAAAAAATCACTCCTGGTGGGCTTAATGGACCATATGTGGTATCTGGCATCCAATTAGGGACAGTTCTTTGCAAAGCTATGCTCTTGCCTGCATGGACATTTTTGTACTCTGTAATCTTGCAATCGCTTCTTGTACTTATTATCCAAATAATACTTCTACTATTAAATATTTTTAAGATGATATAAATAGAACCTGTCTATTTTTCTCTCATTTCATTTTGATTTGGAGCCACACCTTGCAATGCTCAAGGGTTACTCCTGGCTTTGAACTCATAAATCATTCCTTACAGGCTTAGGACTATATGGGATCAAGCCTGTGTTTGCCATATGCAAGGCAAACGCACTGTATTATCTACTAAATCCTATCATACTATAGTACAGTACCACCCACTGTAGTTATGTGGCCTACCCATTGTACTATCACTCTGGCTCCCCTGAATGGTCATCCTTATTTGAAATTTCCTTCTGCCAGTTGTGCCAGAAATAGATTCTTCTAGTTTTGTATAAATTAAAAAAACTCAGTTTGATATTTTCCCAGTCTTCAACTCAATGCAAATTTCCAAATGGTTGTTGAAAGTTAATTAATGTGGTTTGCTGCTTGCTATATGCTTTAATTGTTTTCTTCTGGATATATGTGTTTGCTCAAAATATTTTACAACCTCTACTGTTAATATATATATTGAGTGGCCTAGAATATTCCTAACTATAGCAGCAAGAGGCAAGTGTTGTTGTTGTTGTTGTTGTTGTTGTTGTTTTAACAGACTCGTAGCTTAATAAAAGTAGTAATTTCTGGCTCTTTGTTAGCAACAATAATCTGAATTCAAGTTACCCCTCCATTATTAACCTCTTATAATCTGAGATAACCTTGCTGTGAAAGACTTTAGAGATATTGCCATCTAAATAGAAGAATATACCCTGGCACCCTCAAATATCAATGCTGAAAAAGGAAAGGATGGTTATGAAAACATCTTGTATAGAAGTGAATCATTCTAAGTAAGATAGAAGTTGGCATTTCCTGTCCCTTATCTCACTTTGAAATAATATAGTATTCCTGACCGACATATTTTTCTTAATTGAAAGTCATACTACCTTAGGGGATAGAATTTAACTGTGCTTTATGCAGTCTGGTTTCAAGGCATCTAAATAAAGCTCATAATTTGAGAGAGATTCGACAATACATTAACCTTGGGAAAATACTCAGGCAAAGTCTTTTTTTAATCTTGTGCTTCTCCTTCACTGCTTCTGGAGATAGTCCTGTCTTGTCCTTACCATTTATCACCAAGGCATCATGACATAGTATAATTTGGATGGCCCCCAAAGCTGAAGACATTATTTCTTCTGGACACATTTTTGGAGATTAAGAAAAGTCTGTTCAGGATCTTAAACTATATGATTCCTCAGGGGACAGATTCACAAAGCTGAGGAGATTCTTGTTGAAGATTAAGTTAATTATTTTTTTAAAAAAAGATAACTTCTGTAAATCAAAACCCACAGAGGTATTACATGAATTTTCTTACGAGGAATACAAATTCCATTTGAATTCTCCTGTTTCTTGAAGTTAGACAAAGTAATTAACATGGTCAGAAAGTTTGTACTGATTATTATTCAAACTGAAATAAAGGGAAAATAAAATTAATAGTTTCAAGCTTTTTACCATTAGAATATAATTTTATAAAATCATTTTATCAGAACTATCTTTGTGATCCTTGTCACTACATGTTAAACAAAGATGGTGGAGCCTTCTAACATGGACCTTCTGAGCATGTGATTGAAGATTATCATCAGCCTTGAACTAAAAGAGGATTTCTTCCCTGGGTCCTGAGCTAGCCAGTTTACTATGCAGAGGTTTGATTGCCACATTCTGCTATTGCATATATTTTCCACCTTAAATTCTCTATAGATGCATATATAAATATAAACACATATGTGTATTTGTATATGCACAGATATGTACTTGTGTGTTTACATGAGATACTTTCAATTGGTTATAAATTTCCTATTAAGAGTTTTGCAAAATAAATACATTTGTAGAAGACCCCTGACACTTGACATTCATTGAATCTTCATTCTGTAACATTTCTGTCATTTCTTTTATTGCTCACTTTCATGTTCTCACTTGTATAAAAGAGGCAGAAAAATAAGGTTAACACTCAAAAATAATTGAATCTTAGCAGTCAATAATGTCTTGGTTGTGAACAAAATAATGGTTTCCATTTGTTGACATTGGAATTGCTGAGTCAGGTATGGTTCTTTTTATCAGTCCTCTCTTTCACATGACTGACAAAGATCACTATTATGTTCCTGACTGAGTAGCTACTTTTATAGAATATGTAAATAATACTATTGAAAATATTCATGTGTAGTTTATAATTATGATCTACATAATTAGCCTTTGCTTAACTTTTATCAAATGCTATGATAGCAGCTAATAATTACACTCATAATAATTTTATTGAAGCAATGCTTATTACTAAGTCAATTTACTAATTAAAAAGACAGTTTAAGTAACTTGTATAAAATCAAATATCAATCATATCAAATATTAAAGTTTACAGGCAATATTTAAAAATCTCTCAGCCCCTTTGACCTTAGGTAGTTAATTCACAGTCTATGTGCAGTTCTGAGTTTATGAGGATGAATTAGGTTTCAGAGGTGAGATTATCTTTGTTCTGGATGAATGGAAGGAAATAAGGGAGAGAGACAATTAAGTCCAGGGCAGAAATATCTTATTTGGTTTACTAGCTTGCATAATCAAGAGACACATAGATTTTTCAAGAATGTGATTTATGTGATCTGATTTGGATTTTTAAAAAGCTAACTCTGGCAGCAACAGGACAAAAGTACTGGATGGAAATTAGCCCAGGCACAAAAAGACAATAAAATTAATAAGAGGTTGAGCAAAAGCAGTAGGACTAGAGGAAGGATCAGATATGTCAAGGGAGATGAATGATTTGGGTGGTTTAGTGATTTTGTACTTGGAGGAAGGAGTGTAATCTTAGATGATGGTTTGCCTCCAGACTATATTTCTGTTGGGGATAATTAGAAGACTGATATTAAGTCTCTTAAATGTTCACAAAGGACAAAGGACAATCCTTAACTAAATTGAGGGATAAAGATGTCACAGTTGGATTTGTTACATTGAGTGGGCTCATGGGCACGACGTTGGAGATTCTTTGTTGAGAATATAGATTCTAATTCAAGAAAAATACTGAAGCGGAGCTAGTACTGTCAGAGTTTTCATTATCTAGGAGGTGGTGCAATTTTTAGGAATACCATAGGGCACAAAGGATTAAACAAAGTAGAATAAACATATGCAGAAAATGTTCTCAAGTTCCTCAATATACTTTTGTCCCATGCACTGTACTCAACTTAAAGAACTCAGATGAATTATTCAACATATCTAATTTATGCCATCAACTTCATACTAAAAGACAAATAAATTTTAATATGTTCGTTACTTTGATATTTTATTGTGATTTATTATTAAAATGAAAATATTTTCCCCAAAAATCCATATCTAGAAATATAAGTATTGTTCATTCATCTTCAGAAAAGGGGGACCCATCAAAACTTCTTATTTCCAGTAAAAACCCTAAACATACATTATTTATACTGTATTTGTACTGTTTTTAAATAAATAAATGAAATAGCTTTTATTTGTTTTCTTTTTCTTGCTTCAGTTTGCAGTCTGGGAAGGGAGTCTGTAATTGACTCTATGTGTAGTAGTTCTGAGTGAATCAAGCATTTCTGAGAATGCAATATGGACCTCCAAGATGCTTTCTTTTCATGTTATTAATCCATTGATAATCTCTCTGTTCCAATCATTAATTTGTCCCAGTTTTTAAAAAGCAAAGTTATAGACATTGAATAAAACTGCCAATCCTTTCTATCCCAACTCTCTTTTATCATACTTGACTTTCTTTTTTTAATAATGTAATAGAATTTTTTAACTCTACGCCACTAAAAATGAGAACCTGGAAGAAATGGATAAATTCTTGGACTCTTATAATCTTCCACGGTTGAAGGAAGAGGATGTAGCATATCTAAACACCCCCATCACCATTGATGAAATTAAAACAGTAATCAAATGTCTGCCGAAAAACAAAAGCCCAGGTCCAGATGGATTCACTAATGAATTCTATCAAACTTTCCAAGAGGAACTACTGCCAATCTTGGCAAGACTCTTTCATGAAATTGAACAAACAGAAACACTTCCAAATAGCTTTTATGAAGCCAACATCACCTTGATACCTAAACCAGACAGAGACGCTACCAAAAAAGAAAATTACAGACCAATATCACTGATGAATGCAGATGCAAAGATCCTCAACAAAATCCTGGCAAATAGGATTCAATGCCTCATTAAGAAGATCATCCACTACGATCAAGTAGGTTTCATCCCAGGAATGCAAGGCTGGTTTAACATCCGTAAATCTATCAACATAATACACAACATCAATAACAAGAAAAATAAAAACCACATGATCATATCAATAGATGCAGAGAAAGCATTTGATAAGGTCCAACACCCATTCTTGATCAAAACTCTCAGCAAGATGGGAATGGAGGGAACCTTTCTCAATATAGTGAAGGCCATCTACCACAAGCCAGTGGCAAATATTATCCTCAATGGAGAAAAACTGAAAGCCTTCCCTCTAAATTCTGGCACAAGACAAGGCTGTCCTCTCTCACCACTCCTATTCAACATAGCACTGGAAGTACTTGCTATAGCGATTAGGCAAGAAAAGGATATCAAGGGAATCCAGATAGGAAAGGAAGAAGTCAAGCTCTCACTGTTTGCAGATGACATGATACTCTACTTAGAAAACCCTAAAGACTCTATCAAAAAGCTTCTAGAAACAATAGACTCATATAGCAAGGTGGCAGGCTACAAAATTAACACACAAAAATCAATGGCCTTTCTATACACCAACAGTAATAAAGAAGAAATGGACATTAAGAAAACAACCCCATTCACAATAGTACCACAGAAACTCAAATATCTTGGAATCAACTTGACTAAATATGTGAAGGACCTATACAAAGAAAACTATAAAACTCTGCTCCAAGAAATAAGAGAGGACACACGGAAATGGAAACACATACCCTGCTCATGGATTGGCAGGATTAACATCATCAAAATGTCAATACTCCCCAAGGCATTATACAGATTTAATGCCATCCCTCTAAAGATACCCATGACATTCTTCAAAGAAGTGGATCAGACACTTTTGAAATTCATTTGGAACAATAAACACCCTCGAATAGCTAAAGCAATCATTGGGAAAAAGAATATGGGAGGAATTACTTTTCCCAACTTTAAACTGTACTACAAAGCAACAGTTATCAAAACAGCATGGTATTGGAATAAGGATAGGTCCTCAGATCAGTGGAATAGGCTTGAATACTCAGAAAATGTTCCCCAGAGATACAACCATCTAATTTTTGATAAAGGAGCAGGAATTCCTAAATGGAAGAGAGAAAGCCTCTTCAACAAGTGGTGTTGGCACAATTGGATAGCCACTTGCAAAAAATTAAACTTAGACCCCCAGCTAACATCATGTACAAAGGTAAAATCCAAATGGATTAAAGACCTCGATATCAGCCCCAAAACCATAAGATATATAGAACAGCACATAGGCAAAACACTACAGGACATTACAGGCATCTTCAAGGAGGAAACTGCACTCTCCAAGCAAGTGAAAGCAGAGATTAACAGATGGGAATATATTAAGCTGAGAAGCTTCTGCACCTCAAAGGAAATAGTGCCCAGGATACAAGAGCCACCCACTGAGTGGGAGAAACTATTCACCCAATACCCATCAGATAAGGGGCTAATCTCCAAAATATACAAGGCACTGACAGAACTTTACAAGAAAAAAACATCTAACCCCATCAAAAAATGGGGAGAAGAAATGAACAGACACTTTGACAAAGAAGAAATACGCATGGCCAAAAGACACATGAAAAAATGTTCCACATCACTAATCATCAGGGAGATGCAAATCAAAACAACGATGAGATACCACCTCACACCCCAGAGAATGGCACACATCACAAAGAATGAGAATAAACAGTGTTGGCGGGGATGTGGAGAGAAAGGAACTCTTATCCACTGCTGGTGGGAATGCTGTCTAGTTCAACCTTTATGGAAAGCGATATGGAGATTCCTCCAAAAACTGGAAATCGAGCTCCCATACGATCCAGCTATACCACTCCTAGGAATATACCCTAGGAACACAAAAATACAATACAAAAACCCCTTCCTTACACCTATATTCATTGCAGCTCTATTTACCATAGCAAGACTCTGGAAACAACCAAGATGCCCTTCAACAGATGAATGGCTAAAGAAACTGTGGTACATATACACAATGGAATATTATGCAGCTGTCAGGAGAGATGAAGTCATGAAATTTTCCTATACATGGATGTACATGGAATCTATTATGCTGAGTGAAATAAGTCAGAGAGAGAGAGAAAAACGCAGAATGGTCTCACTCATCTATGGGTTTTAAGAAAAATGAAAGACACCCTTGTAATAATAATTTTCAGACACAAAAGAGAAAAGAGCTGGAAGTTCCAGCTCACCTCAGGAAGCTCACCACAAAGAGTGATGAGTTTAGTTAGAGAAATAACTACATTTTGAACTGTCCTAATATTGAGAATGTATGAGGGAAATGTAGAGCCTGTTTAGGGTACAGGCGGGGGTTGGGTGGGGAGGAGGGTGATTTGGGACTTGGGTGATGGGAATGTTGCACTGGTGATGGGTGATGTTCCTTTTATGACTGAAACCCAAACACAATCATGTATGTAATCAAGGTGTTTAAATAAAAAAAAAATTAAAAAAAAAATAATGTAATAGAATTTTTTAATATGATTTTTTATTGTGACTGAAGTTCATTACACAGAATTATTTACTATACATAGTGACAATGAATGAAGGGCATTCCCACCACCAATATTGTCTTCCCTCCACTCTTGTTCCCAGCATATCTCCCTCATCTCCCTCCTTTACCCCCCAGAATGCTAGTGCAAATGGTCTCCGCCTTCCAGCTTGTTATAGGTTGGGTATCTATTCTGTTTGGTGTTCCAGTCTGGTCATTTTTTTATTTACACTGCAAGTTCATATTACTGGGCCTGGTATCATTCTTTTCCCCCATCAATTTATTAGGTTGAATGATTCAAATTATGCTATTTTGTTGGAGATAAAAAGGTTAAGGAAAAGAGGAGAAAAAAATTGGTATCAACTACTAAAAAAAAATCACTGAATAATATCCACAAAAGTGTAAAAGAAAGAAAAAAGTGGGAGAAAAAAGAGAAGGGAAATAATATCAAAAAACAAACAAAAAATAAAACAAAACAAAACCAGAAAAAGTGCTGCAGTGGCAGGGTTTGTGTTATCCCACTTTTTTTTTTTTTTTTTTTTTTTTTTTTTTTTTGTATAGGCACAGCAAGTATTGGGGAAGAAAGGAAATTCCTATGGCCAAAGAGATTCAGGGTTTCTCCACTCTTTTTTTTTTTTTTTGTTTTTTTTTTGTTTTTTTTGGGCCACACCCGTTTGACGCTCAGGGGTTACTCCTGGCTGTGCTCAGAAATCGCCCCTGGCTTGGGGGACCATATGGGACGCCGGGGGATCGAACCTCGGTCCGTTCCTTGGCTAGCGCTTGTAAGGCAGACACCTTACCTCTAGCGCCACCTTCCCGGCCCGGTTTCTCCACTCTTGAAGCATATTGTCATGGGAACAACCTCTGGCTCCATACCTTCTCATTGCTGTATCCCAGGTTTTTTTTTTTTATTTTTTTATTTTTTTTTATTTTATTTTATTTTTTTTGTGGTGTCAGGAACCTTTCTTCTCTGTTGTGGATGAGAATATAAGGCCACTATAGCAAGCAATCTTGGTATTTGTGCAGGTTCTAGGACAGGGCCTAGGATAGAGTCTTTAAGGTTCTAGAGGTACTGTTCCTCTATTGTTTGTGTGTTCAGTTTTCTGTATCATGTGCTCATGTTTTTGCTCATTCCCTAAACTGGGGTCTAGGAAATTATGGTTCGAATGGTTCTGCTCAGTCTCTGTTGTCAGAATTGGGCCTCTATACTAAGAAGACTTTATTTTTGTGAAAGACCTGGGCTATAGCCTAGGGTAGGGTTTTCCTTAATGGTCTCAAGGTACATTCTGCCCAGTCACAGTTGTCAAAGTCAGTTTTCTGTAGTTAGCGCTCTTATTTTTCATAGTTCAAAGAACGATACATCTTCTGATTTCCACTTAGTGTTAGGTGATGTGATAGGACCTCCTGGTCTTAGGTCAAGTTGTCATTTCCTCGCTGTCCTCGTTGTCATATTAACACTGGCAAGTATATCTCCCAAGGCAACTTAGTTCCTGGTGCTGTTGCATGGGTTTGTTTCAGCTCTACATCTGGAATCTGGGTTTTGAGAATGAACTAACACTGTCCAATCTCATGGAGACTAAGTTGTATCCACATGACATATGTCCAGGAAGGGAGGCACCCTTCTATAAAAAGTGTGAGTTCTTATTCTTAGAAGATAAGATCTTGTGTCATACTTGGCTTTCTAATGTGATCTCACTGTGTTCACCAATGCATAGGTGTTTCAGGTGATTCAAGAAAGTACCACCCATACCTTCCCAGGTATGAGACTTTTAAAAAAAGTCAAACTGGGATGGGGTCAAAGAAATAAAACAGCTTGCCTTGCATGCTGTCAATCCCAGTTTAATCCCTGGAGCTCAAATTAGTCTCTGAAGCCCTTCAAAAGTAATCCCTGGGCACAGTGCTCACAATAAACATTGAACATTATCTAGGATGGCCCCAAAACAAAGAAACAAAATAAAAAGTGAAACAATGCTAGAGAGATTTGATAGCAGGTAAATTTATCTATTTTTTTCCTGGAGTTTTACTGGGTTTGATCTCCAAAACCTCATGGTTCCCTTAGTCTTACCAGAAGGAATGTTTGAGCCAGAGGAGGAGAAAGCCCTAAACAAAGTTGGATGTAGCCTACAAACAAACAAACAAAAAATGCAGTGAAACCAAAGTACTTTTTACAGACATTTTCCTATACTTTCACTTGTATATAATTGAATAGAATAGCAGAACCATAACAAATAATATGCAATAAATATAGAATTTCTGCTTTAAGGAGAATATTAACAATTAATGATAAATGGAAGTAGATAAAGTGCTCAGAAGTGAATAACATAGCATACCCATTTTAAGAGGAATACTAAATTTTCCCTCTGTTCCACTTTATTTAAAAGGATCCCTGAATAACTTTGGGTAATTTGGATGTTCTTTCTTTTGTCTTCCTCATAATTCCTAAGCATGGAAGACTATAGATTGGATTACATTTTTATTCTTCACAGCAATTTATGGAAAAAATTAAAAGCAATTACATGGTCACTTGTCTCCAAATTTTTATTTCTACATGAACAACTGTGAGATTTTTCTTCTGGAGAGACATAGGAGCTTACATCTTTCCATTGTGAGCCTGAAAACTCTACTCTCATTTGAGAAGTTTCAAAGCACAAAAGAATTTCTTTTCTTCTTAGATTGTTCCTTAACATCTCAAGCCTTTGGAATGGCTATGTGCCTGAAACAAGTAACTCTTGACATTGGAGATTGAATGGCTTTACTTTCTCACACATTCTTGGATCATGGAGTGTTTTTCCCGTGGAAGGCCTGTGACCTACAGATGACTGTGGCAGATTCAATAAGTTGGAAGAAACACAAAGATGTTCATTATTGTATTATTCTATGTTTTCCGGTCTTTTGTAGGATTGTTCTATGAGGGCTAAGTTTAGAAGTCAGTTGTATTTACCACAAATGTTTGGTGGCCTAGAACATTAGCACACAAATTTATTTCCATGGAATGGACTTCTGAAAAACCATTTATGTATTAGGCACAGTCATCATAAATTTTAGCAGTAAAGATTTTATTTGGCTATATGGTGATTTTTTTCTTTTTCTTTTTCTTAAAATTTTCTTTTGCATTTGGTGTGCAATGTTGCATGTGGTACTACTGGTAGGCCATGAAAAAAGATATCCATGATTCATCCAGAATATAGTGATACTAGGGGCCTGCTGTGCTGGATATTATTATCTAGATGACTCTAATGATGCTCCACAGAGCATGTGGTGCTGAGGATTAAACCTGTACTACCAGGCATGCACCTTAGCCTTTATACTTTGTCTCTAACCCTTTGGAAGTATAAAGAATTTGGAAGTTGAAATTACTAAGAGAAGTTCCTTATTTTAGTAAAATGTAGAAAATGTAAAAATATAGATAAGATAATAGATTTAATAAAATAATTAAAAAACCTTGGAAATTATAAACACTTTTTAAATCAAATTCTCTTTCACTGTAAGTTTCTGTTTACATAGGTGAAAACTCATTACAACCTGTACTTGGGAGAAAATTTAATGCTGAAGTTTTATGGAATAGAAACAAGTTTTTTTATTAAAAGAAAACTAACATGTAGTAATGTCTCTTAAGAAGATAATCTTAAGATCCCTGGCCTTTAATTTTGAGAAATGATAAAACATGAGAGTATCAATGAATGTCAGATTATAAAGTCATAAAGTCACATCCTAATATAATGACAAAATATTTTGTAATGGCATTCCTTTGTGGGGGCTTTGCCAGAGAGAATAAATGTGATGGGGAGAAATCATAATCAAAATCACTCACTGGTGAGGAGAACAATAAGGAGAAGTTAGGGTCATAGTTAAGATTCATAGTTTTATAATTAAAGAGATATGAATGTGAATCTTAAATTTCATTATGTTTTGTTGTGCAGACTCTAGTTCTCATTTTATATTTCTCAGAGCTTTGTTGTCACCATCTGAGTCATACAAGGCCAAGCATTACAATCTATACCTGAGAAAAATCTTAGTGATTGGCTGCTTTAAGTCATAACAAAAAGGTCACACTAGCGGAATTCTTTAGACTTATTTTGGTACCTGTTATTTTGCAGTTTCCACATTCCCCTGGGCAGTGTTGTGATAGAAGTATAGCCATGTAAGTAGTCTTTTGTGGAAGGTGGGAGGAGAACACCATAGTTGCTCAAGATAGCCCACTATTTGCTTGGTAATAACAGGAGTGTTGGTTGCTGTCTCCTGGTAGAGAGAAAACTACGCATTAAGTTAGTTATTGTCCTGTTCCAATGAACACATGAGTAAAGAAATGAGAGGGAACATAAGATATTATTGCTTAGGAGCAGAGTAAGTAGGCCAGAATGTGAATAAACAATGTTGAACTAAAGTGTTGATGAAAGCAACTAATGATATATGACTGAGGAAGTCAGTGGAGTGTTGACCACTGTAAACTCAGTAACTGTTAAAAACTGGATGCCAGGGAGATGACTCAAAAGGCTGGAGCATACACTTTGTATATAGAACTCCAGCTTTAATTCCTGGCATTGCATGGTCATCTATGCACTGCCAGGGGTGACTTTGAAAACCAACATTGGACATAGAATCTCCAGGTATTGTTCCAACAAAACAAAATCTTATATATGTGTGAGTTATTAGCAATTTGATAAGAGCAGAGTGTACTGATATATTACTAAGGCCATTATCAAGAGCCAAAACCTTTGTAGCTGCAGAAGACTGAATGTGTGAAAGACTTGGCACTGGTGCTGAAAGATAACAAAGGAGTAAGGCACTTGGTTGTATGCAGTTGATGCTGATTTGACTTCAAGCTCCACATATTATTCCCTTAGCACCACAGGAGTGATCCCTGAGCACAGAACTAGTAGTAATTTCTGAGTGTTGCTAAGTAGGTCTTCAAAACCAAAACCAAACAAAAAGGTTCATTTTTGGGTTTAATACTTTGATGTAGCATTCTTAGAAGTTTTAATATTGTTAACAAGAGGACAACATACTCTTTAACATCTGAACTTAGAAATTTTGTAAGAATACCTGTGAGTCATGCAGATTTTAGTATAGAGATTTTCAATCAGAACGATTCTCAGCCTTATGGACACTGGCAATGTCTGGTCACTTTAAATATCATAACGGGTAGGAAACTCTTGACTTCTGTGAGATAAAAATCTTGGGCTGTTACAATGATGATTGGAACACAGGAGAACACCATGCACCATGCCTGTTTCATAAATCTTATTAGTGTGTTGAGACTAAGAAAACTTGTTTAGATTGATGAGACTTTTTTCAAGGTAGATTACTGTCTGGATCCCTGAATCTTAATAATTAATAATGGTATCTAATTTGGGAAAGTACAAAATTAACTGAAAAATGTCAAACAAGTTAAGCTCTATCTAGCATTGAATCCCACATTTTGCACAACATTCCTGCTAACAGAGGGCTGTGTTTTTATAACTGTGTCAAGGCATGATAAAATTGAAGCAATATGAAGCCAAAAGAGACTCACATGACTTGGCACTTATAATTAGGCCACCAGCAGCACCTGTGTAACTCTTCTGATACTTTTAATTTTTAATCTGGCAATGAAAATACAGGGCCTGGCTGAGCAGTCAGCAAAGCTTCTTTTCTAAGTGCCAAATCAAGTTTCTTGCTATAGTTCACTTCTGGGTCAATTTCCTTTCAGCTCAGAGAAAACATCGTTTTCTCTTATCTTCATTGATTAAAACGATGCTGTATGGAGCAAGATTTTCTTAAACATGTTTAGAAACAGTGCTGTAAGCAAAAGACCTTGTTGTTCACTCGCTGAGTTGTTTTGTGTTAATTTGTTCTTATGGTTTATAGAGATTGATCCAAATTGACTTTTTACATTAGGTATTGCTTTACATGGAACCAGATTGTGCTTCCTCTCTAGCGGGCTGGATTGCTTGAGATATAGTGAAACTATTTTATGGCCACAGATCTGACACCTACATGTAAGAATCAGGTCAGAAGTGGGAATTGTGTGGCCACGGATGGAAAAAGGAAACAAATGATGGAAAGTGAATTGACGTATTCACCCGACTAGACAAATACACACACACACACACACACACACACACACACACACACACACACACACACACACACACACACATATATCACTGTGAGGCAATCACTGAGAATTTAGCAAAAGAACCAGCAGGGTTGTTTTTGAATTTAGACTGTGAAGTTTTCCTTTACATTCCACCCTCCAGCCCTCAGATGTTTCTCTCCACTTGGCATGACAGTTATCAATTTAATAGTCTTCTGGAAAGATTTAGGGATTATTTACTATGAAATTAGATTCCATCCTAGGAAAATGCAGCCATGAATTGGACTTTAAGTCTTATTTTTTTGTTGTAAATTGTTTACATATAGATTGTATAGGTTCTGGGATTCCATTTAACTTTGAAATGTGATTCTCATAATAATATTAGAATAGCATAACCTGGATCTTCAGACCATGTAGTTCACAAAACTTCTGAAATGTTTAACTTCAAGAGAGGGTTCACACATCAGAAACACTACCCCTGATAAAAATCTTAAATGGTCTCCTCACTCTAAGTGAAGACTAAAAGGAAAAAAATAATGTTGTTAAAGAGAATGGCTTTAATGGTTTGCTTTTGTATTATGTATTTTGTATTGTATTGTATTGTATTTATTGTATTTTTTCATGTGTACAAGTCAACTTAGTTTGACCCAGCAGTACTGTCCTGGGAATACATAGTGTAGGGGTCCAAAATACATAATGCTTCTACACACATATGTTCCTTGCAGAACTATTGTCAATAGTCAGAATCTGGAAAAAACACAAGTGTCTGAGAAAAGATAAGTAGATAAAGAAACTGTGGTACAACTATACCATGAAATATTATGCATCTATTAGAATGAATAAAGTCATGACACTTACTTATACATGGATAGACATGTATAGTATCATGCTGAATATCATGCTGAATGAAATGAATCAAAAAGAGAGGAACATACATAGAATTATTGCACACATCTGCAGGGGATTATATATACCTTCATATATATACTTTTCGTATGTAAAACAATAAAGTATAAGAAAAATACCAAAACACAGTAGAAACAATGGGGTAGGAGTGCACTTAGGATAAAGAAGGGACCACTAAGAAAATAAATAGGTGAAAATGATCATTTTGGACAAGAACTGGGAACTGAAAGGAAGTAAAGTGATATACATGATGACCCTTCAGTAAAAGTATTGCAAACTATAGTGTCTAAAATGAAAATAGGGGAATGAGAGAGGAAGAAGAAAAAGTAACCAAAAAAGAAAGAAAGAAAGAACCAAAAGAAGACGAAAGAAAGAAGAAAGAATGTAAGAAAAAAAAAAAGAAAAAGAAGAAAAAGAAAGAAAGAAGAAAAAGAAAGAAAGAAAGAAGAAAGAAAGAAAGTGGGCCCGGAGAGATAGCACAGTGGCATTTGCCTTGCAAGCAGCCGATCCAGGACCAAAGGTGGTTGGTTCGAATCCCGGTGTCCCATATGGTCCCCGGTGCCTTCCAGGAGCTATTTCTGAGCAGACAGCAGGGAGTAACCCCTGAGCAGTGCTGGGTGTGGCCCAAAAAAACCAACAAAGAAAGAAAGAAAGAAAGAAAGAAAGAAAGGAAGGAAGGAAGGAAGGAAGGAAGGAAGGAAGGAAGGAAGGAAGGAAGGAAGGAAGGAAGGAAGGAAGGAAGGAAGGAAGGAAGGAAGGAAGGAAGGATAAAGAAAAAGAAAGAAATGAAGAGAAAAGAAAGAAAGAAAGAAAGAAAGAAAGAAAGAAAGAAAGAAAGAAAGAAAGAAAGAAAGAAAGAAAGAAAGAAAGAAAGAAAGAAAGAAAGAAAGAAAGAAAGAAAAGAAAGAAAGAAAAAGAAGGAAGAAAGACGAAAGAAAAAAGAAAAGTGAAGGAATGCAGGATAGAAGGAAGGAAGGAAGGAAGGAAGGAAGGAAGGAAGGAAGGAAGGAAGGAATGCAGGATAGAAGGAAGGAAGGAAGGAAGGAAGGAAGGAAGGAAGGAAGGAAGGAAGGAAAGAAGGAAAGAAAAGTGCCATAAAGGCAGGCTAGACATGGTAGTAGGGTATTGAAAGCAAACTTGGGAAATCGGTGGTGAGAAATGAACATTGGTGAAGACTAAATTTTGGAATATCTTATGATTGAAACTCAGCTATTAATAACTTTTTAACTCTGCACCTCACAGTGATTTAATAAGAATAAATAAATAATACATGTAAAATGGAGATAATATCGAAAGCACATATTATATACAGACAAATGTACAAGTGGTTTATTACTGACTCACAAAAGTGATGCCTGGTCATGCAGAACAGAGGATTAAGAAAGCAGAGATAAGTATCTGAGATTGAGTCTGATACCTGACATAGGTACACCTATGTTTAAAAAGAAGAGGGTTATTTTTTTTTCAGCTTGTTTTCTCCTTTTTTGTTTGTTTGATTTTGAGATCATTTCAACTCAGAGGCTATTATTCTTAACTCTGCACTCAGGAATCACTGTGTTGACTCAAAAAAAAAAAAAGCTTATTTCATGGTGGGCAACAATTTTAAAGTAATATTTCTAGATGTCGGCCTCAGAAATTAGGGTTGATGAGACAGTACCATGAGTAAAGCACTGGCTTTACTCACAACTCAACTGGGTTTGATTTCCCAGTACCATATATAGCATTCTAAGCACAGAGCCAAGTGCAAACCATGAGCACAACCAGGTATAACCCAACTTCCTCCAAACACACACACATAAACACACTAGCATACATATGTGTAATATAAATGAAATAAAAGTCACAGTATCATTTGTTGATGTCAGAGCAGTCCATACCTCCTTAATCATGCAATTCGTAGCAAGTTTTACATATTATGTTCCTATAGTATCACTGAAATAAAATCCCAGTTGATAGCTGTCTCTTGAAGTCTTTCATTTATCTGTGGCTTCAGATTCTGAAGCTTTCTGGATTTTATCTGCTGAGAGATTTCATGCTGCTTGTTTAGGTGTCTGCCTTCTGTGGACGATTAATTCACTTAGCTCTTGACTGCATGTTCTCCAACTTCTCAAATTTCGATAACCACTCATTTTAATAGTTGTGAATATATCACTCTGGGTGAGGGGTGTAATTCTTTGTTGACATATTTTTTGAGGTCTTAGCAAAATGTGAATCAGTTATCTATAAAGTCCACCATGCTAATTTGCTTAAGGGTAGGATAAACATGGTTTGATGATATTTCAATAGGTAGTTTCAAATGGAAATATAGACTTTTTATCAAAACATCAGCAATTCTCTTTGAAATGAACAGGGTCTAATCACCCAGAGCAGAGCTGAAATTACTCATGTCATTAAAATAGAACAGGGTGTACATGGTCAATAGTATCCACCCAGGTCTGTTATAAATAGCCAGAAACTTAATGGAGTATTTAATTTCATTCTTCTGGAATCCAAATCTTGTACCAATTTACTTTAGGCTAGGAAAGTACTTTTGTTTTTCTCTTAAGAGAAAAAATATGAAATGTAATTAGACAGTGTTCTTGGATGTGTTTTGGTCCTGTCAGCAAACTCTTTTCTCTACAGGGTGAGATAGATAATAAATGTACCCAAGTTAATGAACCGTATGGTTTCTGTCACACTAGTCAATGTCGTCTGTCACTCAGAAGCAGTCATGGACAGCAGGACAACTAGTGGCAATGCTATATCTGATGACTAAGTAGGACCAGGAGAGAATTTTAAATGAGACACTTGAATAGCACAATATTGATGTAGCAAACCCTAGTTTTATTATCTTGATCATACCTGCATCTAGAAAACAAAGATCTCTTCCTGAGAAATAATTTTCAGGTAATTAAAAAATTATCTATATCCCAAGAATACAGAATCTAAAATATAGGTAATTGAAAAATCATATGGAATAAAAAACAAGTTAAAATGGTTAGGGTATAAATTATAATAATTTATTGGTGTTGATATTCATTTTGCTTTTTTATCTTTCCCATTTTTGAATTTACGTATTCTTGAGGTATTAAAGTATACTTAATCTTAAATTGTAGCATTATAGGAGAATTATCTATGGGTAATTTTGAAACGTAAGACTGGAAACCTTGGGAAAAGAGAAATAGGACAGTGGATAGAGTATTTGCCTTGCACACTGCCAATCGGGTCCAATTCCTGACATCCCATATGTCCCTTGAGCTTGCCAGGAGTGATTTCTAAGCAGAGTCAGGAATAATGCCTAACTACTACCTGCTAACCCCTAGGGAAAAAAATATGAAGGCTTGGTAAAGTACAAATGATAAGATCCTGAGTTTTTAAGTCTTGCTATAGTGCTTGAAAATGTGTCTTTTTGTATTTTCAATTGGGACAGTTTCAAGATGAATTACTTTGGAAAATTTAAGCTAATTCTCTAGGATCAGAATTTGTGTAAATTCTTTTCTGTGAGGAAGTAATGGTAGGTATACCCAATACTGTGCAAGTTTACTTTTTACTCTGTGATCAGGGTTCACTTCTACAGATGCTCAGGAGACCATATGTGGTGTCAGGAATTAAACTTAAATTGGCTGTTTTCAAGAAACCATCTTAATCCTCATGAAATGTCTTTGATCTTGGAGTATACAAATTCTTAAAAACTTAATACTGAGAGTTCAGTATTCATCTGGCTTGAAATTACTAGGTAGAATATATACATTTATAAAATAACTTAATTTTGAAAACTTGATTGAATCTATCTATCAGTAAATCTGGTTTTTAATTACGAAAAGCAGAAAATGATGTATATCTTTATTTGAGAATTTCACTATCATTGAGCAACTATTTACAATCTCAGGAGACCAAATCTCTATATTTCCTCTACTAATTTTTAGAAATAAGAACAATTATTGAGTAAATCTATTTTCTAAGTTTCTTTTTGGAGGATGATAATTTGACAATGGTGGTGGTTGTGGTCATGGTAAAATAGAAGGAATGTGAAATAAAGTAGTGTGAGTAGGGTATAGACACTTGAATATTTCTAAAAAAAACTCAATATACGGGCCCGGAGAGATAGCACAGCGGCGTTTGCCTTGCAAGCAGCCAATCCAGGACCAAAGGTGGTTGGTTCGAATCCCGGTGTCCCATATGGTCCCCCGTGCCTGCCAGGAGCTACTTCTGAGCAGACAGCCAGGAGTAACCCCTGAGCACCACCAGGTGTGGCCCAAAAACCAAAAAAAAAAAAAAAAAAAAAAAAAAACCTCAATATACTTATGTGATAATGATAAATTAACAAAATGTATTCTTTTTATAGTTGTATTGACTCATACGATCAATACAGATAAATAAGATTATTTACCACATAGGTTTATTTGTTAATATATCACACATTTGATTTCAGGATTCTAACCTTAGTATTAAGCTTTTAGAGTTGATGGATTTCTTCTTCAGCACATCTAGCCAAGAGTATCAATTGTGACTTAAAAACAGATTATTTAAGAGTGCATGTATCCTGGGGTTGAAGCAATAGAACAGTGGATAAGGCAGGTGAGGCGTTCTGAGCATGGAGCCAGGAGTAACCGTTTAGCACTGCAGGGCGTGACCCCCTAAAAAGAAAACAAACAAAAAAAATGCACATGCATCATAATAAATGTGGATATAAGGAAAAGGAAACACAGAAACCTGAACTACGCAATTGCATGATTTTTCTTAGATTCTTAATTGTTCTCTTGAAAAAGTTAGTCTTTTTCAATATTTTCTTTGAAGTTTAGAGTAATTCTTTCAAATTTTAAGCCTTTCACTTTGTCTTCTTTTTCTGCTTTCTTATACTAGGATTCAACACTGAGTAGAAAATAAACTTTCTTTGCAGGGTGGATTGTTGTTGATGTTTATTTGTTTTTGTTTGGGGCCACACCTGACAGTGCTTGGGGTTAGTCCTGGCTCTGCACTCAAAAACTACTCCTGGCAGGCTTTAGGAACCATGTGGAATAACAGGGGTCAAACTAGGGTTTTCTACATGCAAGGCAGATACCATACCCACTATGCCAGCCCCAGGATGGTCATTTTTATAAAGTCCATCATCCCTAATGTCTCTGCTTTGGTCTACTCATGTACAAAGTTATGAAAAAGCACAAGAATGTTCCAGACTTCCTTTTCAGAAGGTTGTGATTCTGTTTGTTTCTTCTGACCCTATAACACCAATTTGTATTGGTAATAGGAAAGGACAATATGAAAATATTGCAAGTAAATGATTGAATTATTACTTTTAATGATCACATTCTTTAAATGTCACCAGTAGGCAAACAAATGTTGACAGAATTTTTTTATTGGGAATTGAGATATGTTCTTGCTCACATTATTTTTGTTAGTATTTTAAACTAAAACTTATGTAGGTAGAAGTTTATAGGAAGTTGAGCTTACATATGAATAACTTTTGGATAAAGGTAATATTCAAAGATATGTTTTGTATTTTAGTCACTTGCTCTGATATCCCCAGAATCCTTTCATATATAGATAATAGGGTAATCAACAAAAATTAAACTCCACATAAAGAAAGAAAAATATATTAGGGCTAGAGTGTTAGTATATGAGGAAAGGTGCTGGTCTTTCATGTGACCAACCCACCTCTGCTCTGGCACTGAGCACAGAATATAGCAGTAAGATCTGAATGAAGCACATCCAGGAATGGTCCAACACACTATTTTGCCGCTCTCCCCACTACACAAACATATATATACACAGACACACAAACAGATAATACAGACACACACACATGGAAATAACATGCTTTTTCTAGAATGTGTAAGATAATCAGGTCCTTTATTGTGGATAATCAATTGATAATGGTAGATTAAATGATGTGGATTTGGAATATACTACCAATTATTCTCTTATGGGAAGGAACTCAGAAAAACTTGCCTGAAAATGATCTTTGGACTTACTTCAACTATCTTTAGCAAATGTACTGATATTTTCCCATACTTTGGAAATCTATACACATTCTTTTTTATTTCTTTGCTGTTTCTTAGTATTAATTTCACTCTATTGAAACATTGGCTATTTTATTTTCCTATTCTAACTCATTTCAGCCACTGTCTTTCCATAGAAGTGAGATCATTTCTTTCCCATTACTTAAGTCAGGCATTTTTTTTTTTACACTGCTCATATTCTTTGACTGGTCTATACTCCCAAGGTAAGTGTTAGGTCACCAGGTTCACTAAAGAATTTCATCAGGGCACCTGAACTCTTTGATGAGTGACTTCATAGTCCATTGAAAACTCGAGTGTTGGAAGCTTTTACTGAAAGATGATGCACCTGGGAAAACTTTCTTTTTTGAACAGAAAGAATTAGACTGAGAACCAGTTCACTAGGCAAAGTCCCTGTCCTACAAGATAGTTAAAAGTATCCTCTTTGCTGAGTTTGAACACACATTCAAATAGTGTTTGTAAAGTAGTATTGCTTTTGTATCATTATAGGGCAAAGCATATCTGCTGATTAATTTGGGTACTATACCTATTGGCTAAAGTGATTTCATCAAAGTCTTCTTCTACCCAAGAGCTATGAGTTTGATCAATCACTCCTACAGAAACTTACAATAGAACATAAGAGTGAAAGAACAAATCCAGAATAAAATGTGGAGACAAAAATTGAGACAAAGACATGATATAACTTATTTTGAATTTTTAACCAACTGATAGAAATAGATGATGCATTCCTGATAAAAAATAATGAACAGGCAATCATAATTTTAATTCTAAAGCATTTCAACAAATAAACTTATGTTCTGTTTTGTTTTGGTTTATTCTTGGAGTGCTCAGGACTTAATCTTATCTTCAGAGCTTAATGCTGACTTTGTGTTTAGAGATCCTGGGTGACTCAAAGGAATCAAATGTGGTGCCAGGGATGAAATCTGGTGTGGGTGTACCCAAAGCAAATGTCCTACATAGTATACTAATATTGTGGCCCCCAAAAGCAACTTTTTTTTTAATTTTATTGTGGTCAAAGTGAATTACAATTCTTTCATAGAAATATTTGAGGCACATAGTGACAATGAATGAGGGGTGTGCCCAACCACCATTGTTGTCCTCTCTCCACCCCTGTTCCCAGCATGCATCCCACATCTCCCTCCTTTACCCCCATAACGCTAGTGCAACTGTTCCCCCTTGTACAGCTTACTGTAGATTGGGTATTTATTCTGTTGTCATTGACTTTTGAAAGGTAGGTTTTAAAATGTTTAGAATAAAGTAGTCCCATAGCAGGAAATTCTGAGAAGGAAAATGTCTCTAGAAATGAGATAAACTTATAAATGATCTATGTTAACTTGAATAACAGAAATTATAACCCTGAATTAAAGGGAGTTGAGTATTTTATGTGTTATTTCTATAATGAAATGTATATAAAACAACAGAGTAGTCTTGACTAAAATAAAATATCAACTCTGCCTGGAAGCAAGTAAGCAAACTTTAATTTCCAGAGTTTAAATTTAGGGCTACCTGGAAGAAGAAGCTTGGCCTGTCTGGAGGAAGATCAAAAACACTGAGGAAGAGTCTCCACATCCCCAGTTCTAGAGAGCTGGTTACATCCTGCAAGTTTTTGGAAAAAACTGATCATTTTCATCTGAAGAAAATTTACATCACAATAACATTTTCAAAGTAACATTAACATTTTCCCAAACAAAATGTTGTCGACCAAGAGTAGATGGTCATTTCTTTTTTTTTTTTTTTTTTGTGGTTTTTGGGTCACACCCGGCAGTGCTCAGGGATTATTTCTGGCTCCAGGCTCAGAAATTGCTCCTGGCAGGCACAGGGGACCATATGGGGCACCGGGATTCGAACCGATGACCTCCTGCATGAAAGGCAAATGCCTTACCTCCATGCTATCTCTCCGGCCCCAGATGGTCATTTCTAATCCTGGCCTAGAATGCTTCTTTTGAAAACAAAAATGCTTCTTTTAATTTCTGAGATCATTATCTGAAGCAGGAACCATTTGAAGTATGAGAAAAGGCACCCTAAGAGATTTCATAGAAGAATTTTAACTCCATGATGCTTTATTCCTATTTGCTATAGTTGGTTACCCCTGTCTTTAAGAAGTACAGGCTGGAATGTGGGTGGGAGAGCATACCAAGGTTTTTCACAGTTGGAAAAAAAGAAGAAAAAAGCATTTTTTTCTCTTCTTATGCTGATGACTCATAAACTTCTGCAAAGTAGGTGAATTGGCAGTGAATTTTTCAGTCATTCATAAGAGAAGCTATGAGAATGTCCTAAGCAACCAGTGTATCAAAACTCTGGCCCTTACTAAAATCTCCAGTGAAGCAGGAGCCGAGACTGCAGCATTTCTGTCCTGGTATAAGGTTCCCAGGATCCTAAATATTTTCAAGAATGATAATATTGAGTAAGAATCATGTTCAGACTCAGGGTGAGACTGGTAGAGGCATTTATTGGAAAATAGAGGAGAAAGAAGAAACTCCGCAAGTGGGGAGGAACTTAGCATAAGAAAATTAAATATGGATCTTTTTTGGGAGGGTTTATAGGAAAACTGAGTCTTTGTGGGGGCTATATAAGGCTCTTACATTACTTATCAATTGATCAGAATGTTACAAAGAGTGCAAGAATTCTACAGAGAGGTCTAGCTGCTTCAAATTATGTTGCTGGGTCATTTGCTTTAGGTATTGCTTATCTTAGTTTCTCTGTGAGACTAAGCTCTAAGGCGGAATTTTATGGTCTTGGGGAAAAGTTAACTCCCTGTTTATCAGAAAGAGTCCAGAATTTCTCAGAAACATTAAAAACACTGTAGCTGGCAAGAGGAAACTGAGGCTGGTTTTCAGTAGCTGTAAAAACCAGAGCCCAAGGTCACCTAACCTCAAAGGTTACAAATATTATTTTTCTCTTAATTTGCCTTTGTTAGCAACTACCATGGTTTCTGCCTCAGAAATAATCACCTTTTCTTGCTCATCTTGCTTGCTCAAAATTGCCACATGCTCATCAAAGACAAATGCTTTATTCTCTTAAGATTAATTTAATGTAAAACTTTCTTTTATTGTGAGTAGCATTGTCACTCTAGAACACCTTAGGGACAATTGGATAGGAAAGAGAGGCAATTTGGTAACAAAAATAGCTTAAATCTTAAGCTCAGAAGGATATGTACTCTTATGGCTGGATAAAAGTTTTAATTAAAGTGACTATGTTTTTTTTGTTCAGCAGAGAAAGAGTTATAAACACTTTTATGTGTTCTAGTAAGTTTTTTTTTTCCAGGAAATTCATACATATGTATGAGAGACAATGTCAAACAGGAGCTTGCACAACTGAGGAGCATACTTTTAGAACATGAAGCAGGCAGGCAGGTAGGAAAGACCCTCCCCCATGGCAATGATTTCTTGGGACATAATAAAAGTTATTGGGGTACAATAAAACCAAGTGATGGGATTTGAAGAAATTACTTTGTCACTGCCTTAAGCTGCTAAAAGCATTACAGCCAGGACCCATCTGGTGGTCAGAATGACTAAGACCTTGAAAGGTTTTACCTGGCGCCACTCCAGGTCTAGAGAAAGCTGGATCCCCTTCCCTCCCCAAAACACACACAAACACACACACATACACACCAGACACACACACACACACACACACACACACACACACACACACACACCACCACCACCACCACCACCAAAGCAAAAATTAGGGAAGGAATGTCAAAGAGACCATTCCACTGACTGTAATTTTGACCCCCTGGCAACCATCCTAGCAGCATGGGTAGAAAACCCCATGTGGACAGCTTGGAAGAGACCCTATAAAAGTTGATTTAGACCAAATGAGAGTGCACATGTGTTTTGCTAGCCCATGCACATGGTGCTTGCATGTGCATGTCACCTCTTAATGAAAGATGAATCTTCAGTCACTTCTTGCCAGTAGTTTCTTGTTCTCCTTGACCTAATAGACACCCCATCCCACAGGATATGGCTAATACTATAAACATTCTAACTGGACCATAGAATTCTGCCTATTAGAAATGATAAGATAGTAGACAATGCTTAAGGCAAATGGTCAAAATCAAGGGACTCACACCAGCCAAACCACTCTGCAGAATCCTTGCATGCTTGTTAATGCTCTTATCAATTAATAAGGAATGCAAATGACCCCTTAAGACCTACACAAAGATTTAATTTTCCTACGAACAACTCCCACCCTAAAAATGAGCCATATTTAACTTACAGAATTCTATACTAAGAGCCTCACACAGAGTCTTCTTTCCTTCTCCTTTGCTTTCCAATAAACTCTTCTATACTCTATCTGTGAGTTTCAGCATCATTACTATTTATTATTTTTACTCTTGAACATATTAAAGAATCTGGGAAAAATGGACCACCACTGAGACACACATCACTGATCCTGCATCATTGAGATGTGTACTGGAGCTGCCTCTCCAGTCTGGTTCAGCTCTCTTTGTCTAAAACTCATTTTTCTCTGCATGGCTTTGTCTCTCTGTCACTTCCTCTGTCTCTCTTTCACTCTCTTCTTTTCTTTTCCTCTTCTTCAAAATTTCTAAATATAACCTACTTTTACTTTACTCTTAGTCTTCTGAAATTCTTTTACAGAAGAAATTCTTACCTGGGAAGGCCTGAGAAAGGTCTATGACTGACTTGCCCTGTTTGTAGGGAACAAGACCTGTTAAAAATAAAATATAAATGATAAAATTGAAATATATTAATCATACAGCTGCTTCTGTGAATCATATTAATGCTCATGGGATTTGATTAAAGTTTAACTAGAGCCCCAAAGCCAGAACAATGGAAAGGCAATCCCAGCCTACCAGCCCAAACAAAGGGCATAACCTAGGCAGCTAAGAATGCCTTACCTTTGTCATTTTCTTTAAACTAAGTATTGTCCTAGGTATGCTTTGAAACAAACATGAAAATAGTTGAAGGGGAAATAAACTGACATATACACAATTCAGGTGAGATGGGAAAGGATGTTTTTAGCTAAAAGTTGAAGCAAGTATTGTTTAGAATTACTCCATTTTCTCTTAATGATTTATTGAATGATGTATGTAATATCTCAAAAACAAAAAAAGCTGTAGGTGATTGGCACTCGGGGTCCACAGACAACTGGGGACTGTCAGACCCCGATTGCTAATTGCATTACTGACTGGTTGTTTTTCTCTCTGATTGGTGGGGTTGGCACCCGGATTCTCAACTCACTGTCCTGTCTTTTCTTCTTTCCTGGCTTTCTATACCTCTAACCCCTTTTCACTAGTCTGAATATCCCCTTAGACATGGGACCTCCAAACTAAAAAGCTCTTAGAGCTAGAGTTTGTAAAAACACCCATGTCAGGATGACTGGGCCACCAGGTCTACCTAGATAAAGATCTGTCCCCCTGCAGAAGAAAAGCCATGCAACATTGATAGGTACATATTCGTTGAAGCAAAAACACTGTCCCAAATATTATTTGGCAGACTGCTCCTCTTTCATTTTTGTCTCAGGCTTCTCTGACTCTAAGAGAACCTTAGTCCTAGTGGTTCCCTGGTGATAAAGGTGAATAGAGAGAAAGTGGCAGACTCCCTTCTCGAGGTTGCCATGTCTCTCCTTTCTTCTTGAGCTAAGTTATCCAGGAATACCCACCAGTAGCAAACACTGAATGCACAAAAAATAATAGAGAAATATCATGGTATGATACTTATCCATATGTTTGTGGAGGGCAAGGAGACAAGAGATGGTGAAGGATTCCACTGTGCAGTCTTTATTGGCTGGAGCAGTCTGGCACAGGGCATTAATCAAAGGCCATGGGTAGCTTTTCTCACAAGGAGTTATCAATCCTGCAAACAATGAGCCTCAGGCTTGTCTATTTTAGGATTTTCTTCTAACCCCAAATAGTTAGGGTAGAAGGGGAATAACAGGGTGAGGAAGAGATAAAAGAATGTTGGGACCATGTGTGTTAGAATCCACACTGAGGGTGGAGGGTGAAGTATTTAATGAGAACTTTGTCTATACTTTCTCTGGGTATGTTCACAAAAGATTTAGTTCCAACTACTTTAGACAATTCATCAAATGACACACGTGACAGTTAATAAAGTGCATTATTATTATTTTAGTTTTTTGGGTCACTCCAGGTGGCACTCAGGATTTACTCATGGCTCTGCACTCAGAAATCACTCCTGGCAGGCTCAGGGGACTGAACCAGGATCAACAGCTTGCAAGGCAAATGCTCTACTCACTGTGCTATGGCTCCAGTTCCAAGAAGGTAGGCAGGTTGGTAAATGGTGGACTCATATTCTCAAAGAACATAGATCTTATCTTCTTATCACCTGATTGTGATAAGAAAAGGGTTCATATAAAGCAAGAGAAGTTTCTCTATTTTGGAAGCATGTTTGTAGAAATTTTTTGCAGTCCCTTGCATATATAAGTTTTTGGGATCTTGCTGCTTTTCATATTCTATTTCTGTCTTTGCTTTCTGTGATTCTGATTATAAGGTATCTTGAAGAATTTCTGCTGGGACCCTTGTGACTCTTGAATCTGAATGACTGCATTCCTCAACTATGGGAACCGATCCATGATTTCTTCAACTAATGGTTCTTCATTAAATTTCCCTTCCTGTACTTCAGGGACTCTGATGAGTCATATATTTTTCCTCTTAAACTCATCCCATAGACTTTTTTTTTTCCAAAAATTTATTTTTTAGACGTTTCCTGTGTCTCATCTTTGAGCTCTCTGATCTTTTTTCAGGTGCTTTTATTCTGGTACTAAGACATTTTATTAAGGTTTTATTTTTTAAATTACTAACTATATTATTTATTTCAAAAAATTCTGATTAAAATTTTTTCCTATCTTTTTCTAATATTTGTGCTTTGTTGACTACCTGTGACATTTTTTTTAGCTCATTAAACATGCTCAAAATGGTCAGTTTTTCAGTTTGTCGAGTAGAGGCTTCTGTGCTGTTATTTTCATTCATCAAACTTGGTGGACTTCTATGAAACTTCTTTATTCTATCTGGTATGCTCCTGCCATGTTGACAGTGAATCTTTGTAGTTTGTCACCCCTGGGAGTCTCTGAAAGTTAAGACTGGACATTGCTCTTTCCTTCCTTGTATCTCTTAACTCAGTGACAGGAAATGTTAGAATGAGTGATGTAAGTGGGAGGAGTAGAGCTTCCAGGACATGTGGAGATTCAGAGAACATGAAAGTCAGCTGAGATATCATAGGTCTGCTAAGATGCAGAGGTCAGACACGGCATGGAGACTGAAGGAGACACAGCTTTAAGGGAAAGAAACCTGCTGCCATTTACAAAATAGGCCCTTGGGAAAAGTTATCCTCACATTAAATGTTGGAGAAGCAAGCATAGTGTCTAAAATATGGAACTGGGACTGCTACGATGGCATAGGCCTGTATGCTGCACTTTTAATGCTGTATTTTAATATTGTGTTCAGTTTTTAATATTTTTGGAACTGTTTTAATAAGATAAGCAAAGATTGATATAAGTTACTATAAGTATACATATATTCATATGTAAAATATTATGGACAAGAATATATATTCTTTTAAAAATTTACTTTATTTAAACACCATGGTTTATAGTTTATATGGTTGCTCATAATCCATTTGTTTCTGCCATTCTTTTTCTTTGTTTATTATTTTGTTTTTGTTTTTTGTTTGTTTTGGGGCCACACCCAAGGGGCTACTCCTGACACTGAGCTCAGAACTGTTCCTGCCAGGCTTGCAGAATCAAACCCAGGTCTGTCCTGGATCTCTGCCTGCATATAAGGCAAATCCCCTAACTTTGTGCTATCACTCTGCCCTTGTTTCTGACATTCTATGTTCCAACACCGATCTTATTAACAGTGTAAAATTTCCTCCACCATTGCCCCTGGATTCCCACTCCACCTGAATCCTGCCCCCCTTGGCAGGCATAAAATACGGTAATTTATTTTATATTCTTATTTGCAATTAATGTGGTAATGGAATTATTGAAAAATAACTAGAAAACAATTTGTGAAATTATTTTATCTTGCAATATGCTCAATAAGACATTGTTTGAAAGTTTACTAAAATGTTTGTTGCTACTTGATCATACTGTTACTAGTTTAATTTGTTAATTTTAGGTGGCTTCTATGATACTCTGACATGTAATTTTGTGTTTATATTGAGTGTCAGTATTGAAAAGTTGGAAATTTTCCATATTCCAGGAATTACAACTTCTGCAGAGCATACATGGTAGCTATGGGGTGTTTATTTGGTTTCCAGGGCTTCCAAAAGTATAAAAAGGTGGAGAGAGCCTGCCTGCATTCACTCAAAAAAAGACCCTGGAGATCACAGTTAAAATATCTGCAAATCTGATGTTTTAGTCTTTTAGGCTTCCAGGCAATAATAAGTGTTAAAGCAATGTAGTTGTGCCAAATATGTGGTAGCAATTCTGGGTTATATGCACAACTGCCAGGATGAGGACTTGCCTCTATACTTCCAGACAGTTACCCCAGTTTTTAACTGCCAAGTCAGTGTACCCATGATTTTTTTAAAGCTTCTATCTTTTTTTTTTTTTTTATCTCTTCAGAGACTACAAAGAATCTACAGTACTGGATAAGAGGACATGATCATGGAAGAGACGTTTTTGTTGGTTTTTCTAGAAATATAGTTGACTCTTCTAAACATGTGTACAGTGCCTGAGATTCTTCTACAGCCTCACATTGAACTTGAGTGAACAATCCATCCACTTGGAACAACCAAGACTATATATGCTTTACGCATTAAGAAAGTCTGGAAGGGGAAAAGAATGCTCCCATGCAAACAATATTTTTCCCATTGTAAAAATATGATGAACAAGAGAAAGATAAATTTACAGTGTCCAGTATTACAATACTATGGATTACAAAGCAGAAACAGCTCTCATTTTTCTAAAAATTTATCTGATAAAAATGATTTATGGCAGGGATGGAATGAACATAACTTAAATTCAAGATAAGCACCTGCATAAGCAAACAGCTAGCATATGTTCTAGTCAAGAGTTTTGGGAACGCATAAATTGAAAGTTTCAAAAATACTGAAGAAAAACAAGTGTCTTCTAGCCTTTCAAAGGGGAAGAAAATTAATTCCATGCTTAGCAGTGGTAATATTGTGACCACAAAAGTTCAGCACCACTGACTCTGGGGGAGGGTGGGCAACCAAGTGAGAGATAAGGACAGCAGAGAAAGAAATTTATTTGCAAGGAAAGGAGCAGATAGTTCGGGTGACTGTGAACTCAACTCCTAGAGAATCCTCTGACCTGTGTAGTGAAAAGAAGTTAATGTAGTAAAATAATGGGGCATCTAATTTTAGAAAGGGGAGGTTGCTAACTGATGAAACAGGGAAATATAGCCCTTGGAGGGCTTGTCCTCTTAATCCACAAGGTTTAGTCTACATAGTATCATCCTTATACAAGATTTTGGAAGGAAGATTGGATAAGAAATATACTCAACAATCTTTGCAAAATTTTAAGGTTTTAGTACTTTAAATTCAGCTTTTAAATTATTTTCAGCCAATTTTTTGGAAGCCGAATCTGGCAGTGCTTAGAATATATATAAATGAATAAAGGATTAACTGATTCTCAAACAGAATATCATGTGGTGCTTTAGTTTAACTACTGATGCATCAGATCTGAAAAATACATGATGGTTCAATAAGTTATGATGGTGACACAAAAGATTGAGAAAATCAAAAATATTGCTTGAATGTTAATGACCTGTTTTTTCCAATTATTTGTCTACTTTTTATGAATTTGTGTTGATGACCACATTTTTTTGCCAAGATCTTTTGCCTTTGCCAAGATCCTGCAATCAGCCCTGACTGTTATCAGGTCACTATATGCAGTGCTGGGGACTGAATCAGACTTGGGTCAAAGCAACCATAAGCATAATAAGGACTTACTTTCAGTGTTAATTCTCTAGTCCTTATCTCAGAAAGTTTTGAGATTTATTCTTTTATTATTTGTATCAGTGCATCACTGTAATTTGAAAACAAAGTGGAGTGGCTTTTCTTTCCCTCCTCTACATAATGGAATTTGAGACAGCTATTAAGAAAAAATAATCATGAAATTTGCTTGCACGTGAGTGAATATGGAGAGTTTCATGCAGAGTGAAATAAGTCAGAGGGAGAGGGATAGACATAGAATGATTTTACTCACTTTTGTGAGTGGACACTTTGGGAACGAAAGCATCTCAGTTTGGTTCTGCTTGTACCTAGTGGTTTAGAAATAATAATAGTGGTCTACTGCAAGGGTAGAGGGTGGGTAGGAAGACAAATAATGTTGTTTCAGTGATGCAACAACTTGTTCCTTAGTCTAAAGGAAATGAAATTCTTCCTGTAGTTTGCAGAAAAATGTGTTTATAGACACAAAACAAAGGACATTAGATGATGGCCTCTAATGAGATTTGAAGGGTCTGCAGAAGATTATGTGCATTTATATATTTAAGACTGCCTGGACAAGGTATTGCAAACTGAGTGGCTAAGAAAACAAAAAGACTAATGTTTTGAAAGCTAAAAATCATGTATTAAACTATCAGTAGGGTTGGTTTTTTTATGAAGGACAAAAGAAAAATATCTTTCCTCTGGTCTTATCTATGACTTTAGTTTCCCTAATATTCCTATTTTCTTCCCTCTATACATTTTAATGTCCATGTATGCTGATTCTATGGACTCAGTTAAAGTGGATTAAGGTTCAGTTTAGTGTCCTCATTTTGAATAAATAAAATATTTACAGATCTAAATAATGTTTCAATCTAAAGGTTAAGATATTAGCTTTGATTATTTGGGAGGTTCAATGTGGATGATATATGATAGAATCATTATGCTGTTCAAACATGCCTATTGTTTGGAGATATAGCTTGTTTACAAATTCATTCAATTACCTAAAGGAAAATAAAACAGATAAATATGTCTTAGAGACAAGGCTAGCAGTACCTGTACCTTAATGTCCTTCAGAAAAGTAATAAAGCAAAAATTTTGCATCAAGACATCTTATTTTTTTTTTATTGTGACTGAAGTTCAGTACACAGAATTATTTATGGTACATAGTGACAATGAATGAAGGGCATTCCCACCACCAATGTTGTCCTCCCTCCACTCCTGTTCCCAGCAGGTCTCCCACATATCCCTCCTTTACCCCCCAGAATCCTAGTGCAACTGGTCTCCACCTTACAACTTGTTATAGGTTGGGTATCTTTTCTGTTTGGTGTTCCAGTCTGGTCAAGACATCTTTTCTAATAAATTTATCTGTTGAGGAATTACATATTTATTTTTATGAAACTCTTCTGTTCATTTTGATTTCTAAAAGATTCAGTTAAATTGAGTTTATTGCCTCATACCTTCTGTGTTTGTTACTGGACATAAAGCCTCTGATATTATTATCTTATTACCAAAGAAGGAACATAATCATTTTTATCCATTTTTGTAACTCTTAAGTTAGAAAAAGATTAAATAAAATTCCAAGAATAGTTTGATCACATAGAAATAGATTCTGTCTCACAATGTATCATTCAGTTGGCTATGTCAGATGCTGTTTTCAAAGATCTTTTCTCCACAAAATAATACCCTTAATCTTGATATCCCCATTGAGAACAGACCTAATTTTTTGACCTGGAACTATGACTAATAACAAGTTGAGGGAAAGTCACACCCATGTTAAAAGAGAGACATTGTCTGTTTTTTTACCACAGAAAAGAAAAACTACTGGAATCAGTATTAAAAGTGAAGTCATATTTGATTATTTTTCAGCCCAGGAATGAAGTGCTAATTTATTTAGTCCCAGAATTTGTTGAAAACTCTTTTACTGCTTATGGTGATCTACAGAAAATCAAGATTCTAGAATTTAACTTGAGATTTTACCTTTTATGTGCTGTTTTCTAGGCTTCATTGGATTTTCTCACAGCAGGCTAGCGATTTGATTAAAATAAATCTATCAGAACTAGTTTAACTGTAAAGTTTAACCACATCAAGAGAGATCATGTTTTTAATCTGCTGTTGTTTCTACAGAGTCTTGCTTAGTAACCATGTCCACTTTTATCAATGGTATCTACACAAGGAAATGTGAAGTAGGGACTGTCATATTGGATTATAACATAATCACTAAAATCTCCTTGATTAATAAATAGTGGCCTAATGGAATGTAGTAGAACTCACATGTATACCATACTTGGGTAGAAAGTGTGAAACTTTGATTATTGCTTTAGTTTCTTGGAAAATTAAGTGCTAAGTACATATCACCCACCAGATGAGGAGGTTATAATTTTTTAGAAACCCAATTTAAATATTTCTCTTAAATCACTTATTCAGCAAAGCCTAGTTGAGTATGTTTATGCCCAAAATTGTTCTACGATTTAAAATAAAACAGTGAATAAAGGCAGACATTTCTGGTCTCTGGGTTTGCTGTGGACCTGAATCATGGTGCATCAACTACCTCTTGATCAAGACATCACTGGTACTGCATGACAGCAAAGATATCGAGGCTAAGTTCTTCTCTTTTGGTATCAACAGCATATTATACCAGAGTGGCATTTATCTGTCAGAAACTTTTACTTGACTGCAAAAATATGGCCTCATCTTGCTTGTGACAACTGATCCTGAGCTCATAAAATAATGAATAATTACTTTAATTAAAATAATTAAATCATAATCAATTAAAATAATTAGATCAATTATTTTGTTAATAAATAAATAAATAAATTTAGTAATACATCTGAATAATGTTGTGGACAAACGGAAAGACTGGCTGCAGAAGCTAGTGGTTGTCATCTCGAATATTGAAAGTGGTGAGGTACTTGAAAGGTGGCAGTTTTTGTTGTTGTTGTTGTTGTTGTTGTTGTTGTTGTTGTTTTTCGTTTTTGGGTCACACCCTGAGGTGCTCAGGAGATACTCCTGGTTTTGCTCTCAGTAAATCGCTCCTGGCAGGCTGGAGGTGGGGGCATATGGAATGGCAGGAATCAAATCTGAGCCCCACCTGTGTTGGCTGCGTGAAAGGCAAACGCCCTATGGCTGTGTTATCTCTCCAGTCCAAAAGGTGGCAGGTTGATGCTGAGTTGTAAACTCACCCCACAGACCATATCTCCAACCTCAGGTGAACGAATCTGAATCAGGGTCGCTAATGAAATAATCCAAACCAGGCTGAGGGTGAAACAGCTGTAGTCTGGCAGTCTTCTACCTTGTATGGAGAGCAAATTGCCTGCCAGATCTGCCACTTTTATTATTGAAACCATTCCTGGATGGGGCAGTAAGGACAGATAGCTCAGGTTATCCTGAGTCAGTCCCACCCAGGTTACAAGGAAGATCATTTCTGTTTTGGGGTAAATTCAAGTTGTAAATAAACATACAAAGGAACCAGAGAATGTCATTGTTTTAGGTAAAATAAGGTGTAACCTAACCAGTGAGTATGATAAGACTGCAAAAGAGAACAGTGCCCCCGGAGAAAAGTCTGAGAAAGTCATCCAGGACAAAATCCATTCACTGATCAGGCAGATCACAGTCACAGTGATAGTTTTGCCATTACTGAAATTTTCTTGTTCATTTATTTATTTTTATTTTTTTTTTTACACCACCCATCACCAGTGCAACATTCCCATCACCCAAGTCCCAAATCTCCCTCCTCCCCACCCAACCCCTGCCTGTACCCTAAACAGGCTCTACATTTCCCTCGTACATTCTCAATATTAGGACAGTTCAAAATGTAGTTATTTCTCTAACTAAACTCATCACTCTTTGTGGTGAGCTTCCTGAGGTGAGCTGGAACTTCCAACTCTTTTCTCTTTTGTGTCTGAAAATTATTATTACAAGGGTGTCTTTCATTTTTCTTAAAACCCATAGATGAGTGAGACCATTCTGCGTTTTTCTCTCTCTCTCTGACTTATTTCACTCAGCATAATAGATTCCATGTACATCCATGTATAGGAAAATTTCATGACTTCATCTCTCCTGACAGCTGCATAATATTCCATTGTGTATATGTACCACAGTTTCTTTAGCCATTCGTCTGTTGAAGGGCATCTTGTTTGTTTCCAGAGTCTTGCTATGGTAAATAGAGCTGCAATGAATATAGGTGTAAGGAAGGGGTTTTTGTATTGTATTTTTGTGTTCCTAGGGTATATTCCTAGGAGTGGTATAGCTGGATCGTATGGGAGCTCGATTTCCAGTTTTTGGAGGAATCTCCATATCGCTTTCCATAAAGGTTGAACTAGACAGCATTCCCACCAGCAGTGGATAAGAGTTCCTTTCTCTCCACATCCCCGCCAACACTGTTTATTCTCATTCTTTGTGATGTGTGCCATTCTCTGGGGTGTGAGGTGGTATCTCATCATTGTTTTGATTTGCATCTCCCTGATGATTAGTGATGTGGAACATTTTTTCATGTGTCTTTTGGCCATGTGTATTTCTTCTTTGTCAAAGTGTCTGTTCATTTCTTCTCCCCATTTTTTGATGGGGTTAGATGTTTTTTTCTTGTAGAGTTCTGTCAGTGCCTTGTATATTTTGGAGATTAGCCCCTTATCTGATGGGTATTGGGTGAATAGTTTCTCCCATTCAGTGGGTGGCTCTTGTATCCTGGGCACTATTTCCTTTGAGGTGCAGAAGCTTCTCAGCTTAATATATTCCCATCTGTTAATCTCTGCTTTCACTTGCTTGGAGAGTGCAGTTTCCAGCTTGAAGATGCCTGTAATATCCTGGAGTGTTTTGCCTATGTGCTGTTCTATATATCTTATGGTTTTGGGGCTGATATCGAGGTCTTTAATCCATTTGGATTTTACCTTTGTACATGATGTTAGCTGGGGGTCTAAGTTTAATTTTTTGCAAGTGGCTATCCAATTGTGCCATCACCACTTGTTGAAGAGGCTTTCCCTGCTCCATTTAGGATTTCCTGCTCCTTTATCAAAAATTAGATGGTTGTATCTCTGGGGAACATTTTCTGAGTATTCAAGCCTATTCCACTGATCTGAGGACCTATCCTTATTCCAATACCATGCTGTTTTGATAACTGTTGCTTTGTAGTACAGTTTAAAGTTGGGAAAAGTAATTCCTCCCATATTCTTTTTCCAATGATTGCTTTAGCTATTCGAGGGTGTTTATTGTTCCAAATGAATTATTTGTGAATTCCAAAGGGACTCAGAAGAAACACTTTAACACCTGGAAGTTAAACAGCCTCATGCTCAATAACCAGTGGGTCCGAGATGAAATCAAGGAGGAAATAAAAAGGTTCCTGGAAACAAATGACAATAAAGACACAAACTCTCAGAACTTATGGGACACAGCAAAAGCAGTACTGAGAGGAAAATTTATAGCTTTGCAAGCACACATCAGGAAGGAAGAAGGAGCTTACCTGAGTAGCTTAATGACACAGCTAATAGAACTAGAAAATGCTCAACAAAAGGACCCAAGAATAGGAAGACAGAAGGAAATAACAAAGCTGAGAGCAGAAATCAACGAAGTGGAAACTCAAAAAACAATCCGAAAGATCAACGAAAGCAAAAGTTGGTTCTTTGAAAAAATAAACAAGATTGATAGACCACTGGCAAACCTAACAAAGAAAGAGAGAGAGAGAAACTTGATAACTCGTATCAGGAATGATAAAGGAGAGATCACTACTGATATGACAGAGATTCAAAGGGTAATCAGAAACTACTTTGAAAAACTCTACGCCACTAAAAATGAGAACCTGGAAGAAATGGATAAATTCTTGGACTCTTATAATCTTCCACGGTTGAAGGAAGGGGATGTAGCATATCTAAACACCCCCATCACCATTGATGAAATTAAAACAGTAATCAAATGTCTGCCGAAAAACAAAAGCCCAGGTCCAGATGGATTCACTAATGAATTCTATCAAACTTTCCAAGAGGAACTACTGCCAATCTTGGCAAGACTTTTTCATGAAATTGAACAAACAGAAACACTCACAAATAGCTTTTATGAAGCCAACATCACCTTGATACCTAAACCAGACAGAGACGCTACCAAAAAAGAAAATTACAGACCAATATCACTGATGAATGCAGATGCAAAGATCCTCAACAAAATCCTGGCAAATAGGATTCAATGCCTCGTTAAGAAGATCATCCACTACGATCAAGTAGGTTTCATCCCAGGAATGCAAGGCTGGTTTAACATCCGTAAATCTATCAACATAATACACAACATCAATAACAAGAAAAATAAAAACCACATGATCATATCAATAGATGCAGAGAAAGCATTTGATAAGGTCCAACACCCATTCTTGATCAAAACTCTCAGCAAGATGGGAATGGAGGGAACCTTTCTCAATATAGTGAAGGCCGTCTACCACAAGCCAGTGGCAAATATTATCCTCAATGGAGAAAAACTGAAAGCCTTCCCTCTAAATTCTGGCACAAGACAAGGCTGTCCTCTCTCACCACTCCTATTCAACATAGCACTGGAAGTACTTGCTATAGCGATTAGGCAAGAAAAGGATATCAAGGGAATCCAGATAGGAAAGGAAGAAGTGAAGCTCTCACTGTTTGCAGATGACATGATACTCTACTTAGAAAACCCTAAAGACTCTATCAAAAAGCTTCTAGAAACAATAGACTCATATAGCAAGGTGGCAGGCTACAAAATTAACACACAAAAATCAATGGCCTTTCTATATACCAATAGTAATAAGGATGAAATGGACATTAAGAAAACAACCCCATTCACAATAGTGCCACACAAACTCAAGTATCTTGGAATCAACTTGACTAAATATGTGAAGGACCTATACAAAGAAAACTATAAAACTCTGCTCCAAGAAATAAGAGAGGACACACGGAAATGGAAACGCATACCCTGCTCATGGATTGGCAGGATTAACATCATCAAAATGTCAATACTCCCCAAGGCATTATACAGATTTAATGCCATCCCTCTAAAGATACCCATGACATTCTTCAAAGAAGTGGATCAGACACTTTTGAATTTCTTGTTCATTTAATCTGCTGATCTACATAAAGATTTGTTTGTACTTGAAAAGTGGCAAATGTCAAAACAGCAGTTCATTACCAATTTTGAGAAAGTTCGTCTTGGCTCATTCACTACTACAATCCATAAAGTCAACAGCACAGTGGCATACAAGATTCCTGTCAACGATGGAAGCCATATTAAAAACAAGTATGTATTTATCATTCTCAAGAGTGGTTTTCCTGGGGCTGGAGTGATAGCACAGCGGTAGGGTGTTTGCCTTGCATGTGGCCTACCAAGGACATATCCAAGTTCAATCCCTGGTATCTCATATGGTCCCCTGAGTCTGCCAGGAGCGATTCCTGGGTGCAAAGCAAGGAGTAATATGAATACTGTCCCAAAACTAAAACCTAAAAATAAATAAATAAATAAATAAAGAGTGGTTTTCCTGAAACCAAGTCAACTACAGTTGATGTTTTATTTCATTGGTTAATTTTTAGATGGGGGAAAACATAAATTATACTTTAACTGAACTGTATGTCATTGTTTCTTTTTGGGGGATACCTGTTTGATTTTCCATAAAATTGACATATAAATTTATTGCACATTGTTTCCAGAAAGAACCTGCAGATTCTCAGCTTTCAGGTGTCAATTCCTTTGGAAGGTGGTAACTGTAGTTATAAAATTGTATGCTATGCCATGTTTCCTATATCAAGACCATGACATTTTTTTGTTTGTTTGCTTGTTTTGTTTTGTGTTTGTTTTGGTGGGTTTTTATTTTTTTTGTTTTTTTTTTGTTTGTTTTGTTTTGTTTTGTTTTTGGTGCTTGTGCTTATTGTTGGAGTCCTCACGGGATATTTGACACTTCTTTTTGTACTGGTGGAATGTTTCACCTTTTTTCTCTCCTTCATTTCTCAAACCGATGTTGAGAGCCTCTGGAAGAATTCCACTTATTTTCGGCATATTAGACTTTTACCCCAGTTTATTACTTTTCTCTCCTTTAAACAAAACCACGTAACTTGAACTAGCTAGTCCTGCCCCCCCAATTAGAGGGGGAAACAAGGGAGACACCAGGACCAAATAGGTGCAAGACTACTATGCAGTAGGCTAGATACAGAGGAGACCACACATCCTAGCTACCCTGGGGGTGAGGGAAGAGGATATGGGTGGTAGGACAAAAACGGAGGTGTAGGGAGGACAATTTGGTGATGGGAATTCCCCCTGATTTTATGTAAATATGTACCTAAAATATCATTGTCAACAATATGTAAGCCACTATGATCAAAAATAAATTAAAAAAATTTGTTTACTGTTAAGCTGAATGCTTTCCTAATTGGGCATCTTGGTCCTCTTGGTCAATTTGCTTGACTCCAAACTAAGTATTGAAGAAGAAAATAAATAAAAAATGCAGCAAAAGAACTTTGAATATTCAGACTCTTTGGATCCTAGAGTAAATAATGAGGATCTGATCTGTAAGGAAAGCAATATTCTCCTGTTAGATCTTTTTGTCTGGTATTTCTGGTGTATTTTCTACATTCATAAAAATTCCAGCTATTTGATTTTAACTTATGTAACCAGATCCTACAAAGCTACGTATATCTTAATTGCTTGAATTCATATGGTTCAGAACACTTCAGAATACGTTTACATGTTTTATAAAATCAAGCTTAAAGTGATGATACAATAAAGTTAATGTGTATAAAAATGAATAAAGCCAAAGTGCATATATGATAATGCTTATTTTCTAGTGTGCTGCTTTCAGAATGGCTGTCCACAAAGATGGGAATGAATCCTTTGTTGCATGTTATAAGTACTAGAAAGAACAGAATAACTCAAAATAGAGAATCAGAGTTGAAGTGACTGTATAATTTCTATTTTTAGTGGGGGAATAAAAGGTCTTTTTTTATAAGGTGATGTTTGGATAAAAATATGTAAGAATTAATGGTTCCGTGAAGTTCATTGAAGGAACATTCATGATAGTGGAATGGCATGTCAGTATTGAATAAAATGAGTAAAGGTCTTATATTATTTTAATTATGATAAATGTTTGAAAATTGACTTTTAAAATGATATATAATTAAAGCACTGAATTAAGAATTTACTCAAAGGAAAATTGTATATATGTGTGTATAACTAAAGTAATTTTGATATAGTTTTATATTTATATAAAATTTTATATATAATTTAATACCTCAAATTGAGGCATATACTTTTTTCCTAGGTAATTAATTTATCATTAAAATATTATAAATAATCAAGTTTCCATTCACCCTTGGAAGTAAACCATACAGTTATGATAAATAGTGTAGTAACACACAAAAAATAAAGGTATTTCCAGCCTCTAGGAATAAAATAAAAGCAAAAGAAGAACAGTTGTATAACCACCAAATTTTTTTTGATTTGTATCATGTATGTGAGTGTCTAATTTACCATAAAAATAAATATGATTGTTTGGTGACACAGTCACCACTGCCTTTGTTTTACTAAGGCAACCAACACCATGAATAGAACTAGTGGACTTCAGGGAAATGTTAATACTTGTCTGGTTATTTCTACATAAACTGCTAGCATTATCTTATGCCAGGTGATGGAGCAAGTCAAAATGGTCTTAAATTTTATGATTGGGAATAGCAAAGTTTATTTACAGGAAAAAAAAACAGATTCTATGTCTAAAAAGTTATATTTATTACTTTTGGTTTGTATTTCTATGGCTCACCAAAAAATGTGAAAAGAATATTTGCATTTTCTTCATGATTTTTTCAAGAATGTTATGGACAAAGAGTCTCTGGGTCATGTTCAGTAAATAAGGTTTATAAAGACAGACAATAAAGTGCACTATAAGATGTTTTGGAAAGTAAAAAACTTGGACAGATGTTGGCAGTCAATTATTTGTACCATGTTTTAATCTTTTGCAAAGAAAGAGATGTTAATGATTCTGACAAATCTTCTAGAAACTTTGTGTTATACGTAATGGTGGAGAGAGTTGGAAACCTTCTTTCCAGTCATTCTATCACCATGTCTTTTATTACATTCTACCAAAGCACCATTTCACCTTGTCAAACTGAAATATCTGTCATTCATGTTTTGTTAATTGTAGACAACTTTGAATTTAAAATCACAGCACATTTAAAATATTAACAATAGTAAAATAATGATTAAATATAGTATTATATTTATATTCAAGTGCAAATAGTTAAAGATAAAATAGCAAATGTGTGATCATATATATATTCTTATTTTGTTTTACCAAATAAAATTTATTTTATCACATGTAGCACTATTTAATATTTTTTCAGCAAATATAATTTGTAAAAGCATTTTAATTTATTTTAAATGCAAAATAAATTTAAGGATACAATTTTTCTATTAGTGCTATTAAAATTGTTTAGTTCTTCCAGTTATATTAGAATGTATAAAAAAGATATAGTAAGTAGGAGCTCATTCTATGTTTGACATAAATTTCTTGAATTTTTATCTGTTATATCAAGCATTATCATTGTGTCATGTAATTTTAATTGAGTTGTAAACAATCTTAATCGTTTTACATATGATTAAACATGTCAAAATTGTGCTTTTACACTATTTTCTTATTTTCAAAGAAAATTCATAACAAATGTCTAATGCCAAAAGAGCAAAAGAGCCCGGAGAGATAGCACAGCGGTGTTTGCCTTGCAAGCAGCCAATCCAGGACCTAAGGTGGTTGGTTCGAATCCCGGTGTCCCATATGGTCCCCTGTGCCTGCCAGGAGCTATTTCTGAGCAGACAGCCAGGAGTAACCCCTGAGCACCACCGGGTGTGACCCAAAAACCAAAAAAAAAAAAAAAAAAAAAAAAAAAAAAAAAAACCTATCACAAATCTTGGGGCCGGAGAGATAGCATGGAGGTAAGGCGTTTGCCTCTCATGCAGGAGGTCATCGGTTCGAATCCCGGCGTCCCATATATGGTCCTCCCGTGCCTGCCAGGAGCAATTTCTGAGCCTGGAGCCAGGAATAACCCCTGAGCACTGCCGGGTGTGACCCAAAAACCACAAAAAAAAAAAAAAAAAAAAAAAAAAAAAAAAGAGCAAAAGAATAATAATTATATTGGTAGCTACCATACAGAAATCCTCTAAATTTTACTAAAAAAATTTGAATATATTATGACTTTTATAGTTACTGTCAACTGGGAGAGTAAGAGATTCCAACATTAACCAAAACTTCAAGTTAAGGACCAAATGAATTGGGATCAAAACATCATCAGAGGAACCACCGTGCCTGTCCCAGATTTAAAGCCTCATTTGTAACTTGAGATAGGATTAATGAAGTAGCTAATCATTATGATTATAAAGCTCACCAGAATGTCCACATTTAACTGAAAGGGAATGTTCCCTCATATCAGTTATAAGATATATTTTTAAGTATTCAGTTCAGTTTAACAAATTACATTGCCTTCTCACTTATGGAAAGAACTCTGTTCATTCTTTTGCTGATTTTCTTATTGTACGTAGAATATAAATATATAAGCTATTGAATAAAAGAGGAATTAAAAAGTAAGTCACTTGTGCCTGGAAAGATAGTTTGCCTTGTATGTAGTCAACCCAGGTTGGGTTGACCATCCCATCCCATATGGTCCTTCAGGAGTGATTCCTGAGTGTAGAGCCAAGAACAACTCTGAGTACTACCAGGAGTGGCTCAAAAACAAACAAAACTCCCCCCCCCCCAAAAAAAAAAAAAACCAAGAAAAAAATTCAGTTACTGACTCCTAGAACATTTCCCAATAACAAGATAACAACATGTATATTTTGAGCATATTTTTTCCAAAATCCATTCCATGAAGTGATTATTTTAAGGATTCTGATCGTTGATGTCAGATTTCAAGAAGCAAAGTCAAAATTAGAATGAATTATGTGTTGTTCATGGGAAAAGAATTACAGTTAAGGTAACTAAAAGTTGCCCTTGTTGAATGCCAACGGGATGCTAGAGTTATGGCTTCCTAAACCAAGCTCCGAGGTACATTACAACTCACTCTATACGCATAGGTAATCTATTTTTTAACATATGAAGGAAAATGCACTCCCTCTCCTGTCAAGACATGCTATTTAAATCTGAATGACTTAAAGAAAAAGACAGTTTTCATTGACTTTGGCTTTGATTTCTTTTTCCTTCATCTTGCATGCACATTGCCAAGATTGAATTTTGCCTGTTCAGGTTCTTCTCAGTGTTGTTTTCCTGAGTGCACACAGAGTTCAGGTTTCTAAAAATAGGGAGGATTATCACCCCTCCCCCTTCAACTTTCCAAAATACCATATTTCAACATTATTTGATTTAGGTCAAAACTAAAAATAAAATTGCCCCAAGCTGTGACTAAACAAGGAAAGCTTCTTCTCAAAAGCACTTTTCCAAAGTCCTCATGGAGTGTCATTGAGGTGAATGAAGAATGAGTTATTTTTGCTTTTGAAATATGACCCTGATAAAATTCTCTTCTGGAAAATCACTGAATAATCCAACTTCTTAATGCTTTCTAGGTCTGAAAGCTTTGCTTACAACTTGATTTGAGTGTAGGTTTTGCTAGCCTCAGCCCACTCATCTCAGTATTTTCTCTGTCTTCCTTATAGGGTGTTCTTTGATTTTTCAAATATTGAGTCAATGACCAGCACTCTTAAAACTGATTTTTTCCTTTATGCTTAAATAAAACTATATTATGAAAACACTGTAAGGAAGATCAAGTCATTTAGTTGTCTCTGAATTGTCTTTTCTTAAGTTCATTTTCTCCTAAGTCACATGTTATGTTTGTGTATTCCCGACTTTTGTATTATTTTATATATTTTTTGTTATTTTTTTCTATTATGTTTTATATGTTTTCTGGGAGAGGTTGGACCAATTCCTAGAAGGACTAGAAGATCATATGTAGTGCTAGGGATCAAAACAAGATTGACTGCATGAAAGCACGTGCATTAAGCCCTTAACTTCTCTTTCTGGCCTTTGTATAATGTTCTTTAAAAATCTACACTCCACCAACTGAGACACATCCTCCATTACAAAATACCAGCTCAGAATGCACATTATTTGTTTCCCTCTCTCATTTCATTTTTATGATTTTCCTTTTATCTTTCTTTTCCCAGGCACCATTAACATGCACTTAATTTAACTTAGCATTTGGGATATCCAATTTCTATTTGGGGCTTGACAATAAGGAGGCATCAAAACAAAAGATGGTAGAGCCTTGTCCATTAAAATCCTTAAATCTTAGCAAGATTATTAAATAAATAAACTGTCAAATAAAAATAAGAGAATTCTTGGTTGTGTTGATTGCTAAGAGAGAGATAACCAGGGATCATGGCTAGTGAAGAGACTGATGTATTCATTGTAGGTGTTCATGGAGAGTGAAGAAATTGTGATGGGAAGGTAGGTGATAGGGGTATTTGATTAGATAGGAAAGACAGTGATATCTCACTGAAATATTTTTCTGCTTAGGCTTGTAAGTGGGCTAAAAGCCAGCTAGATGAAGAATTGAGGAGCACATGATTTGACCTGTTTCAAAATAGTGTATCCAAAGAAACATCCACAAGAGATAGAATGTGATGAAATAGATGAAAGAAAAAAATGAGTACTTCTAAAAGTATCCATAAACCACCATAAGCTGTTTGGATTTTGTCTTGAGATCCATGAACTACTCTTGTGAAATCACTGATTTGCTTAATACTTAAATATTTTGCTCTGACACAGCATATAGTCAGGAACATTTGTTGGCAACGTAGTGACTAAATTGAATTCATAGTTCACAGTAAAAGGCACTTCATGTAACAGGCAAAGCTTTGTCTCACATTGAGGCAAACAAGAGACTTTTAGGGGTAACCTCCCCAGCAGGGGTAAGGACCACTGGGGCTAGAATGCAGTAATGACTGAGAAATGTGGTGCCAGGAATTAACTGTGGAGCCTTGTGTATGCTAAGCATGTGTTCCAAAACTTTGAACTATTTTCTTGGTCCCCAAACTAAAGTTATCTTGAAAATATTTTGATTAATCTTATAAATAAGCAAATACTTATTCTGCCTTCTTAAAAGATAGTCCTTGTGCATGATTTTCTTCCTAAATGCCATGTTTATGTAATAATACCAGAAAAATGGAAAATCAGTGTCTCCAGCAAAATTGTCTATGTCATCCCTGTGGATTATAAAAGTCTAGATTAAATTCTATAAATTTCTAGATTTAAATAAAAACATAACTTATTAATTTTATTATTAAATATAATTCATAATAGAATGCATTATTAATTTATATCTATTATAGAAATGCTTGAGAAAGTTCATGTCCTTATTAAAATTTTAGCATTGGTTGCTTTTATATAACTATAACTGAGAGCAAAGTCTTTATATACAAACATAATAGACACATTTAATGTTCACCAATATTCTTGGAATCTTCCTAAGCTTGATTAATCTTTTTCAATTCTATCACCTAGTGTAAACTTGCTCTTCTTAGTTTTCTTTCTACAATTCTTAGATTTAATTTCTTCATTTTCAAGATACCAAAGTAAAAAATATTCACAGGAGGGTAAGGAGAGATCTTTGAATGGAAGTTGACTTTATAGACAGTGTCATGGATTGTCACTGAGGGCTCTGTGCTTAAATAGCCTCCACTCTACCATTACCATATTGAAATACTTCTTACTTCTTTTATTAATCATATATTTTGCTAAGACATTTGAAATAACTTGATTTATAAATTTTGTGCTTTGTAAGTCACTTGATTGTCGATCAAAAATGGCCATTTTTTCATCATATTCTTTAGACTTAAAAGCGATATCTAAAAGATTAGTTTGTTATATTTGAATCATTTCACACATGCTTTTAGTCACCAATCTCTTGGAATCATAATTTTCTCTATTAGAGAATGTTCTTTGTGTGTATGAAACCTAGACAATGTCTGGCAGAAATTGACAGGTAGAAGCCTTTTGAAGTTTGAGATAAGCCAGGTGTGGCCCCCTGAAAAAAAAAAACTCACAAGGTGTTCCCAAGATAATCAATGATAAGTAATAGGTCTTTCATGTGCAAGAGACTTAAAGTTGTGCTGTTTAGTACTTAAGCCTGTAAAAGCAGAGTTGCAAAACTTAAGGCCAAATCTAAACTGAAAATTGGGTTGTTTGACAAACATAGAGAACCTCAAAATAAGAATGGAAGTGTTTTTAATAGGGACATGAAATGATAAGAAACCAACGGCAGACACACTGAATTTTATGCAGTTACAACAATTGTTCCACCTTTAAGAGACTTATTAGTACTAAGAAAACTTTAACATGCATCTGTATGACCAACAGACATTGTTAAAAGCGATATCTAATAGTACCTGCAAGAGTTTATAAAACAGTAGTCTGGGGTAGACACTATTAGGTAAATGCTAACAAATTTACTAGTAATTTGAAAGTCTCTGGTTTAAAATAGTACCACTGCTTTGACTATTTACTGTTAACTATGATAAATATGCATTTATTTATGAATGTTTTTTAATTCAATTGGTCAAGCTAATTTCAAAGAAAGTGCAAAATAATAGCATTCAGTAATGGAAGTAATTAGGAAATCTGCCTATTTATTTTTCTTGTAAGAAAAATAAAACTGTCCTAGTAACTAGGCTTGTAATGTTACCATTTCTGTTCTTAACTTTTTTTTTTAAATAATGTGCTCCTATTTTATCCCACAAAATAAACAGCTTTAAAATAATCAGCTTGAAATGTGGTAAAGTGGTGTCATCCTTTTAAATATCAAAAGCAATGAGGTAATGAAACAAGATCATTGGTCTTGGTGATAATCCAAACATTAGACAGACTCTTACCCAAACTGACAAGTGGCTGTTAGTGCCCTGAACACAGAATGCCAAAATTCTCCTAGATATTTAAGAACACAAACATATTCCTCAGATATTTTCAAATCTACTTTGAATTATGGCTCCAGACATTTCATCCTGTAGCCCTCTTCAATTTGCCTTTGGAGACTTGGATTATTGTGTCATTAAACAAGGTTCTTCTGAGAGATTCTTATCAACTGTATCATTATCAGCCATCAACTTCTGAAAACCAGTCTTTTAGATGATACATGATACCCTACAATGGTAACTTAAACTGTTTTGTTTTTTTTTTAAGTTAATGTCTTCTAAATTTCTTTTCATGCTTTTAAAGAAAAACTTTGCTTGGATAATGGAATGAGTGATGTCTTCAAAATAAATTAACATCTAAATTTTAACTTTCTCTAAAATGTTGGTTCCTTTTTGGAGTAAAGAAGGGCTAAGGAGGGGTTAAGATATGCTCTTATTTAAAATAGAAATTTTTCTAAAACTTTTTTAATGGAATCCTTCACCCTTTCTTTATTTTCAGAGTAATTACAGATAATTTTCATTTTATAGTCAGATAATTCATTTTGCATAATAATACTATATTTTAAGGGTGTGGCAAAATTATATTCAGGTTTCTCTAATCTATACCCTAGGTGGCAGATGGCTCAGTCAGGAAATGATATTTTATTTATCTTTGCTCCACACAGCAGAGAATACCAATTTGTTCTGTGTTATAGTAAATATTGACAAGTGTAGATGAAATTGAATAGCTCCTCTGCAGAGAAACATTTTATATTTTTTATTTTTTTTTTAGATTCTTAGTAATTTTTAAAAGAATAAAGTTATGCATGTTAAGCACATAGTGTATTCCTGTTAAGAAATGAACTTTCCTTCTATAATATCAACCTTAATTATTAGTGTTACTTTTGCTTTTGTTCTGATTATCATTTACATTAATGGCTTCTAACTTAACAGGTATTGAACATGTTAGAGCAAGTTACCTTCTATCATTCTTCTACTTAATATTCCATTGATCATTTATTTTTTCAATTTATAGTGATGTACTGGTATAAATACTATCTTCAGTAAAACACAACACAAGTCTGCATTACAAATATGTTGGTATATAAAGCTATAATAAAGAAAATATATCCTTGATAAATAAATTTTCTCTTCTTAGAAAAAAGTTCCTGCTCTGAGATCAAAAAGCATGCCTAGTTCTTGTGAGAAGAAGGATCAGAATATAGGTAGCTTGGAAATGGATCAATCCTTTGCTTGAGGTCATACTTTGTTAATTTAGAAATCAATGCCTATCATCAATACATATCTTACATATATTTCACCAACTACCCTTTACCTTGAGAGTTAAAACAGGAACCAAAAGAATTGGGATCTATTTTTTACTTTCTCTCGTATAAAAAATTTCTTCTACTTTTCTTGAATACTTGAAAATAGGAATATATTAAAGACAGGCCCTTAGGATTAATGTACTTTCTATATCAAGTTATCCAGGTTTTAACTGCCCAAATCAAAGGTATTTTTTTCAGAAACCTATAAAAATAGGACTATTTCTTCTACTTCTTATCACTTATGAAACAGTGAGATAAGAAAAAAGGTTTTAAACTGTTAGGAATTATGAAGTTTGACATAATCGAATATTGTCTATAGAATTAATTTTTTGTGTATGCCTCCCAAATTAACAAAAATGAACATTAGGCACATTTAATAAATTAGCTTTGGTTTTTAATACTTAATCTTTCGATAGACTGTTTTTTTTCTTTAATTCTCTCAAATTAAGGATTTATATGCAGCCATAAAAACATTTTAGAGATGGATTATTAAACTAAAGTATTATAAAAAAAATTCTCATGTAGGGGCTGAAGGAAGGATAGCACAGTAGTAGGGCTTTTGCCTTGCAAGTGGCTGACCCAGGACAGATGCAGGCTTGAATCTCAGGATCCTCTATGGTCCCTGAGCCAGAAGTGATTTTTGAGCACAGAGCGAAAAGTAACCCCAAAGTACCACCAAGTGTGGTCTCAAAACAACAACAAACAAAACCAAACAAAATGTTTTCATGTAATCACAATTGTTCTTTATCTTTTTTTAGATGTAGGCATACAACTCTTACTATTTTATTTTATTTTATTTTATTATTTTATTTATTTTGGTTTTTGGGCCACACCCGGTGACTCTCAGGGGTTACTCCTGGCTATACTCTCAGAAATCTTTCCTGGCTTGAGGGACAATATGGAACTCCAGGAGATCTAACTGAGCATGAAAGGAAGACACCTAACAGCTTTCACCACTGCTCTGGCCCACAATTACTCACTTTTATATAAAAATAAATCTAATAGAGAAAAGAGAGTTATTTTTCTGTATTAGCGCTTATGGTTTGTTATGTATAGGAGAAGGTGGAGCTGAATTATTAACTCAAACCAGGTATTAGCAACAAGATACTGTCTATGGAATTCGGGAACAAGGTCAAGCTTGCCTTTGTTGCGCATCTTTTCTTCAGACACTTGATTCCTGTTGTCAATTTTGTTTGTTTTGTTTTGGGCCACACTGGGTGATGCTCAGGTGTTACTCATGGCTATGTGTTCAGAAATCACTCCTGTCTTGATGGACCATATAGGATGAAGAGGGATCAAACTGCGGTCCTTCCTAGGTTAGTGCATGCAAGGCATACATCTTACCGCTTTCGCCACCACTTTGGCCCCCTGATGTCACTTTTTTATATATATTTTATTTAAACACCTTGATTACATACATGATTGTGTTTGTGTTTCAGTCATGTAAAAAACAGCACCTATCACCAGTCCAACATTCCCATCACCAATGTCTCAAATCTCCCTCCCCCCCTATCCCCACCTATACTCTAGACAGGCTTTTTATTTCCCTCATATATTCTCATTATTAGGATAGTTCACAATGTAGTTATTTCTCTAACTAGACTCATCCCTATTTGTGGTGAGCTTCATGAGGTGAGCTGTAACTTCTAGCCCTTCTCTCTTTTGTGTCTAAAAATTATTATTGCAAGAATGTCTTTCATTTTTCTTAAAATCTATAAATGAGTGAGACCATTCTGCATTTTTCTCTATCTCTCTGACTTATTTCACTCAGCATAATAGATTCCGTGTACATCCATGTATAGGAAAATGTCATGACTTCATCTCTCCTGACAGCTGCATAATATTCCATTGTGTATAAGTACCATAGTTTCTTTAGCCATTCATCTGTTGAAGGGCATGTTGGTTGTTTCCAGAGTCTTGATATGGTAAATAGTGCTGCAATGAATATAGGTGTAAGGAAGGGATTTTTGTATTGTATTTTTGTGTTCCTAGGGTATATTCCTAGGACCAGTATAGCTGGATTGTATGGGAGCTCGATTTCCAGTTTTTGGAGGAATCTCCATATAGCTTTCCATAGTGTTGGAATAGACGGCATTCCCATCAGCAGTGGATAAGAGTTCCTTTCTCTCCACATCCCCACCAACAATGTTCTCATTTTTTATGATGTGTGCCAATCTCTGTGGTGTGAGGTGGTACCTCATCGTTGTTTTGATTTGCATCTCCCTGATGATTAGTGATGTGGAGCATTTTTTTCATCTGTCTTTTGGCCATTTGTATTTCTTCTTTGTCAAAGTGTCTGTTCATTTCTTCTCCCCAATTTTTGATGGGATTAAATGTTTTTTTCTTCTAAAGTTCTGTCAGTGCCTTGTATATTTTGGAGATTAGCCCCTTATCTGATGGGTATTGGGTGAATAGTTTCACACACTCAGTGGGTGGCTCTTGTATCCTGGGCGTTATTTTCTTTGAGGTGCAGAAGCTTTTCAGCTTAATATATTCCCATCTGTTAATCTCTGCTTTCACTTACTTGGAGAGTGCAGTTTCCTCCTTGAATATGCCTGCAGTCTCAATGTCTTGGAGTGTTTTGCCTATGTGTTATTCTATATATCTTATGTTTTCGGGTCTGATATCCAGGTCTTTAATCCATTTGAATTTTACCTTTGTACATGATGTTAACTGGGGGTCTAAGTTCAATATTTTGCAAGTGGCTAGCCAGTTGTTCCACCACCACTTGTTGAAGAGGCTTTCTTTGCTCCATTAAGGATTTCTTGCTCCTTTATCAAAAATTAGGTGATTGTATGTCTGGGGAACATTCTCTGAGTATTCAAGCCTATTCCACTGATCTGAGGGCCTGTCTTTATTCCAACACCACGCTCTTTGGATAACTATTGCTTTGTAGTAAAATTTAAAGTTGGGGAAAGTAATTTCTCCCATGTTCTATTTCCCAATGATTGCTTTAGATATTCTAGGTGTTTACTATTCCAAATAAATTTCAAAAGTGCCTGATCTACTTCTTGGAAGAATGTCATAGGTATCTTTAAAGGGATCACATTATATCTGTACAATGCATTGGGGAGCATTGCCATTTTGATGAGGTTAATCCTGCCAATCCATGAGCAGGGTATGTGTTTCTATTTTCGCGTGTCCTCTCTTATGTCTTGGAGTAGAGTTTTATAATTTCCTTTGTATAGGTCCTTCACATTTTTAGTCAAGTTGATTCCAAGGTATTAGAGTTTGTGTGGCACTATTGTGAATGGGATTGTTTTCGTAATGCCCATTTCTTCCTTTTTACTATTGGTGTATAGAAAGGCCATTGATTTTTGTGTGTTAATTTTGTAGCCTGCCACCATGCTATAAGAGTCTATTGTTTCTAGAAGCTTTTTGATAGAGTCTTTAGGGTTTTCTAAGTAGAGTACCAAGTCATCTGCAAACAGCGAGAGCTTGACTTCTTCCTTTCCTATCTGGATTCCCTTGATATCTTTTTCTTGCCTAATCACTATAGTGAGTACTTCCAGTGCTATGTTGAATAGTATTGGTGAGAGAGGACAGCCTTGTCTTGTGCCAGAATTTAGAGGGAAGGCTTGTAGATTTTCTCCATTGAGAATAATATTTACCACTGGCTTGTGGTAGATGGCATTAACTATATTGAGAAAGGTTCCTTTCATTCCCATCTTGCTGAGAGTTTTGATCAAGAATGGGTGTTGGACCTTATCAAATGCTTTCTCTGCATCTATTGATATGATTATGTGATTTTTATTTTTCTTGCTGTTGATATTGTGTATGATGTTAATAGATTTATGGATGTTAAACCATTCTTGCATTCCTGGCATGAAACCTACTTGATCGTAGTGGATGATCTTCTTAATGAGGTATTGAATCCTATTTGCCAGGATTTTGTTAAGGATCTTTGCATCTGCATTCATCAGCGACATTAGTCTGTAATTTCCTTTTTTTGTAGAATCTCTGTCTGGTTTAGGTATCAAGGTGTTGTTGCCTTCATAAAAGGTATTTGGAAGTGTTCCTGTTTTTTCTATTTCATGAAAGAGTCTTGCCAGGATTGGTAGTAGTTCTTCTTGGAAAGTTTGAAAGAATTCATTAGTGAATCCATCTGGGCCTGGGCTTTTGTTTTTGGGCAGACATTTGATTACCGTTTTAATTCCATCAATATTGATGTGGGTGTTTAGATATGCTACATCCTCTTCCTTCAACCATGGAAGATTATAAGAGTCCAAAATTTATCCATTTCTTATAGGTTCTCATTTTTAGAGGCATAGAGTTTCTCAAAGTAGTTTCTGATTACCCTTTGACTCCTTGCCATATCAATAGTGATCTCTCCTTTTTCATTCTTAATATGAATTATCATGTTTCTCTCTCTTTTTCTTTGTTAGTTTTGCCAGTGGTCTATTAATCTTATTTATTTTTTCAAAGAACCAACCTCTGCTTTTGTTGATCTTTCGGATAGATTTTTGGGTTTCCATTTTGTTGATTTCTGCTCTCAGCTTTGTTATTTCCTTCTGTCTCCCTATTTTTGGGTCCTTTTGTTGAGCACTTTCAATTCTATGAGCTTCATCATTAAGTTATTCAGGTAGGCCCCTTCTTCCTTCCTGATGTGTACTTGCAAAACTATAAATAGTCCTCTCAATAATGCTTTTCCTGTGTTCCATAAGTTCTGATCATTTGTGACTTTGTGATCATTTGTTTCCAGGAAAGTTTTGATTTCCTCTTTTATTTCATCTCGGACCCACTGGTTATTCAATATGAGGCTTTTTATCTTTCATGTTTTAAAGTTTTTCTTCTGTATCTTTGGAATTCACATATAATTTCAGAGCCTTGAGGTCAGTGAAGGTAGCCTGCAAAATTTCTATCCTTTTGATATTATCGAGGTATGTTTTATGTGCCAGCATGTATAGACTATCTTGAAGAATGTACCATGTCCATTGGAGAAAAATGTGTATCCAGATTTCTGGAGATGGAGTGTCCTATATATATCTACTAGGCCTCTTTATTTAATTTCTCTTCTCAAGTCAAGTATATTCTTATTGGATTTCAGTCTGGTTGACCTACCCAGTGATGACAAAGCTGTGTTGACGTCCCCCCAAATTATTGTATTTTTATTAATTTTATTTTTCAGATTTGTCCACAATTGTATTAAATATTTTGCTGGCCCTTCATTCAGTGCATATGTGTTTAGGGGAGTGATTTCTTCCTGCTGTACAGACCCCTTGATTAATAAAAAATGTCTATCTCTGTCCGTTACAACATTCCTGAATATAAAGTTTACATCATCTGATATTAGTATGGCCACTCAGCTATTTTTAGGTGTTGTTTGCTTCAATCATTTTTCTCCTGCCTTTTATATTTATTTTTTATTGTCTTCTATTTATTTATTTATTTATTTATTTTTATATATTTTTATTTAAACACCTTGATTACATAAATGATTGTGTTTGGGTTTCAGTCCTGTAAAGAACACCACCCATCACCAGTGCAACATTCCCATCACCAATGTCCCAAGTCTCCCTCCTCCCCACCCAACTCCCGCCTGTACTCTAGACAGGCTCTCCATTTCCCTCATACATTCTCATTATTAGGACAGTTCAAAATGTAGTTATTTCTCTAACTAAACTCATCACTCTTTGTGGTGAGCTTCCTGAGGTGAACTGGAACTTCCAGCTCTTTTCTCTTTTGTGTCTGAAAATTATTATTGCAAGAATGTCTTTCATTTTTCTTAAAACCCATAGATGAGTGAGACCATTCTGCATTTTTCTCTATCTCTCTGATTTATTTCACTCAGCATAATAGATTCCTTGTACAACCATGTATAGGAAAATTTCATGACTTCATCTTTCCTGACAGCTGCATAATATTCCATTTTGTATATGTACCACAGTTTCTTTAGCCATTCGTCTGTTGAAGGGCATCTTGGTTGTTTCCAGAGTCTTGCTATGGTAAATAGTGCTGCAATGAATATAGGTGTAAGAAAGGGTTTTTTTGTATTGTATTTTTGTTTTCCTAAGGTATATTCCTAGGAGTGGTATAGCTGGATTGTATGGGAGCTTGATTTCCAGTTTTTGGAGGAATCTCCATATCGCTTTCCATAAAGGTTGAACTAGACAGCATTCCCACTAGCAGTGGATAAGAGTTCCTTTCTCTCCACATCCTCGCCAACACTGTTTATTCTAATTCTTTGTGATGTGTGCCATTCTCTGTGGTGTGAGGTGGTATCTCATCATTGTTTTGATTTGCATCTCCCTGATGATTAGTGATGTGGAGCATTTTTTCATGTGTCTTTTGGCCATTTGTATTTCTTCTCTGTCAAAGTGTCTGTTCATTTCTTCTCCCCATTTTTGGATGGGATTAATGTTTTTTTCTTGTAGAGTTCTGTCAGTGCCTTGTATATTTTGGAGATTATCCCCTTATCTGATGGGTATTGGGTGAATAGTTTCTCCCACTCAGTGGGTGGCTCTTGTATCATGAGCACTATTTTCTTTGAGGTGCAGAAGCTTCGCAGTTTAATATATTCCCATATGTTAATCTCTGCTTTCACTTACTTGGAGAGTGCAGTTTCCTCCTTGAAGATGCCTGTAAAGTCCTGGTGTGTTTTGCCTATGTGCTGTTCTATATATCTTATTTTTTGGGGGATGATATCGAGGTCAAGGCTGTCCTCTCTCACCAGTCCTATTTAACATAGTACTGGAAGTACTTGCTATAGCAATTAGCCAAGAAAAAGATATCAAGGGAATCCAGATAGGAAAGGAAGAAGTCAAGCTCTCACTGTTTGCAGATGACATGATACTCTACTTAGAAAACCCTAAAGACTCTACCAAAAAGCTTTTAGAAACAATAGACTCATATAGCAAGGTGGCAGGCTACAAAATTAACACACAAAAATCAATGGCCTTTCTATACACCAATAGTAATAAGGATGAAATGGACATTAAGAAAACAACCCCATTCACAATAATGCCACACAAACTCAAATATCTTGGAATCAACTTGACTAAAAATGTGAAGGACCTATACAAAGAAAACTATAAAACTCTGCTCCAAGAAATAAGAGAGGACACATGGAAATGGAAATGCATACCCTGCTCATAGATTGGCAGGATTAACCTCATCAAAATGGCAATACTCCCCAACACATTATACAGATTTAATGCTATTCCTCTAAAGATACTCATGACGTTCTTTAAAGAAGTGGATCAGGCACTTTTGAAATTAATTTGGAACAATAAACACCTTTGAATAGCTAAAGCAATCATTGGGAAAAAGAATATGGGAGGAATTACTTTCCCCAACTTTAAACTTTACTACAAAGCAATATTTATCAAAACAGCATGGTATTGGAATAAGGACAGGCCCTCAGATCAGTGGAATAGGCTTGAATACTCAGAAAATGTTCCCCAGACATACAATCACCTAATTTTTGATAAAGGAGCAGGAAACCCAAAATGGAGCAGGGAAAGTCTCTTCAACATTTGGTGTTGGCACAATTAGATAGCCACTTGCAAAAAATTGAACTTAGACCTTCCAGCTAACATTATGTATGAAGGTAAAATGCAGACTTTTATTTTGAGTCAATGTTTGTTCTGACTATTCAGGTGCTTTTCTTGTAGGCAGCAGAATGTTAGATTGAGTTTTTTGATCCATTTAGCACTCTGTTTCTCTTAACTGGTGAATTTAGTTCATTGACATTGAGAGAAAGAATTGTCCTGGGAGTTAGTGCCATCTTTGTATCAAAGTTTGGTGTGTCTTTTGGTCAGTCTTGTTTTAAATTAGGTCTCTCAATTTTTCTTTTAAGACTGTTTTGAATCTGTAAATTTCTGAGCTCTTGTTTGTCTGTGATACCGTGTATTCTTCCGTCAAACCTAAATGTGAGTTTTGTTGGGTACAGTATTCTAGGCGAAGCATTTATTTTATTGAGTTTTGTTTCTCTGTACCACCACTGCTTTCTGGCCTTGCGTATTTCTGGTGACAGGTCTGCTGTAAATCTCAAGGATGTTCCCTTGAATGTAATTTCCCTTTTTGATCTTGCTGTTTTCAGAATTCTGTCTCTATCTGTGGGATTCGTCACTGTAACTAGGATGAGTCTTGGGGTATTTTTTCTGGGGTCTGTTTTGGTTGATACTCTTCGGGCTTGCAGGATTTGATTGCGTATATTCTTTAACTCTGGAAGTTTCTCTTTAATGATATTCTTGACCGTTGATTCTTCCTGGAAATTTTCTTCCTTGGTCTCTGGGACTCCAATGATTCTTAAGTTGTTTCTGTTGAGCTTATCATAGACTTCTATTTTCATCAGTTCCCATTCTTTGACTGATTTTTCCATTGTCTGTTTATTTGCTTTAAGTGTTTTTCCAATCTCTCCTGCTGTATGGGTTCTTTTTTTATCTCATCTTCCACAGCACCAATTCTATTCTCAGCTTCTGTTACCATGTTGGAGAGCTTATCCATTTTCTCATTCAATTTGTTTACTGAGTTTCCAGGCCTATTATTTGACCTGCTATTTCAGTTTAGAGTTTTGTGATTTCTGTCTTCATATTTTCTTTGTTCTTATTAGTGTTCTGTTCAACTCATTCCATGGTTTCTTTGAGTTCTTTGAGCATCTTTCATATTTCTTCTCTAAATTTATATGAGATACTGTTTAGTTGGTTGCCCATTTTCTGGTCATCAGAATTGTCTTCTTCATTTTCTATATCTAATGCTGGCCTGCATTGTTTCCACATTGTCACACTTGTGTTGTGGGTTTTTCTACGTGTTATGGTGGTATTCATGGCTAAATGATGTGTGAGGCCATGCTCCTCTGGCTCCACCCTTTCTGGGTGGGTCGACTTGCCTCCAAAGAAGGAAAGCCCTCAGTGAATGAAGCCTCACACAGGAACAAATTTTAGGCCTGAGCATGCAGCAGAGAAGACAGTCTGAGGAGAAATGCTGGGCTTTCATGATCCAGCACATTTCTTAGTGTGATTTTTTTCTTCTTGTTGCAGTGATGTTCTTTCATTAGAAAGAGTGCATGGCCATGCAGCTATGTGGAATGGCCGTGCTCTTCTGGAGCCTCTGAAAGAGTAAATTTTCTGGACCCTTTTCAACCCACTCCCAAGAGGTTCAGGAGACAGGACAGGAGACAAACACCCACAGGAGCACTCACAGTTTCTGGCCGTCGGGCTCCACTGGGCAGGCATAGATTTTCCCAGCCTGAAGTCAAAAACAGGGAACCTGCTTTCTGAGAGATACTGCTTATAGCTGGTTTTCACGTTTGGAAGGAGTTCCTTGGCATTCCAGGCCGTGAATGAACCTCTGGGATAGCGAATTTTTTGGGCCCTTTTTGGCCCACTCCTAAGAGGTTCAGAAGACAGAACAGGAATCAAACACAGAGAAGCAACACTCACAGTTTCTCCCTGATATCACTTTTTGAATAGATTTTATTGGCCATAGAATGTGCTGAAGGAAAACAAAATAGACTAATGAACATTCACTGTTCATTAGAATTATATCACTGAAAAATTAATGGCTTTTATTTTCTGACACATATATGGCTACAGAATATTCTAATAGTTAAAAATTTGTCAAATATCATTTAAATTTGATGCAAATTCACCTGGCCTTTGCTTTACTTTGGTCCTATCCTTTTCCCCTATCTTTACATTCGCTATACACTTATCTCTGCATTGGGGGAGTGAGATGAGTCTTCCTAGTTATTCCCATTGTGTGTCCTGTTTATATGGGAGCTGTTAAGTACCTGGACCTTAGTCTGAACAATTGCATCTACATTAGCTATGTTCTATTTCTGGACTCAGAAGAATCTATGAAAAGTGAGACCTGGCATTCTTATCAACATACAGAGGGTAATTGTATTAAAAATTGGAACAGGTGGGAGAGATGTTGCCACCTATGGGGCAATCTTTGATGAGTAATAGACAAGCAAACAGCAGATTAAGACTCTGACTTGCTCGTTCAGGGAAACAATTCTGAGGAAAGAAATATTCTTCTGGGAGCCAGAGCAGTGGCACAAGATGTAGGGTGTTTGCCTTGCAAGTGCTAACTTGGAAGGACCACAGTTCTATCCACTGGCGTCCCATGTGGTCCCTCAAGCCAGGAGTGATTTCTGAGTGCATAGCCAGGAGTAAACCCTGAGTGTCACCGGTGTGGCATCAAGACAAAACAAACAAACAAACAAAAAGAAATATGACTCTGGAGATGCTCTTCATTTGTAAGCAATTTTATATTTTTTAAAGTTATTTCCAAGTTAACTACTTTTCTCCTTTTATGTATTTTCCTTTCTCTTTGCTTTATTTTTTTCATGTAGTCATTCATGTACCACTGAGCCTTCAATCACATACTCCCTAACATTAGTGTTTGAGCTCTATGTATGTTAGGTTTTGAAATTGTCTTTTATCTAGTTTTCATTTTCTGCAGTTTCTTGATGACAACATTATTTTCAGATACTGTGTTTCCTTGTTCATGCTGTTGACTCAAAAATATAGCATGATATACCAGACTCATGTCATGTCATATATAAAACAAGGAAAACATATTAGTATATAAATATTTATTTCCTTCATAAAAATCAAAATATAACATTTGTACACACTTCTTACAGTTTTGATCAGCATGCCTTCAATGATTATGGTTTTACAATGAGAATGCCTCTACATTGAGAAAATAGAAACAGAGCATCTTTTCTTTTAAAAATAAACTCTTTATTTTCAAAACGTGGCCATAACTATTCTGTTTAATTTTCCTTACTTGAAAATTAGCTAATTTATCTGCTTTTACTTAGACATTTGAATGCTGGGAGAATATTTTTTGACAGATAGAATTCTAAAACATTAAAACTCCTGTATTCTGGTTGGCATGAGGAAAGGGCTACTCATTTATTCAGGAAGTTATAATGCTACACTAAAATGTCACAAAATGATAAAATCTCCCCTATTTTAAACTTTTGGGAGAATAAAGAAGACTCAGAGAAATCAAATTATTTTTCCAGGCTAAAATACTGTAAATCTAGTAACTCAAAATTCAGATACCTATGATAAAACTTTTTTTAATCCACATCAATATTTCTTTTAATCAATCTTACCCCCAATAGCTTGCTGCCTTTTATGATTCATAGTATTACTGTCTTCTTGAATAAAATAATAGTTTAAATTTTTCCTTTCTATGAATATTTTTCTCTTATGTCAGATGAAAATGGACACATTTTCATTTGCATAGGTAAATTCTCTGAGAGCAAAGAAGTCATTTAAAAGTCCGTTTATTTCCTCAGGTTATGGATATTGTGAAGACCCTCCAAGAAGATATGATAAAGAATTGTGCAACAGCTGAAGAAGAAATCTTATTCCTTCTAGGGCAATCACATCAAGATGTCTTAATTAGCTAGTTAATATCTTAATCAGCTAAAGATACTAATACTAAATACTTAAATTCTGTAAAAGTTTTGTGACTGTATCTAACATATTTAAAATTATTTTAAATCAACTCATCATGATACAGAGTTTTTCATAGTTGATAGTTGAGTGTCAATCATACGATGTTCCAACACCCTTCATTCACATCATCAGTGTTCATTTCCCGCCATCAATTTCTACATTTTTTCCTCCAGTCCCCCCAGCATGCTTCTTAAGCAAATACTTTTCTTCTTTTTATCTCTTTTTTTGGGGGAGGATCACACCCAGCATTGTTACTCCTTGCTCTACATTCAGAAATCGCTCTTGGTGCCTCAGGGGACCATCTGGGATGCCTGGATTCAAATCACTGTCCTTCTTCATGTAAGGTAAACGTCCTACCTTTACGCTATCTCCCTGCCCCAATTGTCTCTCTCTTTTTTTTTAACTTCTTTTTTCCTTTAGGCACCCTGGTTTGCAATATTGATACCGAGCTGGTTCCTTTCAGGTCACAATGATCTCTAATATCTTTTTATCTATGAATATATTTTTTTATCTTGTATTCATTTTTATATATAAAAATACTAACTCTAATTGCTAATATTACTTGTGATTATGTACTGCTTTCTTGCAACTTTTAGAAAACTGATAAAGGTAGTATATATTTGAACTATGTGAATCTAAGGCATGCTCTTTTCCACATAAGGAAAAAAAGTATAACTTTTGTCTATGAACTACTAACAGATTCTTGTTAACTAGACTCTGTTGATAACATACAAAAAGTGAATTGATTTTTTTAACTAATTGAAAGTGATCATGAACCAGGGTTTTATTTTCTTGATATATTAATTAAATAAGCTATGAAAATAAAGGACATTAAGGATTAATATTGATGTGAAGTGGATGCAGAGTCAGGTGAGGGGGTGTTGTGATAGGGAAAGAAGACAGGCATCTGCAGATTATTGAACAGAATCTGAATATAAATGAACAGCTACAGTTAAAATCTGGACTGTTTAAGGGTCAACTGTATTGTCAAATGCCTTGGAAGTATGCTATTTTAAGAGTTACTGCATTATATGCACATTGAAGGTATTTGAAGTCAAATTTGTTTAATATTTTACAAAAAGTTTATTAGAGTGGGAAAACAAAATCTAATGAATTAAATACTAGTGGTTTTACTTAAATATTATTTGGATATAAAACATGCAGATATTAAATCATGATGTATTTATTGTGTAAACACCAGTTTCTCCTGATCACAGTAACAATAAGAAATGTCAACAAAAAATGTACAAGTAAAATGAGTGGGATCCACTCAAGTAAAGTACAGGTCTATAAAAAGTACAAATAAAGGTGAACCATGTCTTAGCATCTTTTTTGTGGCCCTTGACAATTTTGACCTTTAACATTTCTCAAAATAGGTGACATTGATTAACAGGTCATCATTGTCTCCTTCATATCCTTTTCCTTTCTGAGAGAGACTTCGTAAAAGTTTTACAGCATCTTTTATGCATAACTCATGGGCTCATCTTCCACTGTAAAAATCTATTTCTGGGAGCACTGATTTATAAAAGCAGTTACAGTATGATAATGTCAGAATGAATGCTTTACCACTTTCTTTAATTGTAGGGATTATTCTAAAACTTAGCATGAATTCAGTTATGGTCATATTTAGAATTATGTTGCTTCTGAACAAAGAAACCAAAATAACCTCAACTAATTTCAAGATTAGCTTTGCAAGATAAATTGAAAAGAGAGGCTACTAGATAGAAAGAATCATTATATCTAGATTTATGACCAGTATAAGATTTAGTACATATTTCTACTTTCTGGTTATATCCTCCAAGTTTTACTTTACTCCCAACAGTTAACTTGTTAAGTTTTTTTTTTATTTTTCAATTGGTTTACAAATTTGTAATTTTCTGCTTCCAATATTTCCAAAGGCAACAATTCTGGCTTGAATACCTTGGTCACAACTTTTATTTGTAGGAGTTCCCTATATAAATGCCTTTATTATTTCTTCATGATCTGTTTGCTACTCAGTAAAAGATATACTCCTACAAAGTAGTTCCTTAGTAAGAAATACTTTCTAGCAAGAACTTTCAAATACAATTATCTTCTAAATTTTATCCACATGCAAGTATACATTTGAAACTGGGTTAAGCCATGTTATCTTGCTTTAGACTTCCTTGTTCCACAGAGATTTTGTTCATTGCAAAATTTTACAGAATATCTTAGAGCTAAGTTTCTTTCTATCCAAAGTCAAAGTAAAAAGTAAATTTCTTATTAAATTCTGGAGCTAATTTTAAATAGTCCTAATATTGATTTAGTATAATAGTACACCTACATGTGCAATTAGAAGTTAAAAAAAGATGTAAAACTTATCAAACATGTTAATGACAATCTTTATAGATCTATGATTCACTATTTCTACCTATATGCAGATTAAATAATATTGGAACACTATCAGTACAAAAATGTGCTGCATTTTTTTCTATTTAAATGTGGATACTTTTATATTCTCTCAATTTTAATTATATCTTTCCTACTCTTTCTCTTGTAAGTATATGTCACTAAACTTGAGTTCCATCATTTTTTGTTTTAATTTTTTTTCTTTTATAAATTTGATTGATTGATTGATTGATCTTTGAGCCATCCCCAGAGGTGCTCAGGGGCCACTCCTGGCTCTGCACTCAGAAATCGCCCCTCGTAGGCTGGTGGACAACATAGGATGCTGGAAATTGAACCAGTCTCTCCTTGCTTAGCCGCATGAAAAACGCCCTACAACTATGCTATCTCACAGGTCCCTAATTTTCTTAAATTTCTTTGGGGGGTATTTTTCTTTTTTGAGGGGGCACCCGGTGGTGCTCAGGGGTTACTCCTGGCTATCTGCTCAGAAATAGCTCCTGGCAGGCACGAGTGACCATATGAGACGCCAGGATTCGAACCAACCACCTTAGGTTCTGGGTCGGCTGCTTGCAAGGCAAACACCACAGTGCTATCTCTCCGGCTCCCTGGGGGTCTTTTCCATCTGTCTCTTTCTGTCTCTCTCTCTCTCTTTCTTCCTTCTTTTCTTTCTCTCTTTCTCTCTCTCTGTCTCTCTCTCTCTTTCTTCCTTCCTTTCTTTCTTCCTTCCTTCCTTCCTTCCTTCCTTCCTTCCTTCCTTCCTTCCTTTCTTTCTTTCTTTCTTTCTTTCTTTCTTTCTTTCTTTCTTTCTTTCTTTCTTTCTTTCTTTCTTTCTTTCTTTCTTTCTTCTTTCTTTCTTTCTTTCTTTCTTTCTTTCTTCTTTCTTTCTTTCTTTCTTTCTTTCTTTCTTTCTTTCTTTCTTTCTTTCTTTCTTTCTTTCTTTCTTTCTTTCTTTCTTTCTTTCTTTCTTTCTTTCTTTCTTTCTTTCTTTCTTTCTTTCTTTCTTTCTTTCTTTCTTTCTTTCTTTCTTTCTTTCTTTCTTTCTTTCTTTCTTTCTTTCTTTCTTTCTTTCTTTCTTTCTTTCTTTCTTTCTTTCTTTCTTTCTTTCTTTCTTTCTTTCTTTCTTTCTTTCTTTCTTTCTTTCTTTCTTCTTCCCTTTCTTCTTCCCTTTCTTCTTTCTCTTTTTTCCTCCTCCAACCCCCTCTTCTCTCTCTTTTTTCAGTCTCTTCCTCTTTCTGCCTCCCTCCCTTCTTCAATAGGAAGTTTAACACTGGGGATAGTGTAGGTGGGTGGGAGGTAGAATAGATCAAGTAAGGGAACTTTGTGACAATGATAGAAGGAGGTAGTCACTCTAGACTAAAATTAATTCCTGAAAAGAAGTAAAGTGATATCTGTGAAGCCCAATCAGTAACAATATTATCAACTACAAGACCTAAAAATGTAGGGGAGGGAAAGATATAAGAAAAAGTTTTCTGACAACAAGGTGCTATGAGAAGTGGCAGAGAAATTGGGGATATTGGGGGAGGGAAGTGAACACTAATAAAAGGATTTAGGTTGGAACATTGTATGCATGAAACTCAAGAATAAATTCATAATTCATGGTGATACAATTTTTAAGTGACTGGCTTTATGACAAGAACCAATAATACTATTTTAAATCAAATTATTACACGTATTATATATAAGGTTATATATATATAAGGTTACGTATTTGATTCTTTTAACAAGGCTATATTCTGTGTTTGCTATTCCTTTTCCTAAAGCTAATTTTCTAAATATCAATTCACAATTTATAAATTTTTGCCACACATTCTTTTTTTAATTTTTTTAATAGAAATTGCCTCAGATGATTTATAACTGAGTTTTATTATTACTTCAATTTACATCTTGGAGGTGAGAATTAGGAACACTGGGAATCATTTTTATATGAATTTAGAATCGCATTTAGGGGGGTGAAGAGAAATATTCCTGCCAACATTCCATTAGTTTCCTTCTTGTTAAACATGAAGATTTTGATGTGTTAATCATGTGTAAGGCTCTGTGTTGAGGAGTGCCAACAACAGTTACAGTATTCTCTTATAATGTATTTTTCCATAAAACTACATTATTGATTCATTTAAGTAACTGAGTTAGAGAAAGTATTAAAAATCTTGTTCTCCATCTGTAGAAGGACAGAAAAATGTGTCATAACATAAGCTATTTAGTTTTTATATCTTGAGCAAACTGTCACTGTAATCAAGATAGCATCTTTTGGCTATTGATATAAAACTTTCCTGATTAGATACAGAAATGGTGACCATCAAATTAAGAAATAAACATTCTACTTAATTAAACATTATGTTTAATTATATGTATATATATACTATATATATACACATATATATGTATACATATATATACACACATATATATATTTCTAAAGGAAAATACTAGAGGTTGCCTCATTAATTTTAATATATATATACTAATAACTCTCAGTAAGTTCCCATTATAGCACTGAACAATAGTATCCCTCTTGATTCTATTTTTAAGCTTATGGTATATGGTTTAGGATAGTAGCTAATGGTTAAATATTAAAGTAGATTAAAATAAACATCTATTTTTGAGACTTTATTTACTTATAATTAAATAACAACATGACTTGATCATGAAAAGTATGAATAATTTTGTAATATCAATCCTATACATTATATTTATAGAATTAAAATTATAACAATAAAACCTGATATTTGTCCCTTTAATAAAACAGAAAAGGTGACTAAAGAAGCTAAGGGTAAGTCAGTGATATTTTTCTCAAAAGTGCTTCCCAGATCAATGTTGGGCTTTACTTGAGATGTCCATGCTCTTTTACTTCCTTCTTCCATTGTTTCTCTCAACTTTTACTCCCAAAGAATAATCTGTTAGTATGTAATCAGAGCTTGCTTTAATTCCTTCTTTTAGAAAATTTAATATAAGACAGTACTAGGAGGGGCCTCAGAAGTTGTTTCTAGGACAAGGTTCTGGAATTGAATATTACAGTTTTTCTAATTTTCCCACTGTTGGATATTTTATTCTCTGAAGTGATGTACTAACAGTCATAACTTGTACAGTTAAATAGAAAAAGGGAGAACTTGATATAATTCATTGGGTGTTTGAGATATAACAGTAGTTAGGAAACTGTTGTTAAATTTATTGTAATATTATGTAATCAGTAATCATTATTTGAAACTTAAAAATACCAAGCTCAAGAGATCAAATATAAAGGCAGAAGATATGTAGATCTCAGTGCTGTTAAAGGTTGTAAAATGACCAGTTAATAACCAAACATAAGTAGCAGGGCATCAGAAATTAAAGAATAGTAGTTCATCAAATCTCTGCCAAAGTATAGAATCTAATAAGGAAAAACTGGATTTTTGTTTGTTTGTTTATGTTTTGTGAACACATCTGGTGATGCTCAGGGGTTACTCCTGGCTATGCTCTCAGAAATGGCTCCTGGCTTGGAGGACCATATGGGTCACTGGGGATTGAACTGAATGCAGTCCATCCTAGGCTAGCGCTCCCAAGGCAGATGTATTGCACCACCACTCTGACCCGGAAAAAGTGGATTTTAAGAAACTTGATATTCTAGGTTCTCTTGAATCCATTAAGCACAAACAAATACCCATCTTTATTCTACTTTTTGTTTGAAGTCCACCCATAGCCCTTCACATGCTTGATTTACAAGACAATGTTAGTCCTCTTTAGGGCTAGTATAAATTCTTGGTTTCTTATTCCCCACATTCCCTAAAACCAGGAAATTAGTAAGACAATAAACTTAAATAGTAAGCAAAATTAAAGCTCAGTGGTAAAGACAGTTTCTTTAGTAAAATGAATGAACTGTTTCTGGTGAGACATTATTCTGTAAATGAGAGTGTGAATTTTTCTGTTTCTTTTTTAAATGATAAAAAAAATAAAATTAGAAATAGTTCACAAGTGATATCACAAAAATTTTCCAAGTCTTACATTTTTTTCTTGGTCAAAAAGAATTTTTAATTGGCTTTACTTCATATAGTGTCATCATCATTGGTCAGCCATGTTGATGACATCATGTTGATAAGTAGGGGTTCCAGAGAGATAGCACAGTAGGTAGGGTATTTGCCTTGTATGTAGTTGACCAGAGTTTGATTGCATATGGTTCTTCAACCTACTAGGATGATTCTTGAGCTAGGAATAAGAACTGAGCACCATATTGACCCCTCTGCAAAAAATAAATAAAATACTAATCCCTGATATGTAGAATTTACACACACCAAAAGAGAGAGCCTACTCCAGTGGTGTTTTTAAACTCTATTTTTCTGGGACTACTCAGGACATCTCTCTCATAGTCAAGGAATATTTACTGAACTTTGTATCTCCTTCCACTAAAAAAGAAGCACTATTGATAGATTTCTTCAAGTCCATATTTAAAATAATGACTTCTACCTACAATTAAATAATATATGGAAGGTCAAGAATTAAAAAAGTAGATGAACAATAAAGTTGGTTGCCACTGTAGATAGTTCTACCCAAAGCATCAGATGACTAAGTAAACTACATGATTCTAGAGTATTTGTGGTTTATAACAAAACAAAACTACATCTTGTAGAGTTTTCTATAAACTCCAAAAAAAAAAAATCCTTGCAATAGAAATTCTTCATGTCCCAGAATAAGGTCATGACATCGGTGACAGGAAATTATAAGGCATTAGAGAAGTAGTTACTAAAAACACTAGATTTAGACTACACAGCTCTGGTATTCCAAGTGAACTTCTGACCAGAGCATTCAATAGGAGCTGTTGTTTTCAGGACATTTCAGTCATGAGTCTGGGATGACTGATGAAGAGCTGATGATTACATTTTAATATTTTCTTCATAACTCAGTAATTGCTATAAGTAGGCAATATTACAGGCCTTAGTGAGAAATAGTCTTGTTTTCAAACAAAAAGTACATCAAAGATTTATGGAAAGAACTTACAGCAAGGAAAAGTAATTATTCCTAAACCAATTATTCATATTAGATCATTATTGATATTGGGTATTATAGACATAATTATTAGGTAGAATTATTAATAGATATAATTATTCACATTAGATAATTCCTAAACCAATTATTTATATTCTATTCGTTAAAATTCCTGACTAAATTTTGTTGATCTTTCATCAGTCTTTTTTATTATTTTACCAAACAAATGAAGACAAAGTTATAGAGCATTTTCTTTATCCAAAAATGTCCTCAGTATCCTCTGAGAATAATTTTAGATAAGAAAGAATAATCAAGCTGCATCTACTCTCCCTTCCCATTAGGTAAGTCAAAATATTGACTTATAAAAATAAAAGTGACTCATTGTGATTCATGACTCTAAAACTTAATATTAATATTTAGCTTTCACAATTTACTGTGAATATTAATGATTTTATAGGTAATTGAACTATCCTAGCGGGTCACAGACTAATATACACAATTATATATATACATATATCATATTTGTCTGATTTTCTGTGCATTGAAAGTTTTCCTGATCCATGAGTCATGTCACTGCATATTATCAAGGTATTTACAAAAGGAATAATCAAGTCTTTCACGGAGACTAAAAGTTTGCCTTTATCATCTCATTTTGGGTTTTCTCAAAGACATCTAAATGAATCTAAGGAGCACAGACACTTGAGTGAAAGGACCATGGAAACTGTGGGATATTAAGCAACAAATGTGAAGCTTCAAGCTGTAGTAGTGTTTCAATTGTATTATGTAATGGTCACATTACATACTTCATGTTCATACTTGGTCCATTGAGCTCTGCTTATTTAATTTATTCTTAGTTATAAAAGGAAAAAAGTAAATTAAATCAGTAAATGGGCCATTAAAATCAAAAGTGGAAGAGTGCCTTTATTATTTGTTTAATTTGCTAATTAGATCATATAGCCCATTTAAATGTTTAAGATAGAAAGGAAAAGGAAACTGCACACTGAATTTTAATGAAATGGCCTATTAATTTACTTATTTATTCATTTTGGAAGAAACTGGCTTGAATTTAATGGCTCTTACCATTGAGATAGAACAATAAATCTCCAAAACTTAGAAGAGTATAATGCTTATTGTGCTTATTCAGACTGCTTCTAGAATGTATTTTCTTCATTGCTTCATAGTTAATTCTACATTTTAATTATATCTATTTTAGGAAAAGTATGTGTACCTCTCATTTGATAAGGGTTTTTATGCATTTTAGTAATTAATTAACATATAATTAGGAACATATAGAATACATTTTATTTATATATTTTTGCTAAGAGAATAAAATATTTCTTAGTATATGCTTTAATTGAGCAAACTCTGTCCTATCTCGTCTATTCCTTTTTCATAGTCATTTTATTGAATCATTACCAAAATCATTTGCTTATTTACCTTGCATGACTTTATTTACACTGCAACAACATCATTCATTGTAGCCAACACCTTATGATTCAATGAATTTAAAACATTTGCTCTTTGTCCCTTTACAGAAAAGTTGCAATGACTCCTACATAATCTACTGTTTTATATGGAGTTACAAACATCCCAAGCTGTTTAATTGATTATACTCTCAGGAGAACTCACACATGTTAATCACATATTTTATTTCCTTTTTTTTCATAAATTAAAACCATTGTAGTATTTTATTTAATCTATTGAAGTATTTTATATGAATCATTTAAAATAATTATATTGCATTTATTGATTACATATTATGTATACAGATGAAATACAGTACAATATATTAATGTAAGTAACATTTTTATAATTTGTAGGGTAGCTATTTCAATTAACATAAATAAATAAATAAGACATACATTGTATAAATGAATTGTTTATGGATTAGGCTTGGCAGTCACAGAGGACCACTGTATAGGAAGTCACATATACACATATACACGTCTACATATACACTGATTTTAGAGACCTATTATAATGTTATCCTTCAAATCTAGGGCATTCCATTTTTTTTCCTTAGAAATAGTCAAGAATTAAGAACATTTTTTGGATGATGTTAAAAGATATATATGTATAACTACAGAGGCAGGGGCTCAGAAGACCCAACATGCCAGGACTTCTTATTCTCTTCGACTGGTATTTTGGGGGGACTGGGTAGGACAGCTAGCCATAGGACCCCTGGGCTGACCACTTATTCCAGGGGACTGAGATCCCCCCACGCAAGACTGATCTTCAGGGCCAGGCCTGGTAAATCAGGCCCTGAGGGGAGGGTGTGGGAGAGAAACTCCTCCCCAATGCATACACAAACTACAGAGGCAGGGGCTGGGCTCAACATGCCAGCATTTCTGATTCTCTTCGACTGGTATGTTGGGGGCTCTGGGCAGGACAGCTAGCCATAGGACCCCTGGGCTGACCACTTAGTCCAGGGGACTGGTCTTCAGGACCAGGCCTGGTAAATCGGGCTCTGGGGGAGAGGGGGAAGGAGAGAAACTCCTCTCATATGCATACTGAACCCCATTCAGGGGTTCTTTTCTTACTAGTATTCATTTTCAAAATCGCTCAGGCACATTTGGAAAAATACTATACATACAAATAAATTCTTATCTAATAGAGATTGGAACACACAAATCTTGTAGTGCAATGAGACCTTACACTTTGAACATTGATATAATGACCTGGCACAGGCCTCAGAAGAATGGGCATCCTCCATTCACCCCTGAGCCAGGGAAGCTATCTATGAATCATCCAAGGTTTTTTATAACAACACCTGGAATCAATCCTCTACCAGGGAAGACCCTACCACTGCTCTGACATCGACCTGCTCAAAAGAGACTTCCCTTAGCACTAAGAAGACTTAACAACAACGACCTGCTTACAGGACAGGGCTCTCTGCATTGCCCTTTAATTGTGAGATGAAATGAGAGGACACTCAGCACCATTCTGACTGCAATATAGGATATGCAGATTCCAGGATCTTTAATACAGAAACATGATACCAACAACAGACACTGTGTGAAAAATAAAACTGTATTGGCACTATAGACAATAACTTGGATTGGAAAAACTAGTTTGCCTGGAGCCTAGAGTTGGTCTTATGCCAGAAAACTTCAGGGGTAAGGTCTCCTTGTATTTAGGCCAAGGCTTTTCCTTCCCATGTCCCTCATATATTGGTGGGTCTATGCAAACAATAATTGCCACTCTAACACCGTTTTTAATGTACTCCTTAGACTCTAATCTTTAAGAAAAACAACCCACTTAAACTTCTGAGGTTAACTTATACTAATATGCATGTGCATAGAAATGTAAAAAAGTACTTTGCCTTCAATGTTTAAGGAGTTACATAAGTTTTATGGCTTTCCATTGCTTTGTGTGCTGCTAAGAAATATTATGTATTACAATCTGGGGACTTGAGGGACAAAGTAATTGTAATGGGTTCTATTTTATTTTTCTTAATGTTCTTTGGTTGAAAGTTCAAAGTTAAGATATCAGCAAGGGGACTTCTGGGTGATTGTCCTTCCACTGTAACTTTACCTTGTCCTCTTTCTTTGCATCTTTGTTCTTATAATAAAAATAAAAATTAAAAAAATAAATAAGACATATTTCCTAGAAATTATCTTTTAATGTGGAACCTCTGAAAACTGATCAGAAATGTGATCTGTGTGAATTATATTTATGAGTGTGTGTTTTATGTGTTTTTCTATTCTTTTGGCACTAAACATAAACTAAATACTTTGCATGATGATGATGAAAAATTTTTTAAACATTTTTGATTGGATGGTATGAGTCTTTGGGATTAGAAAACCTATTTTAGCCAGAGACAATTGTTTAGAATTGAAGATTGTGGTGTTGGGTGATTTTCAGAGGGTGCACAAGAATTTTAGATTCCAAGAAAAAACATAACTGGGTAAGTCAACCAGTTCTGTGGGTGGGTCTTGTATCCAGGAATTTTGCCCGTCTGCATGAGGTCAGGATTCTGGGAGGTCTGTCTATGCAAGAAAAGAAAGCCAACCAGAAGGTTGAGTAGGCATGAACTGGGTCCGTGGGTGGCATATGGAAAGTCAAAGCAAAATTATATACTTACACATTGGTTTCCCATCACATGAATAGGCTATCAACACAGTAATGCAGTTCAGAGGGAGCAGACTACTGGGTGGAGTGGCAACCATTTGGATTTCAAATGAAACATCAAAATTCTTAATATGACCCATGAAACAGTGAGAGAATAATGGCAAAATAAGGACTGATGGCAGGCAAAACTATTTTAAACCCAAGCAACAGAGATATTTCAATGAAACAGTGCCTATTTCGATGTCTTACAATTACAACTACTTAAAAATCTCCACTTTTCTAGGTTTCTCTATGAGATACTCCTCTCAAAATACAACATATAGATTTGACTAGTCCACAATTTGAAGTAGGTCTGATGATGGAGAAAAAGTATGGTCTCATATATAAAAGATTCCTTTGAGTTTCATAGTACACAGCCTAGTCTATTCTCTTGGGAATGAAGGAGAGCCCTAGAAGGATTGTCATACAAATTTCAAAATATATTTACTAAACTAAGATGTTGTAGTCAAAGGTCTTATCATGGGATTTTTCCAAAAATAAAAAGACTAACCTCCTCCAGTGTCAGATATTATAAAATCTCCATAAAAGACTATAATTGGGTAATTTGATTCATATGTCTATATTATAGCTTTTAATTTCTGCTTACTGCATGTATTTCATATCAGATATTGACTTTAGGGTTTCTAACACCAGCATGGCAACCCTCAATTTTCCTAGGAATTGAAAAACATGTTCTCTGTTTTCAATTAATCTGCTTTAGTGACTCAACAGGAAAGGTGAAAATCCTTTCCACATGTAAAATGATGATCCTGCTATTTTTTTTACAGCATTTTGTTTTCTTCCCCAAAATCTATTAAGCTGGAGGTATGTCCAATAGCATATCAATGGGGAATCATGTGGAATACATGTTCCAGGAATAATTATGATGATTGCCAATTAAATACTCTTGAAAATATTATATAAACTTGTGTTGTTATGGGAAATGGCAAGGGAATATTATGAACTCTAGATTTTAATTCTCAGTTCTAAATTTACATTCTCGCACACACATATAAACATCTGGGATTATTATGATTTATCTACTACTGGTATATTATTGACATATAAACTCATACATTAAATTGGAATAAAAGCTTTTAAATATTTATATCGGTGTTAATAATAGTCCTGAAATGATCAGGAATTACTCTGGCTCTGTACTCAAGGATTAGTACTAATAGGACAAGCTATATGCAAAACAAACATCTCAATCCCTCTAGTATTTTTCTTGTCCCTAGCCTTCATTGAGAAAGTCATACTTCTTTTATTTATTTGATTTTATTTTGAAGTCACAACTGGTGCTGCTCTGAAGTTACTCCTGAATCAGTGCTGAGGTGATGTTCAGGTGGTGCTTTAGGGTTACACCTAGGAATCTGCTGTGTAAAACCTTTTTATAGCCTTTAAACTATCTCCCTAGCCAGGCACACTATTTTAAATGCTGCAAAGAAATAACTTTAGGTTAATGAAATTTAAGTATAGACATAGTTTGTTAAATAATAATCTAAGTAATTATATATAATTGAATTGTACATCCTTTCTAAAGATGATGATCTTGAACATAATGATTGACATTCCACTGACTATAAAAATAGATATGTGATTTAATTAACTAGTAAGTCATTGGACATTATAAGATAAAATGCAAAACATGATAGGCTAAAAATGAAAAGAAAAAGTCAAGTTAGCTTAGAAGACTTTTACTTCCAGCAGAGTTAGATGACTTTTTCTTCCAATAGAGACATTAATAAACATTTATAAATTTTAAATTAAATTTTAAAAAATGTCAAGGAAATTAAGAAGAAAAAGATCATTTTTATTTTTTTGCTTTTTGTGCCACACCCAGTGACGCTAAGGGGTTATTCCTGTCTATGCACTCAGAAACCACTCCTAGCTTGGGGGACCATATGGGACATCTGGGGATCGATCCTAAGCTAGCACAGGCAAAACAGATGCCTTACCCCTTGCACCATCCCTCCAGCCCCTAAAAATACTTTTTTTAAGGATTGGATTTGACATTAGGAATATATCTCAAAAAATTTGAAATCCTAAACTCAATTTTAGCAAGAAATCCATATTAATTTGAGGTTATTTGGTAATTCTAATTCACTAACTACTTAATGTGCATTAATATTAAGTCAGTACATAAGGGACTAGTGAAAAGCATAGGTTTTAACCCAATCTTGTAATCTATATTTGCAGTCAATTGATTTCTAAAATGGTTTCAGATTTTATACAAGGAAATACGTAAAAGATTTTATTAAGTTATTCAAAATGAATGAGAAAATGTAACTACTACATAAACTATGATTTAGTAGTTGACCAGAATTTATTTTGTTGTTTTTCATCTTTATGTAAATTAAAAATGTGATAATGAATCTTAACTGAAATGTCAAGTACATAATAAAGAGTGATGAATTTGACAAAATATGTGGACATAATGTGTAGTGAATTGCTTTTGGAAACTCTAAAATAGAATTCCAATGAGATAAGATATCTTCAGTAATTGATGTGCTCATAATTACCATATAAGTGTTTCTCTCCTAGTTAAGGTATCTGCAAAATTAAACTGAAAATCAGAAAATTGGTTAGTAAATACAGTTACAAAAGCAAAGGCATTTGGTTATTTAATGAAACAGACAAAAACTGTGTATGGGCCTATGTATATTTGTGTGTGTGCAGTGAGTGGTTTGGGCGCACCTGGAAGAACTCCAGACTCACCCCTGGCTCTGTACTTAGGCATCACTCTTGGCAGGGCTCTACCCAAAATCAAACTTGGGTTGACTGTGTGCAAAACAAACACTTAACCCATTGTACTTTCACTTGGGCTTCTAATTTCTGTCTTATCAAGGACTTATAGAAATTGGACATTCAATCTGGAAAAATGTAGTCTTTTATATAGTCTGGGGTATTAGACTAATTGTCTTTTTTATTACCAAGAGATGATTTTATAAAGTATTTTATTGGCAAGTTTAGGAGACTACTAAGACATACAGATTAATATTCATAAAGAAAGTAACCTATGATCAACTTATAATAAGCACAAGAATTTTGGGAAGGCATGTCTTAATTACCAGGTCCTCTCTTCCCATCACCACTTGACCTCCCAGGGAAAAACGGGAATGTTATTCTTAACAGAAACTGCCAGGCTGTAGTCAGTGGAAAGGTGCTTTTATGAGTATGAAAAAAGGTTATATTCCACCTCTGCCTTTCTTTCTTAACCCTCTGTTTCTGGTTTATAAAATAACTTAACAGGGTTGCTGAGAAGATTAAACATACTAATGTCATATGGCAAGCACTCAATAAAAATATTATGATTTTTTTTTTTTTTGCCCTGAGAAGCCAGTCATGTTTTTTTTTTTTTTTTTTATAAGAACGGTGGTTGCGAAATCCATATCCCTTAGATGAACATGTGGGGAATGTGGGCAGTCGTAAGTATAGACCTGAAATCATTCAGAGGGAAACATTCTTTCCACTGTGGAGCTCTGGCAGGAATGGCTGCTGGGGTGGCAGCAGGAGTTGTAGTCATAACACAAGTCGTGAGAGCAACAAGATTGACCTGGCACTGAGGAGTAGTTGACAGCAGAGTGAATGAAAACTCATTTCAAGCTTCCAGAGAGCATCCAGAGGGAAAGCCTGGGTGGTTCTCAATCTCATATAGGAGTGTTTGGAGAATGAAGGATGGTGGTAAGATGTTAGATTCAGAATCTGAGTAGTTCAATAGCAGCTATTAGACTTTGGAGAAATTATTTATTATTTCAAAATCAAGCTTTTTTTTATAAAAATTATACATATTTATACCTGAATGTATTTGACCTGAATCTTGGACATCACATATGAATTGAATTAGTGATCATATTTAAAATGTGTGGCTTTTTTTAAATCTTGTCTTTTAAGGATCTATCTGTTTTGTTTGGGTGCTTGAAACAAAAACCAAAGTAATATGAATTTGTTGTTCATACTTAAGATGATTGAGTTTCTATATTCAAAGCATCCATTATCAAAATGCCAATAAATTCCATCTTAAAACATTTTGAATAAAAAATCTTTTTCTCTCAATTTATGAAATAATATCATTTATTTTCATGGAGCTGAGGCAAGCTAGTAAGTTTAAAAATATCTGCCCTCATCTATTTAGATAACAGAGCACAGAAACAGAGAGTACCAAAATATTTCAAGACCGTGGTTATTGTTTGGTTGTTGTCTTTATTGCTGTGATGCTTTTCGGGTTCTTTTGTTTGCTTTTTTAATAGTTTTTATGTTTTTGTTTCTTTTTCCCTTTTTTCTTAAATTGATATGTATAACCTCTAGAAGAATTCCTCCCGTTTCTTTCTTATTTGACTTTTACCCCCCCTCTTTTCAATTTCTTTTTCTTTTTTCTCTTTCTTTTTGTTTCCCTCCAAACAGAACCACGTAACTTGAACCATCTTGTTCTGCCTTATAAACTGAGGGGAAAATAATGGAGGGTACCAAGACCAAACAGTTGTATGTACATTGAGTAGAAATAAAAAATGATCATATTTAAACACCAAATCCAAAGCCAACAACAACAGAATCAAAGCCCAATCTATAACAAGCTAGAGACAGAGGGGACCACTTATACTAGCAGCTGGGGGTCAAAGGAGGGAGATATGGGATGCATGCTGGGAACGGGGGTGGAGGGAGGACATCACTGGTGGTGGGTATGCCCCTGATTCAATGTCCCTATGTACCTAAAATATTGCTGTTGAAGATTTGTAATTCACTTTGGTCAAAATAAAAATTATCTAATTAAAAATTGAAGAATGTGATTACTGGTTGCTGTTACAAATCTTATGTTTGCACAATGTACTTGATGGATAATAGCAGAAATGTATTGAGCATGTTAAAGACATGGTTGGGATGGGGCCAGAGAGATAGCACAATGGTAGTGTGTTTGCCTGGCATGCAGCCAACCCAGGACAAATAGTGAATTAAATCCCAGTATCCCATATGGACCCCCTTGCCTTCCAGGAGCGTATTTTGAGAGCAGAGCCAGGTGTAAGCCCTGAGCACCGAAGGGTCTGACTCCAAAACAACAAACAAACAAAAGACATGATTAGGGAAGGATGTCAAGATGGTGGCCTATTATTATTATTATTATTATTATTATTATTATTATTATTATTCAGAGATAAAGAGAACATAATTCATTGTTCAGGGGAAGAGAATATTTTACTGTGTATTTGTCTGCATGTCTTTCTAACTGAAGTCACCAAGAAATAAAAGCATAACATTAAAATCTTGACACAAATTGCAGCAAGAATTTTTCCTTCTCTGCCTCTGTTTCTAGATTTAATTAGTTGATTATTGAATATTTGGCTTCTCTAAAGAACAAATTAATCTTTAGACTATAAATGACAAATATGCCTTAAGATAATGCTATCCAGAAAAGGAATGCTGAATTTGCTAAAATAATTGTTTCAATATGTGTCTTTGATTGTAATAATCATTATTTCAGTTCATTTCGTGGAACATAGGACATGAAATTTAAATAAACTGAAGTAACTTGATAAATTGTTGTTGTTTGTATTTTCATCTCAGCTTATTCTTTGAATTTACTGTGTAAAAACACTGCCTATAAACCTCAGGGAGCTAAAGAGAAATTATTTGTATTCTGTTCACTCTTTTAGCCATTTAGAATCAGTGACATAAAAAGTAATACCAAATTTAAATTTCCCAAACTAGGCTGATCAGTCTTCTCTCTGCCTAAAAAGGCAAATAGAGTGACTGAGAACAAAAACCATCTACTTTAGTACTGCAAGGGAAGTGATTAAACTAGAAAGGTGTGAAAGAAGGTCCCATAAGGCAATGTGGTGGCATATAAACAACAGAGCAGTTTCTGAGTTCAGGTAGCTTTTTTTCAAACCAGGAATCTCCTGGTTACAATGCATTCATGTCATGGTAATAACATACCATATCTCAATAACTTCAGTTCTCAAAAAAGGCAGTGATAGTAATAGAATCTACCCTAATGCTTGGCGATATTAAATAAATTACTAAATGGCATGCACTTAAATGTAGTTAGCTCTACATAAGTGTTGTCATTATTATGGAAAAGCAGTCATTTGTGCTCATGTTTTCCTTATATATTCCCTGTGAACTAATTTTCTGACACTATTATTCTAAGATTACAGTATTGACTATTGTCTCCTTCCCATCTTGTGTACATTTGTAAGGATGCATATTCATCTTGGCTGCCAGCCCTAACATCTGATTTTAATGGTTAAGGAAACAAAGATGTAATTTTGAGATGATGACTTTCTTTTTTTTTTTTGACATTTTTATAAATTAGATATATAAGAACTAGTAACTTCTGAATCAAATTATGAAAACTAATATGTTTAGAAAAAAATAGCTAAATATATTAAAATACGGTTATTTCTGAGATAATCCTTTTAACTGTGTCCTTCACCTAAAGTAATAGTATGGAATGTGAAGGCTAATTTAATTTTTCTAGCCTGAATTACTGTACTGTTTTAAATATAGTTTAATCATGGCTTGTTAAAGACATCTGTGGTGTAATGGAAAGTTGATTGGTTTTGAAATGAAATAATGTTTTCCAAATTGTTGTCTGTATGAAACAGGTCTTGCATGATGTTTACTAGTGATTTTTGAAACGAAGATTTTTTTTTTGGCCAAATAATTAGAAAAATGCCAAATTAGTAGATCTGAATTCAGAATTCAGCTCTGTGTCAACAACAAATATAAATTTGAAGGATGCACAAGTTTTCTGAATTTGATTTGTAACAAACCAAAAAAAAAAAACAAACAAACCACAGAGTAGCATCTTTGTTTTAGTTTTAGTTTTTGGTAAAGAAAACAGGATAACTTACAAGAAAATACCTGAAAATTGTACCCTTTGTTGAAATAACCAGTCTTTCTTCTATTCAGGATAATTCTTCTCTGCTGGTGCTTATCAACACTGGATGGAAACAGTGTTTGGAATGAAGCTCCTTTTGAATTAGTCCCTTAGCCTACCAGTTCTCCACCCCAACTGGTGGTCTTTGGTTTCTCAATAAAGATCAGGGTCACAGGAAGAAGCTGCTTGCAGTTTTGGTTTTCCGTAACTGAGCTATCTACTTGTTGGCCTTGTAGGAGAGAAAAATTTGCAGTGTAAAATGCTGAACCTGTATTATCTCCTTAGCCGTGTGTGGATTATTTCCTGTGTCTGCGTTTGCTTTCAGACTTGTGTCTCCTTAATCCTCTGGAATTGGGGCATGAAACTTTCATTCCATCTGGTGCCCAAACTGGAACCCAAGGACCCTAGAAGACCCCAACCATGGTGAGTTATTTGAACCTCTGGTGATTTATTACCATGAACTCTTTGAACTGGACTGAGTGTGCAGTGCCCTTTACCGGAACATTGGTGCACATGGCCCCTGTTCTGAATGTGGCAGAGACTTTCTCAGGAGGGACAGAAGCAGGCAATGAAGAAAAGAGAGCTGAAGACTCTGAACAATGTCCCAGAGGCTGATGCCCACCACCTTTCTTCTACCAAAGGTGCTTTGTGTGAGGACCTATGTCTCTAACCTGCAGGTCACTGATGGCATAGAAGCCAAAGAGAAAGCTGGATTGGAGGGAGAACAGCAGCAGGAAGATGAGTGAGTCCCCCACCAGCCGGATTCTAGCCCGGGTACTGAAGACCTTTTTGTCTCAAATGATTCAGCAGACTGCCACAGAAGGTGAAGATGGAGGAAAAGATGAAGAATCCAAGCCCAGCCGAAGCCCAACTGGAGTGAAAATGCTTTCAGAACCTCCTGCAACTTTCTTCTAAATTATCTCTCATTTTCATTTGCATTTGTCATTTTATTTCTAGTTAAACTGTTGTTCAACCTGTATAGATATTTATAGCTACTCTCTTTTTTCTATGTCCCACTGCAAACAGATAATTGTAAATTCAACTTTAGTGGTTTAATAAATTTAGCAATTTATTATCAAATTATATCTGCAAAGATAATTTAATGTCTTTGTCCACAGGAGTCATTGGGAAACTTGGATACTATAGACTCTTATTACAATTCTCATTATAAGAATGTTCTAGCAAACTTATTTTCAAATTGTATATTTATCTGCAGAAATATTCTAGTGATTTTGTTTAGGGAAGTTTATGGAAAAGAAACTTGGATGTTCTAGACTCATATTACAGTGCTTGGTGTAAGAATGTTTAAGAATTTTTCAAATTAAGTATATCTGAAGAAAGGTTCTAATGTTTTTGTTCATATATGTCTGTGTAACAAATATGTGGAAAAAGCTGATTGTTTTGAGAATTAATTTAACATTTGGTGCTTTTACAGCCAGATTTTACTGGTTTGTGCAAAATAAAAACCACTTTTCTAAGTTCTGTTCTGGGGTCCCTGTCTCTGGTAGAGAATAGTAGAACAAAACTTTTGTAGCCTTTTTCAATTTTTGTTTTGAACAGAGGGTGTAATTGTAAGTTGTCACCAAGAAAACAAAGAAATTCCCTCAACTTCCTTCTTTCTTCAAACCTATCCCTTTTATATGTAAAAGCCCACCTGGATCACTCTACCCTCCCCTACTTTGTGTAATTTGTACTGGAAGAATAAAGAAAGGTCAGTCTGGCTTTGACTCCATGCGAGACCATGAGTAGAATATTAACAAAAGAAAAACTAACTCTATTACTCTCTCCTTACTGGCTTGGCTTATTAATTTTTTACCACCACCTCTCTTCAGAACTGTCTGTGTGGGGTGAATTTAGAATGTGGGGATTTATTTTATACCCTTGATGCGTGTTGATAGACTCAACTTCAAAATTTTTCTTGATAGGATCTGAAATTGGTCATTTTTTATGGAGTTTTATAAAGTTTACTAAGAAGCAATTCCCATAGGAAAGGGAATAATACTCCTCTAATTAATAAGGAAGTATTTCAAATGCAAATTCATACTTGACATGGATAGAGAAATTAATATTGCTATTAGAGTTTTATAAAAACACCATGTTACTATGCAATTATTTCAGTTTACTGCTTGCTTTTTCTATGTAATATTTTAATATGTTTTACCAAACATACAAGCTAAAACAAAAAAAATGAAGAAGGGAAATCATTAAAATGAGATTTTTTGGCAGAAGAAAAAAATCAAATTTTATCAGACCTTTCTGTTAAAATCAATGTAATTATGAAAATAGTTTAGCAATTAAATACTTAGCATAATAAAAGTTTATATAAAATCATAACTAAAACGTTTTAATAAGTCAAACAGAAACACAGATCTTGTTATCTATTTATTGGAAAGACAGAAGAATTTAAGTTGAAATCTCTTACAGTTATTGGGATGTTTAATATATAAACACTTTAGAAAATGATTTAGTAGAATCTGTTAAATTAAACAAGCTTAAATTTTTGACCCACAATTTCAAAAACACATTTGCCAAAAGAAATTCACTAGATTATTAAGGGTGATTAGCAAGATAGTCAACAACTTGAATAGAATTTAATAGGCATATCTTGAACCACATGTTCTAATTCTTGATCTAAAAAGGATTATATCCTCTTACAATCTTCTTTCTAATGTTCCTCTCATGCTTCTTGCTGGTTGAGAAAAGACAGAAATGTGGGCACAAGTCTGTTTCTCAAGTACAATACAAAGAATAATTTGAACCTGTTGAACTGTTGATGAGTAGTGCAGTGTACAAGTTTGAGAACAAAATCATTTTAATATGGATAGAAGATTGGAAAAATATAATAAATTTCCAAAGATGGCAAGTCTAAAAATCTTCAATATTATAGTTTTCATAACTCAAAGGACATTGTTCAAGATCTTTGAGTTAAATATCCTCTTACTGCTTGCTGTTAAAGATCCATAAAGGCAGTAGCCTTGAGCAAAGTGATTTACCCAAGAGTTTTAGCTTAATATCTTCTTTAAAATATCAAACTCATAAAAAGTTAAAGGTATATATTAATCACTTGTATTTTATAGCATTTTTATATTAGAACTGAATTCATTGTGTTTAGAATGAGTAGAGTCAAAATAACCTGTATACTTTTTTCTTCTTGTCTTAAAATAATAGTCACAAACATTAAATCAGTTAAATCATTACCAAAGTCTAGGCTGAATATTCATCGAGTTTAAAATCAAAATTGGCCAACTATGAAAAGCATGTGAATTATAGAATGACTATTTTAGTCTTATTTGGGATTTTATGAATTGCTTTTTTTTGAAGAATTACTCAATATGATCAAGAAAGGGTACAGTGATTAAACACCAGAGATAGTAAAGTGGTTAAGGCACTTACTTTCATGTAGCCAAGCTGGCTTCTATCCTGGCATGCTGTACCCAAGAACATATGATAGTGATTCCTCAGGGCTAAGCAATGAAATAATCTCTGACCATTGCTGGGTATGACCTAAATCATGATAACAACAACAACAACCACAACCACACACACATACACACAAACCTCAAAACAAAAAATTAAATTAGTGAATATATATTATTTTACAACTTTAAAAAAGCTTTCTAAAATTTTGCATTAGTTGATTATTTTCACTTTCTATTCTATATATGTTTTCTTCGTATGTTGTCGACAATTATAATTTCTTCCTAATGTAGGGCTTTCTATCCCACTTATTTCTATTTTTATTTTTCTATGTTTAATATTGTTAATGTACTATATATACTTATTATATTTGTTTTTCAACTCTATGCTAAGACTTATGCATTATGGGATCAAGATTATTTCCTAAACTGTTCATTGATTTATTTTTAGCACCTACAACCAACAGTGTTTGGGTACATTATAAGCTCCATGCATTTTTGCTTTGGGGGTCCCATGCCCATATTTGCTCATGGCTTACCTAAGTTCTGCACTTTGGAATTATTCTGGCAGTGCTCAATGGACCACATGGGATGCCTGGGATGGAGCTCATGTTGGCCATGTGCAAGACACATGCCCCACCTATTGTATCATCACTCTGACCCCATCCACTAGTATAAATTTTAAAGTAATTTGCAAAGTACATGAGAAAATATTCATAAAGCAAATAGTAAATTAGGTGTTACCCTCATGAATAAGAACTTAAACATCAAAACTTTCTATATTAATAAGGTTAAATAATATACCATACACAACATTTTTCCTGGTAAATTTGATACCATTTAAATAATAAAATCTTTGTAAATGACTTTCATATTATATTTTTACTGTAATTTAAATGAGATCAGAGTATGTCCTTTATATAATGATTTGAGGGTAGTATCTTATAGTGTGACAAAATGCTCTGTGTAGAGGGAGTAATTTCCTTGAGAGAGAACACATATGCTTACTGGTTAGTGTATAAAAATCAATTCTAAGAGAAGCTGGTTTTTATATGTTTAGACAACCCTTGCAATTTTGGTTTGTATAGAGACTTAAAGGTTGGTGGCCTTGTAGCAGCTCCTACAAAAACTGGCTATAGCCTCAGCTGCTCTTGAGATCCATTGAAACCTGGCAGAAAAATTAGACTTCAGTTCGTTCATCCACCTTTTTTTCCTATTTGTTTGTTTTGGAGCTTCGGATCACACTCATTAATGAGTGTTAACAAGACCTGTTTCAAAGGAACAAGCAGTAAGAAAAGTTGAAACACTGAGAAGGAGAGAAATCAAACAGAAAAAAAATGGGAGAAAAAAAGAGAGGACAATATCATGGCAAACATTATAGAATGTCTCCGTCCTAAACTACTTGAGTAAGATTCCACACAACTATTTGATCATTACTAAACTATGGAAACAACGTCTCCCTTCGGAATCCATCATTTCTTTCCCAGGAAATGTGTCCAATGTGCAAGTTACTGCAAGTGAAGTCACATCGTAATAACTATCATGCTAAAGCAAATTGAATTACTACACAGTTGATTCATCTCAGCTGTTAGGATCATTCTAATGACAGGACCACCAACCTCTTCATAACTTTTATTTCCTTAAAAAATAAATAGTGTTGATATTTAAAGTTGATGTTTGAACATAGTGGCCAAAAATGTAAAGAAGTAAGTGTTTGGTTTGTTTTATATGGCTATGACTTGGACAAACACTTATTAGATTTGCATGTCCTCTTAGTTTGTTGAATTACTATCTACAATACTGGAAAATAATTTATTCAGTGATTATTGAGATACTTGAATAATATTAAGCAAATATAGAAGTACCTAAATTAATCACAGTGAATTATGTCTTGGCTGCCAGATTCTTACAAAAAGTAGTAGTAAAAAGTTAACAATGTCATTTACTCCTACCTTGCTAATTTAAATACTTGTTGAACATCTCTTGGGAGAACACAGATTCTTATAATATGCATCACTCAAATTTTTGCTTAAGTCTTTTTAAAAAAATACATAAATTTTAATTTAAGAGATTATGTATCTGGTGGGCTAGCTATAGGTTTCTACAGATCTTGGTTCAGTTAGATTTTGATTTAGCTTTGATAGTATCCAGTTCCACTTTGTATGTGTTCATTCTGGGGACAAAGACCCAAAGAAACAACTATAATTATCATACTCCTTTGATGGAGAAAGTTTCCATAATAAATATCTAACATTTCTAACCACATTCCATTGATTAGAACAATTTATTGAGCTGACTTCAACATCAGTAGGGCATTTAAATATACTATTTTCGTGCGGGAGGACAAGTACATACTTCCTCAACCATTAAAAAGCCAAGAAAAAATCTGTCAGAAAGATAACAATAAAAAGGGAAAGAGAAAGATTTATCTGCACTTGTGGAGATATTTTCTTATGAGACAAGAATGATAAAATAAATTTAGTAATTAGGTTACATCAACATGCAATGTTTTGACTATAGCAACATAACTTTCATTGAAAATATAAAAATTGAGCAAAATTTGGAGGATAAATATGTAGATTTAATAATATTTAAATGAAAATGGAAAAATATACACATTTATAAGTATATGATGGTGAGAACATATATATATGTATGTACATATACATATATGTGTTGTGTATTAATACCCAAATTTGAGAAGTCCATATAGAAATATATTCAGTAAAGTTCCAATTTCTCCCACTATAGAATATAGATGTGATTTAGAAAAATACTTCCCAAAGTGAAGGATTACTCCATGCCAAGTGTTAGGCAGCAAGAATTGGTGGCCAGACCATAAAAAGCATCAGCTTCCATCCAATTCTGTTGATTTTTATGGCACTGAGGCTGGACAGTGGAACCTATGGTTCCTAGGTAGCTAATTCTGCAACCACAGACCTTAGACCAGTATGTAAAGAAACAAGAAAAGTTAACATTTGTATTTGGAGTAGGGATAGGGACTTATTAACTCCAGTTTTTGAGTGGGGGGTATAGTAATAGGCACTTAAGGCTTACTCCTGGATCTGTACTCAGGGAAGCTTGAATCCTTGCACTCTACACAAGCTTGAGGGACCATACAGATAGACACAATCAAAACCGGATCAACTATGCATGGCAAATGACTTACTGATGTACTATTGTTATTCCAGCCACTAACTTCATTAAAAAATACACGAATTCTGGAGCCAGAGCAGTGGTGCAAGCCATAAGGCATCTGCCTTGTCCATGCTAACCTAGGACGGACTGTGGTTCCATTCCCCCCAAGCCAGAAGAGATTTCTGAGCGCATATCCAGGAGTAACCCTTGAGCATCACGGGTGTGGCCCCAAAACAAAACAAACTAACAAAGAGTATTGGCCTCTTCCCAGCCTGAGAGTCTATCCTCTCATTTTTATTTTGAAAATATATGGTATCCCCACCCAAAATGGTCTCTTCCCAAACTAAAAGTCCATCCTCCCATTTTATTTTAAATATATATGGTATGCACATGCCCCCGCACGGTTTTTGAAATGGAGACCAATGAGAAAAAAAATACCAGTGAATGTCATGACATAATGTCCCGACATACACCAGTGCTGCATCAACCCTCCATCCACCTCATGTGTCCCCCACTTAGTGTCGGGAGAGAAAGGGGGAAAGCCTGAGGACCATGATAGAGTCTACCTGGGCCGGCAATCAAGGAAGACCTGGAGTAGGGGAGGAAATAGGGGAACGGCTGGAGGCCTGCCAAGCCTTCCAGCACCCCCTAAGCTAGGGAAAAAACCTGTGATGTGGGGTGTCCCCTAACCCATACTTGGGAAGAGCCGGCCTCCAGGATCAAAGCACCGGAAGCCAGCTATCTGCCCTGCCCCTCCCTCTGCTCCTCCTCCCTAGAGTAGGGAAGGGGGAAGCCTGGAGACCCCTAATAGTACACATTAATTTTTAAAGACAACATATTTTAACAGGATGAAGGAATCGCGCTTAAGCAATAAAATGGCTTCCAGTTTTTCTTTTCTTTCAGTAAATTAGCATAAGATGATAAAATAATTTTTTTTTTCTTTTTGGGCCACAACTGGTGAAGGTCAGGGGTTACTCCTGGGTATGAGCTCAGTAATCATTCCTGACTTGGGTGACCATATGGAACACTTGGGGATCAGATCTGTCCTATGTTAGCACTTGCAAGGCAAACGCCCTACTGCTTGTGCCACGCCGGCCCCAAAATCATTTTTGACGTTAATTCGAGCCAATGCTTTTGTTTTTGTATGAGTAGCTGAAATCTACTAAAGAATGAAAAAGTCACTTCTACTTAAAAAAATGCACTTAAGAAATTCTGTAGTCAACTATTTTTCTTGACATTGGCACCAAGTAGGAACAAACCGGGGAAGTAGACTCTAGACTTAGAATCATTTTATAAACTGATGGACACTCCTAGAAAATTGTTGACTCTACAGGGAATATGCAGACCTGGAGAAGTGGAAACTTGTGAATAGCATTAAGTCTTACTGGACTGCTACAATGGAGGAGTAGCAAAAGGGGAAGATGGAAAGGCTCACCTTTGGATGATTCCGACTATACCTTTACACCTAAATAATTCCTTCATCCCTAAAACTAGACCCTGGTATTATATCTCATATTATCATATTAGAAACTACATATTATTTGTTCAAAAAAAAAAAAACAAGGTTTATCAAGTAGCAATGCAATTTTATGGACAAAAACATCATGTACTTCCGTTCTGAGCCTACTGTTAAGACCACAGGCTCATTCTTTCATTTTATTGGCTATTTCTTACTTTGAACATAAAATTTGCAAATGACCAAGAAACCCAAAGGATTAGCTAATGCTTTTCTTGGCTTTGGGAAATTTTGCACTTCAGATGCCCACTCTACATATTTGAATTCTAGGCTGGCAGAAGGTGGTAAGTTAATTGAAGCCAACGGGAAGAACAGGAGAAATGTTTGATGCTGCTCATTTTCTTTAACATGATATCCTTTCTCCCATTGTGGGGGCCAACCACCCTATGTCTGCAGCCACAACCACAGAATTCTGACCTTTACTTAACTGAGAGTGTTTATTTAAATATAGACACTTGGACAGAGATACAGCTCCATAGAGAGGAGTCTTTCATTGGGATGGGGAAGCAGTGTTATGGGGCTGGGTAAAGTCCTCTTGTAATTTTCCAATTGAGGAATTACACAGGTCTAGTCTAAGATCCAAACAACTGTGTTCAATGAGCAGTATCCAGGGATATTTGCTACGATTGTCTTGTAGATATTTAGTTTGTTTTTGTTCTTATTTACATCTTTAAAAAAAGAAAAAAAGGGTAAGATCGGTTAACTTTTATAGGATAAAACAAGCTTCACTAAATGAACATGAGTGTTATTATAGGAAAATGCTGTTGTAAACCCTCTCTCATTTATTTATATACTTCCTTTTTATTTTGGATATTAAGTTAGAAATATATGACTTCATATATATATTGAATTTGTCAAGTTGTTAATTACATAATCAATTTCTTACTTCCACCATTTTTATCTTACAGCTGAATTTTTTCCCCAATGCTCTAGCTATAAGACATTTCTTTCAGAAATTCATTTCTGTTTTTTCAATTTCAAATTGTGGGTTTGTCTAGTTCTTACATGGTATTTAAATTTGTTTCCTAATGCTCTTGTTAGAAGTTACAACAAATTTAGTGGCTCAAAACAGATATGTTTTCACATAGTTTGAAAAGTCAGAAATTTCCAAATTCAAATGTTAACTCCTTTACTCTGGAGCTTTCCAGCTTTCATTCCTTTCTTCCAGCTTGAAGATCAGTAATGGTGCTTTCCAATCTCTTCATCAGCTTTGATTTCTTCTTCTCAGCTTCTTCTCTTTGTTGCTTCTTTATTTCTAAGAATATTTTATATTTGCTTTATAGAAAGTCTAAAGTAATCTCCCATACTGAGATGTACACACAATTTTGAATTAAGGTTATTTTACCCAAAAGATAATTTGGTCTAAATTTTCAGAGATTTAGATGAAGGGACATATTGTACCTAATAAACACAGTGTAGGTTCCAGCTCAAACTTCTCTTTTCCCTTTCCAACTATTTGCACAGACACATATGTATCATCAAAGAAAAGGTCAAATATAAATGATTATTACTGTTGTACAAGATTAATTGCTTCAGTCCATTGGAACAGCATTGGTACATCCCCAAAGCTAATATCTGACAAATTCGTAAAACTAGGGATTGTCCTAAACTAAATATTTTATTTTCAATTGAGTTAAAGCCAACTTCTGACTTTTCACTTCCATATTTGAAACAGTTTAGATGCATATTTTCTTTATAATAAAATTATACTCTAAGAAGTTAATGAGAATGTCTAAGATGCTTATAATAAAGTGAAAATATGGTATTTAGATATAGCTTAGAAATTTGTATTTAGTTTCCACCTAACCTACTATTAGTTTAAACTGATCCATCTTATATGTATTCAAAATACAGGTATATTTTACAGTTGGGAATCCAATCTAACTCAAATCCACCTTATACTAAAATATATATATATATATCTCAGACACAGTTTCGTAAAGATTAATAGATATAATATAAAACCTAGTACACTAAAGAATGTCATTGTTCATCCTGGTGTTTGAGTGACTACTGTAGCTTGTTCTTACTACTCAGTATCACAAGAGTGTCTCATGGCATTTTGTCATCTTTGACAACTCAACGTTCCAAATTGACAGTATCCAAGCTAAATGCATATCACCATTGTTCTACAGGAGGAAAAAAAACATAAAAGGAAAGACAGGTCTATATTTATAAATCAAAACATGTACATTTCTAAATAAAAATTTGTATATTTCTAAATCAGCATTTGTATTTCTAAATAGATCTCCTTGGCTTCCTTCCTCTGACCTTTTTCTCATTGCAAGTATCAGAGTCTTCTGTACCCTCAAATGTCTCCCACACATTTTCATGTTAACTGCCAAATGTAATTCCTAGAGTTCAGTGTAAATTATCCCATCTGCCTAATGCCATATATATTTTTTTCATCATCACATTCCATCACATTCACACATTCCTTCATGCTGTTGTCTGTTTAGTCCTTCTGCCTTAGACTTTACAACTTCATCTTCAACATTGTTGGATTTAGTTCCCTGCTGTGTTTCAATTTGCTCACCAATCTATACCTTGAGTGAGGTCATTCTCCCATCACAATCCAGAACACTCAGGGTTCTGGAGCAACCTCATTTATCTGTGTTGTAATCACTTGGTGTATGTGACTTTTAAAGTGCAAGTTTCCTTTGATATATATATATATATATATATATATATATATATATATATATATATATATATATATATATATATATATATATATATATATATATATGAAGGAAAGGATTAGGACATACCTGGCAGTGCTCAGAGAACTATATATAGTATAGTAGATCGAACCATAATTGACCATATATAAAATACTACATATCTGGCTCCATATTTACATTTTTAAAAAGACATTTACTTAGTTTTATGACTCCATTACTGAGCTGAGGTCTTGACTGGAACCATGCTTTCACTGATATGCCTGTAGAGGACTAGGATCTGTTATTTTTGTTTTATTATTCATGAACATAAGACCCTTAAAAGCCTTTAAACTTGTTTAAAGTTATTCATTTAAATTTTTTGAGAGTTTGACTTGTGAAACCTTTGGTCTAATGCATTCTGCCTAGGAGATGAGGAAACGTGAGTAAGAAACATTTGGTATTATGTTAAAGGAAGTTGTAGTATTGTAGACCTGGAAAACAAGTGCATTATGGATGAAATAAATGTAAAAATACACTTTCTTGGGGGAGAGAAGGTCTATACCTGCCAGTTGCCAGGGGCATCTCCTGGCTCTGCTCAGGCATCATTCCTGGGGGTTTAGGATAAGAGTTAAGGGGGTATATGTAGAACAAACCTAGATTTTTAACTTTTGGACTATGTTCCAACTCAACATTTTACATGAAATATGCCATTCAGTCAATTGCTATGTGCTTGAAATTAATAACACTATTTTTGCCTTTTGTTCATTCTTTTTCTCCTTTCTATGACTGCATCCCCTCTTTGTTTTGCTCTCTTTGCACACTTTTTGTGCTAACAATATATTTAAGACACCACAAGTTACTACACTGCTGAGTGGCTTTTTTTTTTTTTTTTGTATTTTCAGGCATAAGAATCTGTTTATAAAAGATTCTCTTACACTATTTCTCACCCTAACTTTGGCCTCACCAGGATTTAACCAACTATGACCTGTACAATTCTCAATTGCAGCTCCAGCTCAGTCCCTCATAGATGACTTTTTAATTTTATTCATCAAAGATACTTTGGTATTTGAAACTAAATGTAGCTAGAGAATTTTTGAAAGCCTGAAATATCCTATCAACTTGAACCAATCACAATTTGGTAAAGAACTGTATAAATCTAGTAATAAATAATTTCTCTATTTAATGATTTCACATAGAGGCAAATTAATTAATTCACTTATATAGTGATCATTAGTCTAAATTCTGAAAGGGAACTTTATCTCAAGCAGTGTTTTATTTTATTGTATTTCTTTATTGTTTTCAGCTTGGGGGTTATACCTGGCTGTGTTCAGGTCATACGTCTAAGTCTATTTTCAGCCATTACTGTTGGCAGAGCTCAGGAGATCGAACAGGATGCTGATGATTGAAGCCAAGTTGACTACATGTGAGAAAAGTTCCCTAGACTATGCTATCATTCTGGTTTTATACTGCTCTTATATGTTGTAAAATAATTATGCACATATATGTATATATACATAAGTATGTGTATGCGTGTGTACAGAATCTAGATTTACCCAGAGACCAAATATAAATATTTTAAAGAAACAAGTAGGAGGCATAGAAGTTGAATCTTTCCCAAGAATCTTATATTTACCTAATAGTATTTAATATATTGAAATAACACCCTAGTTGCCAACTTCACTCTAAATGACCACAGTAAATAAAAAGGTTGTTTGTTTTGCCTTGGGTAAACAGGGCATTACCCTTTTATCCTGAAAAGTAGCTCTAATAATTTTTGATCCCCAGTTGTGAAAGAATGGTCCTTTGACCTGGACCAATCACTGCTCAACAGAGAACATGTCACAGAGTTATTAAGTAAAACAAAACTGTGAGAAGATGAAATATTAAAGAATTATTGTGTTTCTGTGAGTTAAAGTTTTCAAAGCAGATAGTTTTATTTATTTATATTAAATCACCATGTGATATCGATTAGAAATTTGCTAGTAGCTGAGTATCAGTCATAAAATATGCCAACACCCATTCTTCACCTGTGTTCGCTTGTGCCACTGATTTCCCTAGTTATCCTCTTGTTTAACTCCCACTCTCATTCTGCCTAGATGGCAAATACTTTTCTACTCTCTTTTTTCTTCTTAAGCATCAAGGCTTTCAATACTGTTACTGAAGGAGTATTATGCATTTTACTTTACTTCCTTTCAATTCCAGTTCTTACTCAGAGAGATCATTTCCAACTATTATTCTCAAAATAGTATTGTTATAATAGAGTTGCTTTGTAGACAGTTTCTTTGAAATGGGTGTCATACCTGATAAAGGAAAGAGTGAAGGGGAATAAACAGAACCAGGGATTAAGTGTAGGGTTTCGTACATCAAGACATCTGCTCAACCAGTTGAGCTTTCTCCAAGACCTTCAAAGATACAGAATTTTAGGGGTGTTGTTTCTGTTTGTTTGTTTGTTTTTATTACACCAAGTATGCTCAGATCTTACACCTTCCTATGCCTGAAGATCATTCCTGGAGCTGTTTACTGGAGAAATATGCTGTGCTGGGTATAGGTTGTATAAAGCAAGGACCTTACTCTTGCTCTGACTTAAAGAAGATGGTTTTTATTTAGGTCCATACACTGAAAATCTGTAATTATTCTTAGCTCTCCACTCAGGAGATAACTCCTGGAAACGTAAGATAGTATATAGATAATTGGAGATCAAACTCTTTTCATATTCAAACCAAGCAAGTACCTACCCATTGTTTTAACTCTCCAGACTCCAATAGAGAGTTTTTAAGGGAGACTCTTGTATGATATTAGTGCCTCCATTTCTGGCTTTAGCTTTATTCTAAGCCTAATTCTAGGTTTTATATTAATTGCTGGGGCACTCTGATAGCCTTGTCGCAAATAGTCTCGACTTTTACTAGATTTTGTCTTTTGCCTCTAATGTTGTTTAGTTATTTGGACAGTTGGTAAAAAATGATAATAATTTTTCTGAAGGTCCAATTCAGGGAACACTGGAGGGAAATGAGAGGGTGAGACAGAGAGGGACAAAGATATAGACAACACTATGGCTGAGAATAATTGGTCTTAGTTTTTCTGGGAGAAGAATTTTAATTCCAGAGGGCAAAGAATCAGAACTATTTATCCTCCACATTCATTTGCCACAAGCTGACAGTGCTTCTTCCTGATGATAATAACATTTCATAACATTTCCATATGTTATAAATGTGCATATAAAATGTGCTGGCATACAATGATCATCATCATCTCTATCTATAGTCTTCACTATCTTAATTGATTTATGACCAGTATAGGCTGTTTAGTACCTGTAAGTGGATATTGCCATAATAAGTATGTAAAATGTGAGTGTGCCTTTGGAATAAGAAGGTGAAGCCTGAGATAAATATAAAGAAAAAAGTAAAAGCTTGGAAGAAAAATGCTTAAACTCAATGGATTATAGTTAGAAATATATATAATTTTTATTAATTTTTGGTACAAAGCATCAAACTTAGGACCTTACAGATGCAGGACAACAACTGTATCCTTGAGCTATATCCTAGCCAGAGACACAGATTTTTATAAAAAATTTCTGGTAGGCACTCAAAAGTGAAGTACATGTTATCAGAAACCAAAGAAATGAAAATATTTGCTCTGTAATAACTTAACTTTCAGTGGAATTGTCTCCTGTAATTTTCTATGTGACAAAGCATAGAAAGCTTACACTGGGTAGTAGCAGAAGGAAAATCATAAGGATTCAAAGCACATGAATGGATCACAGATGGAAGAGACCACATATAAAGACAAAAGAGTAGTCTTGTATTAGTTTTCTTGGGCCAAGTACAATAAAATGGGTGGCTTAAATAACAAAATTTTATATTCTAACAATCCCAGAAGCAAGAAATTGGAGGTCTGACATGCTTTCTTCTAATGTCCTTGCACAGAGTCATCTTTTTGCACTTTTATATCATCTTCCTTCTGCACATATTTATGTCCAGATTTACCTTAATAAGATATCATTCATATCGGATCACAGTCACCCCAAATTTGTTTCTAAATCAATGCTAGAATAATGACACATTAGAAAATAGAAAACCAATGGAAGGCATTATGGTGATTTTGATACTAATTCTAATTTACTGTAATTATTTTTAAGGTAGAAATTGAGCATTATGAAGTAGATCTAGGAGAACAGCATTAAAATACTTAAAGATAAAATTGCACTTAACTTAAGAATTGAATTTGACTAGCAACAAAACAAATAATTAAGAAAGACCATAAGTTTCATTTTTTTTAGAAATGTCAGATAATCTAAAAGAATGGATACAAGCTAAGTATAACACCAAATGTCTTTGCTTCAAAATAATAATTAAAAATATAGTTGCCTAATTTTTGAGATAATTGACAGCTTGGCCCGATTTACCAGGCTTGGCCATGAAGACCAGTCTGGCATGGGGGGATCTCAGTCCCCTGGACTAAGTGGTCAGCCCAGGGGTCCTATGGCTAGCTGTCCTGCCCAGAGCCCCCAACATACCAGTCGAAGACACCCAGAAGTCTTGGCATGTTGAGTCTTCTGAGCCCAGCCCCTGCCTCTGTAGTTTGTGTATGCATAGGGGAGGGATTTCTCTTCCCCACCCTTCCCCCAGGGCCCGATTTACGAGGCATGGCCATGAAGACCAGTCTGGCATGAGGGGGATCTCAGTCCCCTGGACTAAGTGGTCAGCCCATGGGGCCTATGGCTAGATGGATAATTGACAGCTTGGAAAACCCCACCTGGCCCACTTTCCTCATTCTGCAAACTTTGTATAGAATATTTTCATTATAAACTTACAGCCAAAGTGTAAGTCTAAACTCTGTAATGCTTACTGTGACTTGTGTGGGCAGGAATTATTATGACTGGCTTGGTTTCAGATTTGTGAGTCTGTGCACATCAGAGCTAGCCTCCTTAGGTATCTTAGACTAGACAAGCCAGGAGGTTGTTGGATTTATTTTTTATTTTCACCTTTAAGCCTTGTCCATAATCCTTGCATTTTAGAAATCTTCACCCGGGAGACTTCCTGTGGGTGGAGTTGGGGAATAAAACTCATAGAATGAAATCTGGTTAGTGGCTGTTTTCAGAGAAACTACTTTCTTTCCTTTGTTACAAAAATTTGAAATTTTTCTTCTGCTACAGTCACTTTAAAAATTCAAACTAATAAATTCCAGGGGATATCTGAAGATATATGAAAACATGTGTAAACACACTATAACACACACACAATCTAGTAGTCAAATGGTGGTTGCTGCAATGCAATGAGTTTTTGAAATGAATAGAATGAAGACATAGTGAAAAAATGAATTATCTTGCCTTATCCTAGTCCCAGACTTTAGACTCAAATGACCCAAAACAGATTTTAGACCAGCCTGAGGCCCCCAATCAGAATCAAATATCTTAAAACCCAGTTTAAACTTAATGACTGGAGCAACTGAGAACAATTCAGCAGGACCAATGGTTGATAAGACTCAAAATGCAAATCACTAGGGCTATATCTTTTTTGTCACCGACCATGCCCTTGCTAACAATGGCCACTCATCTACATATGAAGCACCAAACATGCTGATTTATAAAACCTATAAACCAAACCTTCAAAAGCAAGTGTCATATATTCCACTTCTGTATCCCAACTTGGCAAATGTGATTTCTTTTGCTATCTAGGTTTATCTTTTCTATTTCTTCTATTTCTAAATTCAATAAAGCTATTATTTATATGAGTATATATATACATATATATCTATTCTCATGAATTTATCTTCTGCAAATATGACTCAAATTGTACAAGAAAACAAAACATGCATATTTCCTGACACTTATTTACTCACAGTGAATTTATAGTCATAAATCCTAACTGGAGCAATACATAATATTAAAGGTTATTGAAGGCAGAGAAGTAGGATCTAATCTAATTTTTGGAAATAACAAAAAATTTGAGAAGAGATTGCCTAGCCCTGAAGTAGCCCAAAGATATGAAGGCATCTCTTGGAGATAAAAAATCTTGGGGTCTTTGGAGGGGAGAAATGAAATACCATTCAGATGCAGAAATCCAAGGCTTTTCAGAAAAGTTTAGCACTTCAGAATAGAATCAACAGAAGAATTAATGGGATTATGAAAAGACCATTAATAGTGAGGGCAAAGGTGAGATTATGAAAACATAATCAACAATGGAAGGCACTCCTAAGACAATACCCAAATTAAGTTTTACATTTACAATACTCCAGGAAGGAAATCTTTGGAGAGATTGCATAAATGCTCTTCCACAAAGGCCTTGCTTTCAACTCTTGTATTCTACTTTGAACACATACCGCTCTTTCTTGAGTCTATTTCTTGGAGAAACCTCTCTTCTTCCTCAAATACATCCTTCATCTTTTTCTCTTCCCTCACAACTTTCTAAGTAAGTTTTAATAAAAACTGTCTTGCCTCACCATTTTGCTTCTTCCTGCAGAAGAGTGAATTAGAAATATGAAGCTTTCAGATGTAATAACTACTATATGAATTATGCCACATAATATAAAGTGACCCAAAAATCGAAATACAGAATGCAAAGCAAAGTTACTGTAGGTCTTTAGCCATATGAAAAAATAGTCCTAATTTGGTTTTCATTTAATATTCATGACTGTTGAAAATAAAAATCTTAATTGTTAGAGAAACTTTATGCTATAAAATTTACACTACTATTTCTGGTTGAAAAACTAATCAATTTGATTTGTTTTATATTTTCTTGAAATATATTTATATTTATGTAAGAATATGATCTGGAGGTCCGGTGGTCTTGCCAAAAGTATTGATTAATTCTGACTCCTTGTGTGTATTTTGGTTTCTTATTTGATGTGATAGTCTTCATGCTTTTAAGATGATTTTGTTTTGAACTTGAGGTAGTAGATGCTGGCAAGACTGAAAGAATATATTCCTTTGTTTTATGAAAGCAAATGTGATGGAAAAGGAGTAGGAAATAGAAAGCTCCTTGACTATTGGCATGGCTGTGCTCCCAAAAGCCCTCGATTTTAGATGCCACTAAATTTGCCTTGTAATTTACAAATTTTATGAGAAATAAAGAGCTCACATTGGTCCTTAGGTTTCACTACTGAAGTAGTTATTGAGATACTTGCTTTGCCCTTCTCTTACTATTTATGAATCTATCCAGAATACACAGTATTTATTATAATTACTACGATTTTTCTCTCTTTTTTGGTTCTTTGAATATGATTTTTGGCCTGATTTTGATGTTACTCATTTGGTTTTGGATCAACTTTTACCCTGTGACTGGGATTGTTATGTTGTAATACTAAGTTACACCATTGCTGTTCTAAAGAGTAGAACTACATAAAAATTTAAACCTCCCAACAACATCATGTGCAAGCAATGTTAAATATCACTGACAAGAACAGGGCTTGCTAGTGTGTTTCTTTCTGTAAGTGGTTCTTTGCTTTAGATGCACTAACTTCAGAAGTAGTGGATTTTCCTACACAAATTATAGTCACTCTGAAAAGTGTGACTGAATTCCCGTGTTGATTTGTTTTAAGCATATATAATCTCTAAATTAAAATCTTTTCAGTTGTATGTTTCCTATTTTATTCAATTAATTTCATTTAACAATTTGATTTGGTTGCATTAAGCAATTCTAAACAATTTTTAAGTTATTGGAGCTATTATAATTCAGCATGATCTTAAATGGTCTTAATCAAATGTTCTGTGTTTATTATTTGTAAAATATACATTAACGTTTTTCTTGTTTTTGTCTAGCTCTGTAAGATCTTCATTTAAAAAATTATTTAAAAAGCTATGATTTACAAAGCTATTGATTAGTAGTTGTGTTTTAGTCAATGTTTGGACATCAATCCTGTGTCAACTTTCCTCTAGCAGGATCAACTCCCTTGATTCCCAAAGCACCTGGATAGGTAAATTTCAATTGATTGTAATTTTGATATATTTGATATGTTTTAGCGTTGTTAAGTCTGTCTTTAAGATATATATATATGTATATATATAAAAATATGTATATACACTAAACAATGCCCCACATAACCAATAACTAAGGTCTTTTATCCTAGAACCATTATATCCCCTATCTCACTCTTCTCCCTTGATTTATTTTTTTTACTTACTTTTTTCTCCCTATTTTCTGGGACCAAGACTGATCTAAGAATACCCCTTTTTATTGCATTACATTTCCATGCCCAGTTACTCTATATACCACTGATAAATAGGACCATCTTCTGTTACTCTTTTTCTAGCTTAGTTCATGCAACATAATATCTTCTAGCTCTAACAAAGTTACAGTTAATTGCATGATTTTATATTTTCTTTCATATGCATAGTATATTGTATTAGTATATATACATGTGTGTATGTATATAGTATATATAGTATATATGTATATATGTACATATAGTATATTGTATAGACATTGTGTATGTATATATACATACCACATTTTTATAATCTATTTATTTATTTCCCACATACATTGATTTTGTATATGAGCTATTTTATTAAGTGCTGCAGTGAATAATGACATGCATCTGTCCTTTTGAATGAATGTGTTTTCTGTTGCAAAGTTAGATACTTGACAGTGGAATTTCTGAGTCATATCACAGCTCAATTCTAAGTTCACTGAGAAAATTCCATAGTGTGTTGTAGAAGGGAACCAGACAACAAGCAGTGAATAAGATAATTTTTCACCATATCCCTGCCAACGAAGATATTTTGCACTTTTTTTATATGTGTCATTCTCACTAGTTTGAAATAATATTTCACTCTTATCTTAATGATTTGATTTTATTAGTGATAAGTAATGCCTAGTACTTTTTATGTCTGTTCATTTCCTCTCCTTATTTTTGATGGAATTTTTGGATTTTTGTTGTTGTTGATCTTTATATATCTTATATATTGACCATTTAACTGATGTGTTGAATAAAAATATTTTTCTCATTTTTTAGTTGTTTTTGGTTTTAGTGTGTGTTTTATTTGCCATGCAGTAACTCTAATTGGATGTAGTCCCATTTGTTTATTTTTGATTTTGTTGTAAGTCTTCATTTTAAAAGGCAAATATATAATTGTTATAACATTTATATTTTTCTTAATATTAAAAACTTGAGTATATAAAATGGGTATTACTGTTGAAAAATGGAGCTTCAGATAATAATAGCATAAACAAAATTTATTTTATGCCTCCTTTCGTCACTCTCACTATGAATGGAAAGTTATTTTGCTGACACTATATAAAATTTAATCATTTCCACATTGTTATTAGTAGAATCTACATAAAATATTTTGACCTCTCATAACAGATTAAAATGTTCCTCATACTGTAGCAAAAGAGATTATTTTTAATTTAAAGTTGTTTGGGAAAGGTTTTATTGTTTATGTATAATGAAAGCATTTTCATTTAGAATGTTTTATTGAATGACTTCTGAGTAAAATGTATTAAGAAACTAATAAAGTAAAAGTAAAACACTAAATAAGAGGAATTTAAATTAATGATGTTGATATCTTTATAATCAATACTAAATTGTTTACAAAAAGACATTGTTGCACTGTAGGTCAGATCATTGAGAGCAGAAATCATTCAATACTAAAACCAACAACTGAAAGTTAACTGGTAAAAGCAAACAAGCCAAAAAAAAAATGATGTTGAAGTAGTTTTCTTATGGTACACACCCATTAAATAGCTTTGTCATTATTTTACATTGGCAGGAACCTTCCCAGGATCATAATGAGGTAAGGAGAGAGATACTGCCAGCTACTTCAACATTATTAACCCCTTTTCTTCTTAAATGTTCTAGTTTGAAAAGCAATATTAAAGAACTACAAATATTGATGTTAGTGTATTAGTAGATATTTGGTATTTACATAATGCCTTGCAGAGAAAGAGTTAGAAAGAGTTAAAAATGTTTTATGCATCTGAAATAATTGTTCTTAGAACAATTGATACAAGGTAAAATAATGCTCCATTGTGTTATATAACATAAATTTAATTATCTAGTTCTCAGGACAAACCAATGAATTAAACACTTTGATCATGAGCATACAGCAGTTATAGAAAGTAAAGCCTAGAAAAGTTTAGCAGTTGCCCATTCAAACAGTTAGTTGGAGAGAATAAAGTGAAGATGTGTACTAAATTATTCCTCTCTACACAATCTCTACTTTTCTTCTCACTTTCTCTCCCTTTTTATTTCTTTAATCCTTTTTTGTTTGTCTTTTTGCTTTTGAGCCACACCGGTGAAGTTCAGGTGTTAATACTGGATCTATGCTCAAAAATCACTCCTGCTAGGCCCAGGGACCATATGGATACTAGGGCTCAAACCTGGGTCAGCTGCATGAAAAACTAGCATGTGTTATAGCTCCTTCCCCATACTTTCTCTCTCTCTCTCTCTCTCTCTCTCTTCTTTCTTTCTTTCTTTCTTTCTTTCTTTCTTTCTTTCTTTCTTTCTTTCTTTCTTTCTTTCTTTTCTTTCTTCTTTCTTTCTTTCTTCTTTCTTTCTTTTCTTTCTTTCTTTCTTCTTTCTTTCTTTTCTTTCTTTCTTTCTTTCTCTTTCTCTTTTTTTTTTCTCTCTTTCTTTCTTTTCTTTCTTTCTTTCTTTCTTTCTTCTTTTCTTTTCTTTCTTTCTCTTTCTTTCTTTCTTTCTTTCTCTTTCTTTCTTTCTTTCTTTCTTTCTTTCTTTCTTTCTTTCTTTCTTTCTTTCTTTCTTTCTTTCTTTCTTTCTTTCTTTCTTTCTTTCTTTCTTCTTTCTTCCTTCCTTCCTTCCTTCCTTCCTTCCTTCCTTCCTTCCTTCCTTCCTTCCTTCCTTCCTTCCTTCCTTCCTTCCTTCCTTCCTTCCTTCCTTCCTTCCTTCCTTCCTTCCTTCCTTCCTTCGCCAAACACAAGGTGAGAGAAAAGACTCATTTAAATAATATGAATAATATTGCCTGATGTTTTCAATTGACTGAGTCACTTTCTTTCTGATAGAAGTTGCCAAAGATTCTAATTCAAACGACCAATGTTTGTCTATCAGTAATGACTTTCACAAGTGAAAATAGGGTTCCAGGAAGAAAACAGCTACTCAATCAGCTGACAAGTAAAAATTTCCTTCAGTTTCCTTGAGACAATTATTCCCAGATATGGGTGATTGAGCTCCCTGGGGGTTGGCTGGAACAAATCTGGGATGGGATGGTCGTCTAGCTCAAAGGGGTGGGGCACTTTCTTTTGGCTAAAAGCATTTCTCAAAGAGGCCTGCTGAATCTTTTTCTTCCTTCCATTCTTCCTTCCTTCCTTCCTTCCTTCCTTCATTTTCTTTCTTTTTCTTTTACTTCTCTTTCTCTTTTTCTTCTTTCTTTCTTTGTTTCTTCCTTCCCCCTCCCTCCCTCCCCCTCCCACCATTTCTCCTCCTTCCTTCCTTCCTTCCTTCCTTCCTTCCTTCCTTCCTTCCTTCCTTCCTTCCTTCCTTCCTTCCTTCCTTCCTTCCTTCCTTCCTTCCTTCCTTCCTTCCTTCCTTCCTTCCTTCCTTCCTTCCTTCCTTCCTTCCTCGCTGAAAGCGGTCCTATTCATCAAAAAAAATTGAGATTTTGCTTTAGATTAGACACTGTTACTACACCTAACACATTTTAGAGGAACTTAGTATCTATTTTTCAGTGCTTCTTGGATCAGGTACCATGTAGTCTAGCAGATAGAAAGGGACTCAGAGAAAACATAAAACATAAAAAACTTTTTTGTTGCTATTTGTGGACCATATCCACCTGTGCCCTGTACTTATTACTATTTGTGTCCAAAGACAATCTGGGTATGTCTGGGTGTACATATGTGCTCTCTGGGATCTAGCCCTGGTCAGTTGTAAGCAGTGCAAATTACCTTATCTTCTGTTTTCTCTCTCTGGCTCAACCTGAAACATTTTTATGGGCAATATGAATTCGAACAAGAAGAATATAATAGCAAAAAAAGCAGACTGATGATGGAAAGGTGCATTTCTTTGTAGGATGGAGAGTGGAATCATCAAGTCGAAGAACTCCTGGTAAAGTTATGGGATTATTCAGGATTTCATTTATCTGAGAGACTAAAATTATAATTAAACATGTGTTTGGTAAACTCAAATTTAGTATAGGGTGCACCACTTGGGTCTGCTTTATTTTTAAGCAAGAAAATGCAAAGTGTTTTACATAAAATTGTTAGTTCATCATATAAAATATTAAAACCTCATGCATGATTTCATAAAATACAATAATTTTATTATTTCAACATCGATAAAATCACATGATAAAATTATGTTACATTTATATATCTAGACTTCTATATTCATGCTCTATACTCTACCAAAAATCAAACTTCAAAGAATAAATTTAGTAAATCGTACAGTTGTGAGTCCATGACTTAGATGTTGGACTCAGGTTTAAGTCCCAGTTCCACATGATTCCTGGCTTTGCTTGGTGGACTCCTCAAGTTTTTATTGGGATGGCCCAAGTTTCTTAATGACATTGGACTTGAACAGCATCACTGTCTTAGATTATTTTATTGGACCTTTAGCCTGTTTGGTCTAGATATGCCTGTGGGAACCTTTTACCACCTGAGCATTAACTTTGAGATCAACCTCCTTTGAAATTAAAATTGTAGATTCTAGCCAGGCAGATTATTTTCAGGTCTTTACTCACAGTGTGAATTTACATTTATTAAAATTTATGATTCTCAGTTTTATTGAAAATAATTATATATAAATATATAAATCAAAATAAAAATATGGCAGAAGACTGGAGAGATACTGTACTGGGTAAGGTGCTTGCTTAGCATGTAGTGAACACTACCAGTAGTACTCCTTGAATACACATAGGTCTAGAAGTGCTCCCTTAGCACCATCAGGTATGGCCCAATTTGAAATTAAAACTCAACAAAAAACAAATGATAATATGCATCTACCATTAAGCCATTGATATTAAAGAAAATTTAAATGTTTTAGTACAAAAATCATATCTATAATATTAAAATATATAATAAAATATATATTATTAGAATATTAATATAAATATAGTATATTGTGTTAAAGTAATAATATAAATACATTACCTGTTTTCTATAGCTTTAGAAGGTAGCTTGTTCAAGTTTCCTGCAAAACCAATCCTCCAAATATAATTTATTTACTCTTCTCCTTTTGGACATGTTGCCTAATTATATTCTTTTCACATCACTAATATGTTTCAGAGAGGAAATTGTAATTGATATCATCTAGGAGCACATCACCTAAGAGTTATAAACAAAACATTCTAGATGATCAATTTGGGTGCTGAAGAGATAGTACAGGAGTTAAGACAATTTTTTTGCATATGGCCAACCAACCCAGTTTGAAACTGAGAACCACAGATTGCTCCCTCAGCACTGTTAAGAGCAATTCCTGATTATACATCTAATATTAAGTCCTCAGCACCAGTGCACATGTCCCAAATCCAAAAGTAAAATAAAATGATTGTGATATGAATATGCCATTCATTACCAAAAAGAACTAGTAAGGCAGTAGTATACTCAATAAATATTTCTTGAAACTATATGCTTTGAAATTTTGCTATGCAATGTCCTATGAAAAAGTTCAATTTTATTTGATGCTTTTATTCTTCACTGTGAGATTAGGGAGAGAACAAAGAAAGGAAACAATTACTTCTCTTCATCTCCTTTTATTTGTGTTGTTATATAGAAAATCAGTTTTGATTTATTCATGGGTTCATTTTAATGTATGTAGAAGATGAATGACACTGTCTAGACAAAGGTCAATTAGTCAAGTAGGTAATGTGTTCTCGAAATGGAAAAGATTTACAGTAGTCAGTGCTATAAAGATAAAGGCATCTCTCTGTTGAGGTGGTAAATATATTTTTAACATTCCACACTGATTGATAGTGTTTAATTTCTACCTTATCATTTTTCTTTTACCACACAGTCACCTGTCTCTTTATAGTGTCTTTCAATGTTTGTCTAGACATTTTGTCTAGTTGGATTCAATTATGGCTGGAGAGAAAGAAACTATAATTTCAATGAGGGTATCTTTTATAAATCAAAGTTGTCACTGAATATCTCTAAAATAAGGTTTAACAATGAACCATAAGATAAAGGTAAGTATAACTTGTTTTTCTATATTAATTTCCTTTGATTTTACTATTCTTAGACTAGTGGCTAAAATTGATAGAAGAATGATTACATTACTTTCATCTGGCTCTCTTCATAATGGATTGTCCTTCTATGCAAAGCAGATTATTATACTAAGAGCTAATATAAAATATATGTAGGTATACATTATATATATATATATATATATATATATATATATATATATATATATATATATTTACCCTGACTTCCCACACGCACAACATAGGCTCAGCCCTGTTGCTTTTTGGTCTGGGAAAAGGTCATATTCTGTGCTCACTTATGACTAAGGTATGCATTCTATGGCAGTTTTTATCCTCAAGAAATATTTCAACAAAGTTCAGTTTTTTCTGCTAGCTCTCTATGTGTACGTGTGAATTATTTTTATTTAAACAACTTTATTACATACATGATTATGTTTGTGTTTCAGTCATGTAAAGACCACCACCCATCACCAGTGCAACATTCCCATCACCAATATCCCAAAACTCCCTCCTCCCCACCCAACCCCCGCCTGTACTCTAGACAGGCTTTCTATTTTCCTTGTACATTCTCATTATTAGGATAGTTTAAAACATAGTTATTTCTCTAACTAAACTTATCCCTGCTTGTGGTGAGCTTCATGAAGTGAGCTGCAACTTCCAGCTCTTTTCTCTTTCGTGTCTGAAAGTTATTATTGCAAGAATGTCTTTCATTCTTCTTAAAACCCATAGATGAGTGAGACCATTCTGTGTCTTTCTCTGTCTCTGATTTATTTCACTCAGCATAATAGATTCCATGTACATCCATGTGTAGGAAAATGTCATGACTTCATCTCTCCTGACAGCTGCATAATATTCCATTGTGTATATGTACCACAGTTTCTTTAGCCATTTGTCTGTTGAAGGGTATCTTGGTGTTTCCAGAGTCCTGCTATGATAAATAGTGCTGCAATGAATATAGGTGTAAGGAAGGGATTTTTGTATTGTATTTTTGTGTTCCTAAGGTATATTCCTAGGAGTGGAATAGCTGGATTGTACTGGAGCTCGATTTCCAATTTTTGGAGGAATCTCCATATTGCTTTCCATAAAGGTTGAACTAGACGCCATTCCCACCAGCAGTGGATGAGTTCCTTTCTCTCCACATCCCCGCCAACACTGCTTGTTCTCATTCTTTGTGATGTGTGCCAATCTCTGTGTGTGAGGTGATACCTCATAGTTGTTTTGATTTGCATCTCCCTGATGATTAGTGATGTGGATCATTATTTTATGTGTCTTTTGGCCTTTTGTATTTCTTCTCTGTCAAAGTGACTGTCCATTTCTTCTCCCCATTTTTGATGGTATTAGATATTTTTTTCTTGTAAAGTTCTGTCAGTGCTTTGTATATTTTGGAGATTAGCCCCTTATCTGATGGGTATTGGGTGAATAGATTCTCCCACTCAGTAGGGGGCTCTTGTATCCTGGGCGCTATTTCCTTTGAGGTACAGAAGCTTCTCAGTTTCATATATTCCCATCTGTTAATCTCTGCTTTCACTTGCTTGGAGAGTGCAGTTTCCTCCTTGAAGATGCCTTTAGTCTCAATATCCTGGAGTGTTTTACCTATGTGATTTCTATATATCTTATGGTTTCAGGTCTGATATCGAAGTCTTTCATTCATTTGGATTTAATTCGTACATGATGTTAGTTGGGGGTCTAAGTTCAATTTTTTTCAAATGGCTAGCCAGTTGGCCAACACCACATGTTGAAGAGGCTTTCTTTGCTCCATTAAGGATTTCTTGCTCCTTTATCAAAAATTAGGTGATTGTATGGCTGGGGAACATTTTCTGAGTATTCAAGCCTATTTGCTGAATTGAGTGCCTGTCTTTATTCCAATATAATGCTGTTTTGATAACTATTGCTTTGTAGTACAGTTTAAAGTTGGAGAAAGTAATTCCTCCCATATTCTTTTTCCCAATGATTGCTTTAGCTATTCTAGGGTGTTTGTTGTTCCAAATGCATTTCAAAAGTGTCTGATCCATGTCCTTGAAGAATGTCATGGGTATCTTAAGAGGGATCACATTAAATCTGTACAATGCTTTGGGGAGTATTGCCATTTATTGATGTTATTCCTGCCAATCCACGAGCAGGGTATGTGCTTCCATTTCCACGTGTCCTATTTTATTTCTTGGAGCAGAGTTTTATAGTTTTCTTTGCATAGGTCCTTCACATTTTTAGTCAAGTTGATTCCAAGATATTTGAGTTTGTGTGACACTATTGTGAATGGGTTTGTTTTATTTTTTCTTTATTTTTTATTAAAAAGCACATGTTTATATTTTAAAATACACATCTTCCGTCATATCTCATTACATCTTTACATCAAAAAGTATAGATCAAAGTTTTTTCACTGTTTTAAAATGCAGTAAAATATCTCCATACAGATTCATCACAATTGTTCATGTATCTATAATCTTTGTCAATACATTTAGTATAGTTCAATTTATAATTGTAATCTTATATAACACATATTACCTATATATCATACAATACCATAACAGGCAAAACAAATAAAAGCTAGGATAGAATCATTAGAATAATTAATAGATGTGATTTTTCAAACAGTATTTACTTTTTATTTTATTATTATTATAAAATAAATTTTTATATTTATCTTTATTTAAACACTGTGATTATAAACATGATTACAGTTGTATGGTTACAGTCATGTAAAGAACACCGCCCTTCACCAGGGCAACATTTCCACCACCAGTTTTCCAGATCTCCCTCCTCCCAACCCCCCCACACCTGTACTCGAGACAGGCTTTCTACTTCCCTCATTCATTCACATTGTTATGATAGATTTCAGTGTAGTCATCTCTCCAACTGCACTCATCATTCTATGTGATGAGCTTCATGTCATGAGCTGTACCTACCAGCCCTCATCTCTCTTGTCTCTGAGATACTGTTAAAAATGTCCTTCATTTTTCTTAAAGCCCATAGATGAGTGAAACCATTCTGTGCCTTTCTCTGTCCCTCTGACTTACTTCACTCAGCATAATGGATTCCATGTACATCCATGTATAGGAAAATTTCATTACTTCATCTCTCCTGACGGCTGCATATTATTCCATGTGTATATGTGCCACAGTTTCTTTAGCCATTCATCTGTTGAAGGGCACCTTGGTTGTTTCCAGAGTCTGGCTATTGTAAATAGTGCTGCAATGAATATAGGAGTAAGGAAGGGATTTTTGTATTGTATTTTTGTGCTTCTCAGGTATATTCCTAGGAGTGGTATAGCTGGATTGTATAGAAGCTCAATTTCCAGTTTGTGAAGGAATCTCCGTATCGCTTTCCATAAAGGTTGTATTAATGGCATTCCCACCAGCAGTGTAAAAGAGTTCCTCTCTCTCTACATCCCCACCAGCACTGCTTTTTTTCCTTTTTTGTGATGTGTGCCAATCTCATTGGCGTGAGGTGCTTCCTCATAGTAGTTTTGATTTGCTTCACCCTTATGATTAGTGATGTTGAGCATCTTTTCATGTGCCCTTTGACCATTTGCCTTTCTTCTTTTTCAAAGTGTCTGTTCATTTCTTCTCCCATTTTTTGATGGGGTTAGTTGTTTTTTTTTTTCTTGTATAGTTCTGTCGGTACCTTGTAAATTTTGGATATTAGCCCTTTATGTGATGAGTATTGGGTGAATAATTTCTCCCACTCAGTGAGTGGTCTTTGTATTCTGGGCCCTATTTCCTTTGAGATGTAGAAGCTTTTCAGCTTAATATAGTCCAATCTGTTTATTTCCGCTTCCACTTGTTTCTAAAGTGCTGTCTCCTCCTTAAAGATGCCTTTATTCTCAATGTCCTGGAGTGTTTCATCTACATGTTGTTCTATATACCTTATAGTTTCAGATCTGATATCAAGGTCTTTAATCCATTTGTATTTTACCTTTGTACATGGTATTAGCTGGGGGTCTGAGTTCGCTTTTTTGCAAGTGGCTAACCAGTTGTGCCAACACCACTTGTTGAATAGGCTTTCCTTGCTCCATTTAGAATTTCTTGCTCCTTTATAAAAAACTAGGTGGTTATATGTCTGAGGAACCTTCTCTGAGTACTCAAGCCTATTCCACTGATCTGAGGGTCTGTCTTTATTTCAATACCATGCTGTTTTTATAACTATTGCTTTGTAATACAGCTTAAAATTGGGGAAAGTAATGCCTCCCATATTTCTTTTACCAAGGAGTGCTTTAGCTATTCGAGGTTGTTTATTGTTCCAGATAAATTTCAGAAGTATATTTGGTCCACTTCTTTGAAGAATGTCATGGGTATCTTCAGAGGAATTGCATTAAATCTGTACAATGCTTTTGAAAGTATTGCTCTTTTAATGATGTTGATCCTGCCAATCCATGAGCAAGGTATGTGTTTCCATTTCCACGTGTCCTCTCTTAATTCTTGGAGCAGTGTTTTGTAGTTTTCTTTGTATAGATCCTTCACATCTTTCTCAGGTTGACTCCAAGATATTTGAGTTTGTGTGGCACTAATGTGAATGGGATTGTTCTCTTAATGTCCATTTCTTCCCTATCATTATTAGTGTATAAAAAGGCCGTTGATTTTTGTGTGTTAATTTTGTAGCCTACCACTTTGCTATATGAATCTATTATTTCTAGAAGCTTTTCGGTAGAGTCTTTGGGGTTTTCTAAGTAGAGTATCATGTCATCTGCAAACAGTGAGAGCTTGACTTCTTCCTTTCCTATATGGATTCCCTTGATATCTTTTTCTTGCCTAATTGCTATAGCAAGTACTTCCAGTACTATGTTGAATAGGAGTGGTGAGAGAGGACAGCTTTGTCTTGTACCAGAATTTAGAGGGAAGGATTTTAGTTTATCTTCATTGAGGATAATATTTGCCACTGGCTTCTGGTAGATGGCTTTAACTATATTGAGAAAGGTTCCTTTTATTCCTATCTTACTGAGAGTTTTCATCAAGAATGGGTATTGAACCATATCAAATGCTTTTTCTGTGTCTATTGATATGACCATGTGATTTTTATTTTTCTTGTTGTTTATTTTGTGTATTATGTCGATAGATTTATGGATGTTAAACCACCCTTGCATTCCTGGGATGAAACCTACTTGATGTGAATGATCTTCTTGATGAGGCACTGGATCATGTTCGCCAAGATTTTGTTGAGGATTTTTGCATCTGTGTTCATCAGGAATATTGGTCTGTAATTTTCTTTTTTGGAAGCATCTCTATCAGGTTTGGTATTAAGGTGATGTTGGCTTCATAAAAGCTATTTGGAAGTGTTCCTGTTTTTTCAATTTCATAAAAGAGCCTGGCCATAATTGGTAGTAGTTCCTCTTGAAAGGTTTGAAAGAATTCATTTGTGAATCCATCAGGGCCTGGACTTTGGTTTTTGGGCAAATTTTTGAATACAGTTTTAATTTCCTCAATAGTGATGGGGGTGTTTAGATATGCTACATCTTCTTTATTCAACCGTGGAAGGGTATGCAAGTTCAAAAATTTATCCATTTCTTCCAGGTTCTCATATTTAGTGGCATAGTGTTTCTCAAAGTATTCTCTGAATACCCTTTGAATCTCTGCAGTATCTGTAGTGATCTCCCCCTTTTTATTTCTAATACACTTTATCAAGTCTCTCTCTCTTTTGCTTTGTGAGTTTTGCCAGTGTTCTATCAATCTTGTTTATTGTTTCAAAGAACCAACTGCTTTCATTGATCTTTTGGATTGTTTTTTGGGTTTCCACTTCGTTGATTTCTGCTCTCAGCTTTGTTATTTCCTTCTGTCTCCCTTTTTTTGGGTCCTTTGTTGAGTACTTTCTAGTTTTATTAGCTGTGTCAATAAGCTACTCAGGTAGGCTCCTTCTTTCTTCCTGATCTGTGCTTGCAAAGCTATAAATTTTCCTCTCAGTACTGCTTTTGCTGTGTCCCATAAGTTCTGATAGTTTGTGTCTTTATTTTCATTTGTTTCCAGGAACCATTTGATTTCCTCCTTGATTTCATCTCGGACCCACTTGTTATTCAGTATGAGCCTGTTTAACTTCCAGGTGTTTAATTTTTTTCTTCTGTGTCCCTTTGTAGTTCACATCTAACTTCTGAGCCTTGTGGTCAGCAAAGGTAGCCTGCAAAATTTCTATCTTTTTTATTTTATGGAGGTATGTTTTATGTGCCAGCACGTGGTCTATCCTGGAGAATGACTCATGTACATTGGAAAAGAATGTGTATCCAGTTTTCTGAGGATGGAGTGTCCTATATATATCTACTAGGCCTCTTTCTTCCATTTCTCTTTTCAGGTCTAGTATATTTTTGTTGGGTTTCCATTTGGTTGACCTATCAAGTGTTGACAAGCCTGTGTTGAGTTCTCCCACAATTATTGTGTTATTATTGATATCCTTCTTCAGATTTGTCAACAATTGTATTAAATACTTTGCTGGTCCCTCATTGGGTGCCTATATGTTTGGGAGAATGATTTCTTCTTGCTGTACAAATCCCTTGATTAGTACATAATATCCATCTTTGTCCCTTACAACTTTTCTGAGTATAAAGTTTGTGTCACCTGATACTAGTATGGCCACCCCCGCTTTTTTAAGGGTGTTGTTTGCTTGAATGATTTTCCTCCAGCCTTTGGTTTTGAGTCTTTGTTTATTCTGACTATTCAGGTATGTTTCTTGTAGACAGTAGAAGGTTGGCTTCAGTTTTTTGATCCATTTCGCCACTCTGTGCCTCTTAACGGGTGCATTTAGTCCATTGACATTGAGAGAAATAATTGTTATGGGATTTATTGCCATCTTTGTGTAGAAGTTTGGTGTGTTTTTTGTTCTGTCTTGTCTTTAGAATAGATCTTTCAGTTTTTCTTTTAAGGCTGGTTTTGAGTCTGCAAAGTTTTTGATCTGTTATTTATCTGTGAAGCCATGTATACATCCTTCAAACCTGAAAGTGAGTTTTGCTGGTTGTAGTATTCTTGGCGAAGCATTTATTTCATTGAGGTTTGCCACTATATCTCACCACTGCCTTCTGGTCTTGAGTGTTTCTGGTGACAGGTCTGCTGTAAATTTCAAGGATGCTCCCTGGAATGTAATTTTCTTTTTTGATCTTGCTGCTTATAGTATTCTATCTCTATCTGTGTGTTTCATCATGGTGACTAGGATGTGTCTTGGGGTGTTTCTCCTGGGGTCTTTTTTAGCTGGTACTTTTTGGGCATGCAGGATTTGGTCACATGTTTCCTTTAGCTCTGGTAGTTTCTCTGTTATGATGTTCTTGACTATTGATTCTTCCTGAAGATTTTCTTCTTGGGTCTCTGGGACTCCAATGATTCTAAAGTTGTTTCTGTTGAGCTTATCAAAGAATTCTATTTTCATCTGCTCATATTCTTTGAGTAACTTTTCCGTTGTCTGATCCTTTGATTTAAGTCTTTTTTCCAATCTCTTCTGCTGTGTAAAGTTGTTATGCATCTCATCTTCCAGAGCACTAATTCTATACTCAGCTGCTTTTAACCTGTTGGAAAGCTTATCCATTATGTTCTTCAATTCGTCTACTGAGTTTTTCAGACCTGTTATTTGACCTGATATTTTAGTTTGGAGTTTTCTGATTTCTATCTTCGTATTCTCTCGATTTTTATTAGTGTTCTGATTTATACTTTCTTTGAGTTCTGTGAGCAACCTCCATATTTCTTCTCTAAACTCCATTTTGAAAGACTGCGTAGGTGGTTGGCCATTGTTGGGTCATCAGAGTTTCCATCTTTATTTTCTATGGCTGAAGTTGGTCTGCGTAGTTTCCCCATTGTCACACTTATGCTGTGGGGTTTTTTTATGTGTTGTGGTGGTACTCATTGGCTAAGTGGAGTGCGTGGCCATGAAGTTAAGTGCTCCTCTGCTTCTACCCCTTATAGGTGGGCTTAAGGGGGCCAGCAGAGTCAGCTTTATCTGAAATTCCAGCCTGGAAATACTCACCTCAGCTGAGGCAAGCTGTCAGGGGATGAATGCCAGAGAAGATCAAAGTTCCCAGGTTGAAGCAAGCCCGGGGAAGCCCCAAAATGTCTGCTGAGCTTAAAGTGCCCAGCAGAGTCTGTCTTATCCACAACTCCGGCCAGAAAGACACACCTCAGCCAAGGCACGCCCTCAAGGGATTAATGCCAGAGAAGATCAAAGTTCCCAGGTTGAAGCAAGCTGGGGAGGCCCCAAAATGTCTGCCGAGCCTAAGGGGCCCAGCAGTCAGCTTTATCTGCAATTCTGGCCTGGAAACACTCACCTCAGCTGAGGCAAGCCGTCAGGGGATGAATGCCAGAGAAGATCAAAGTTCCCACGTTGAAGCAAGCCCGGGGTAACCCCAAAATGTCTGCCAAGCAGACACTCTGCCCAGCAGAGTCTTGGGTTGTTTTCTTAATGTCCATTTCTTCATTGTTACTATTGGTGTATAGAAAGGCCATTGATTTTTGTATGTTAATTTTGTAGCCTGCCACCTTGCTATATGAGACTATTGTCCCTTACAACTTTCCGAAGTATAAAGTTTGCATTATCTGATATTAGTATGGCCACTACAGCTTTTTTATGGGCACTGTTTGCTTGGATGATTTTTCTCCAGCCTTTTATTTTGAGTCTATGTTTGTTCAGACTATTCAGGTGCCTTTCTTGTAGGCAGCAGAAGGTTGGTTGGGTTTTTTGATCCATTTAGCCACTCTGTCTCTTAACTGGTGCATTTAGTCCATTGACATTGAGAGAAAGAATTGTCCTGGGTGTTAGTGCCATCTTTATATTGAAGTTTGGTGTGTATGTTGGTCAGTCATGTCTTAAAGCAGGCCGTTCAGTTTTTCTTTTAAGAATGGTTTTGAGTCTGTAAAGTTTCTGAGCTGTTTTTTGTCTGTGAATCCATGTATTGTTCCTTCAAACATGAAAGTGAGTGTTGCTGGGTGCAGTATTCTAGGCAAAGCATTTATTTCATTGAGTTTTTTCACTATGTTTCACCACTGCCTTCTGGCCTTGAGTGTCTCTGGTGACAGGTCTGCAGTAAATCTCAATGATGGTCCCTTGAATGTAATTTCTCTTTTCTATCTTACTACTTTCAGAATTCTCTCTCTCTGTGGAAATCATCATTGTGACTAGGATGTTCTTGGGGTGATTTTTCTGGGGTCTCTTTTAGTTGGTACTCTTTGGGCATGCAGGATTTGATCACATGAAGTATTCTCTAGCTCTTGTAGTTTCTCTTTAATGATGTTCTTGACTGTTGATTTTTCCTGGAGATTTTCTTCCTGTGTCTCTGGGAATCCAATGATTCTTAAATTATTTCTTTTGAGCTTATCATAGACTTCTATTTTTATCTGTTCCTATTCTTTGAGTAATTTTTCCATTGTTTGATCATTTGCTTTAAGGCTTTTTTCCAATCTCTTCTGCTGTATGGAATTGTTATTCATCTCATCTTCCATTGTACTAATTCTATCCTCAGCTGCTCTTAACCCATGGGAAAGCTCAACCATGTTTTCCTTCAATTCATCTACTGAGTTTTTCAGACCCATTATTTGACCTGAAATTTTAGTTTGGAATTTTCTGATTTCTTTCTTCATATTCTCTTGATTATTAGTGTTCTCTTCTTTTTTTTTTTTTTTTTTGTGGTTTTTGGGTCACACCCGGCAGTGCTCAGGGGTTACTCCTGGCTCCATGCTCAGAAATTGCTCCTGGCAGGCACGGGGGACCATATGGGACGCTGGGATTCGAACCGATGACCTCTTGCATGAAAGGCTAACGCCTTACCTCCATGCTATCTCTCCAGCCCCTAGTGTTCTCTTCTATACTTTCTTTGAGTTCTTTGAATATCTTTCATATTTTTACTCTAAACTCCTTATCTGAGAGACTGACTAGTTGGTTGGTCATGTTCAAGTCATCAGAGTTGCCATCATCATTCTCTATGTCTGGCGCTGGCCTGCCTTGTTTCCCCATTTTCACACTTGTATTTTGGGTTTTTCTACGTGTTGTAGTTGCATTCATTGGCTAAATGCTGCGCACGGCTGTGAAGCGAAGCAGAGCCCTTTCTGGGCGTGTAAACTCACCTACAGGGAAGGAGAGCCATCTGCAGATGAGCCACACACAGGATGAAATCAGGCCAAAAATGGGCCACAACACAGAAGACAGGCAGATAGGGGTGCTGGCATCTGAGTTCCCAGAAATCCTTTAGAACTTTAATCCTAGTCTGAAATCAGTATTCCCTCAGATGGTTGGGGCTTCCCATCCTCTTACTGACAAATGTGAAAGAGCTTGAAGCCTCCAAAACCTTCACTGTGGTCTCCAAGTCACCCAGAAAATTGACATTCACCTCTGAAGCAAGCAGGATCAATGGCAGGAATGCTGATGAAATCCAGTCTCAGTCAGCTGAAAACACCATGACCCAAGATGGCTTCTGCACCCTTCTGACTCCTGACAGAAACCAGCAGGAATCACAGTGTTTGTATGTCCCAACCCACTACTGAAGCAGGCAGGATCTGCGGCAGGAATGCAGATGCAATCCAGTTTCAGGCAGCTCTGAAGCAGGCAGGATCACCAGCAGGAATGCTGATGTAATTCAGTCTCAGGCAATCTGAAGCAGGCAGGATCACCGGTAGGAATGCTGATAAAATCCAGTCTCATATTTTGTAACTATGTATATAAATCATTTATTTATAAATACAAATATTATATAAATATGATATATACAATATATTATATAATAAAAAGTATAGAGTAAATAATATATTCACTTTTTGCAAAAATAAATAGTGGCATGTAGAATTATTGACATTTTGATAATCACATGTGAACAAAACTTTTTAATTTTTGAGTATTTTGAGAGTGTGTTAATTAAATATGGAGATTTTTGGAGTAAATTAGACATATCTTGTCCAACTTCTCTTTTCGTTCATCTTTGTCACCTATTTATGGATAAACACTCAAAGTTTGTTTCTTTGCATTAAAAATTTCTGTGAAGAATTTTGTATAACAATGTAGTAAATGCTTGTAAATGAATCTTTCCTTCCTACTCTCCCATATGTCTATAGGAAATCCTTTTTTTTTCTTTCCCAACCAACCTAAGATTAATGTTGACTGTATAGTCTAAATATTCAGATGCTTTTTAATACTTACAATTTCACGTTTTACAGACTGGCCAAGTTAAGTATTAAAGTTACCATTGAATTGTGCCATGTAGGGAAAAAAGCTAGACATTATTTTCCTGAATTCACTTTGTTGCACTCATTCTATACTATCAATTGACAGTCCCACTGTTTTGTTTTATTTTGCTTTTGGTGTTTTGAGTTACATCTGGTGGAGCTCAGGGATTACTCCTGGCTCTGCACTCAGAAATCACTCCCAGTCTGGTGGGGGGGGGGTCCATATGGGATGCGCAGATCAAACCTAGTCCATCCTAAGTCAGCCCTGTTGCAAGGCAAACGTCCTATTGCTGTGCTACCACTCTGGTCCCCATTCCCACTGTTTTACTCCTTAAATTGACTTTAAGTTATGTACTTAGTATCATCCCTGGCACCAGTTTATTATAAACTTTTCTCATCTTATTTGTTTATTAATTTCCTAAAATATTTGTTTTCATCAATACTTTTCCTTTTAAATTAATATTATATGTAGCACAATGAGGGTGATATTAAAATTTGGATTGGAGTCAGGAGGAAAGTACAGTGTTAGGGTGCCTTTCTTGCATGTGGTTGACCAGGTGAGATCATAGACACTCCATTTGTCTAACAAAGACCTTTCAGAGCTTATTCCTGAACACAAAAACAAGAATAAGTTCTTGTCCCACACCACTCATTTAAAAAAATATGTGGAGTATGACTGCATATGGAGAGTTTTTATTTATCTTTGCAAAATCACTTTTAAATCATTTAAAACAAGACTGGAGTGTATCAAGTAGAAAGTTTAGATTTGAATACTTCACCATTCCTTCTCCCACCTTTTACCTTTCACTACCCAAAGTATCCAGAAGTGATGTTGATCTCTAATACAGGAGCAATCATTGCCCACACAAAATGTTATCCTCAACAATATCAAAAAATTTTAAATATATGCCATATCTGTTTTTTACAAATAAAAACTTACATAAATAAAATTTTATTTATATAGTTATATATTTATACATTTTATTAATAAATATGTATTTTATACCTAAAACATTATATAAAATATAAAAATATAACCAACCTTTTTGTACAGTAGCTACTTTTAAAATCTAGTTGTATAAACTTAGTTTCCAGTGAATGTTGCTCTTCCTGTCTCATGCTTTGTATGTTTTATTCCTTCTGACTAAAGAACTTTTATTTTTGCATCTTCACTTTCTTGAAAAACACTTCTAACTAAAAATCATCACAACATTTAGTTTTGTAGCAATGAAATTTTATTTTTAGTTTGAGAGTCATTTACTCTGTGGTGTTTTGCAATCCATGGATTACAGACTCAGAGATCAGATTCTAAAACACATTTTAGTATTTAACCACACAACTTATATAATGCTTAGGGAGTCTGTTTTAATCTAAAGTACCTTAGATTTTCTAATAGAAATAATTGAGTTTCATGAAATGCCTAGAATCACAGAGAGTAAGTTCTTATAAATGTTAGATTTATTATTTTTTGCTTATCATTATTTCTCCACATGGATATTATTTGCATATTGTATGTGGTCAATAAATTTTAATGTACAATATTAATAAGTGATTAATATTTAATTAGTAAATAGAAAAAATGAATATCATTTTTCATGAAAGATAGATACAGCTTTTATTAGAAAATAAATATACATATTGCTTGTTTGTTTGGGTGCTATTGCCAGAAGTGATCAGGGTTTACTCAAAGAGGTAGGCCACATTAAAAGCGAAAATCTTTAATAATATACTTTCTCTATAGTCCATTACAAAGAAATTCTGAGGGATTTTGTGACTAAAATCATAAAAAAAGTTTTCTTCACTAAAATGCTTGGTTTTAACTAAAGATGATAGTTTTAAAAATAATTCTGGTTGGGGGAAAAGTCTGAAGGCAAATTTGATGTGATGTGTATTAGTTTTCAAAAAGCTATGAAATTTATTCACTGATATATGAGAATAACTTCTAACGCAAAAGGGGCAAGGTGATGACAAAGACTAATTCATAGTAAAGAACTTTGAGGTTTATTGGAGTTATGAATTTTTGTTGTAGTAGAAAGTATTAACTGTCCACAGAAGTATTTGCTTCCTTTCTTTTTAAAAGGTAATATCTTTCTCAAGGAGAAATTTAATTGCACTTCATAATATCAGTCAAGAATTAGATCTAATTGATATTATAGGTCACATCATAAAACAGTAGATACAAGATTTTCTTTCACATAGGGCATTCATTAAAACAGAAAACACTCTGGGTTATAAGACCTACTTTATTTTAAAAGTATAAAAAAATAGAAAATATGTTTACACTACAGTAAACTATTTAAACTAAATAATTTAAAATAAGTTATATACACAGTTGGTAACTAAAATAAAATAACTGAATAAAATATATCTAAGTCTGAATATTTAAGTATTTTAATTAATAAATGGAAGCATAACATTAAAAACAGTTAAAGTGAAAATAATCTTCAGAGAGAAATTATAATATGAATATATAAGGTTGAAAAGAAGACCTAACTTTAATAATCTATTTCTATTTTGTACCTAGGAAAAATTAAATTTAGAATATTCATAAAAATAATAAAATTATAGCAGTATCAATAAAGGTGACAAAAGATTTAAAAATGTCAATAGATAAAATCAATGAAATGAAGAACTATTTTATTTTCATAATAAATAAAAAATTTTAAGCTATTTTTGCATGCATATTACTAATGCCAAAAATGAAGAAAACGATCAGCACAGATTCATAGTCAATAGAGGAATATTATGGTAGTAATAAATCTAAGCCAAAAAACTGAATGTTCTAAGTGAAGTAGACTTATTTTTTAAAGACAAAATTTGGTCAAGTATTTTGGACATATCTTTGATTTAGCATTAAAGTCGAATCAACACTATTTTAAGCACAAAACCCAACCAATTATAAGTACATTTAAAAACAAAGGATTATATCAGGAGACATGGTGGAAAGAGGGAGGAAATCTTGTGTGCTTCATTGGTGGCAAGGCACTGATATGGTCAGTGGGGTGGATTTGGAACAATCAATGCCTTGAATTCTGTTATTAAAAGCTTTGTATATTACTATGCCTGAATAACAGACAAAAAACTAATCTGTTAAAACTTAGGGGCCTGGAAGGTGGCACTAGAGGTAAGGTGTCTGCTTTGCAAGCACTAGCAGAGGATGGACCACGGTTCGGTTCGATCCCCGGCGTCCCATATGGTCCCCCCAAGCCAGGAGCAATTTCTGAGCACATAGCCAGGAGTAACCCCTGAGCGTCAAACGGGTGTGGCCCCCCCAAAAAATACCCTTCATGTAAATAAATAGATTATCTGAGTTTATAATTATTGAAAACAATAATGAATCATATATGACAATATAATACCATTACCCTCAAATATTAGTGAGACACCAATATACCAAAATATGTGAAGTACTTTCAATGCATATCACTAAAGGAAAAAATTATATCTGAAAAATTTATATTCTGATTGATTCAAAGTATATGACATTCTAGAAAATAAGGCTTGGGACAGAATAGAGGTCTATGCTTATAAGGAAGCAGTGTGGAAAAGTGATGAATTGGCAGTGAAAATATAAAATCATCACAATGGAGTTTTGTCATTTTTCATTTTTCCAAGCCCATAGAAAATAAAACATCAAGAGATCACTTGATCACGAACCAGGGACTTATCTTGACAACAATGTCTCATAGGTAATTCAAATGTAATAAGTGGACAATTTAGAATATTGAAAATGGGGAACCACATGTGTGGGGGCAGGAGGTAATGATAAATCTATCTTTCCTTCTCATATTTTATATGAAACAAATATAGCTCATATAAAGAGCCTTATCCAGGTACATGACTCAAGAGCTAAAGCAAATGCATACTTGACGACCAGATTTCAGTCCTGACACTGACATCACATACGTATGTGTGAGCAAATGCACACATACTATATTGCAAATCTGTAGTGATGCAATTAACACTCAGTAGAGTATTAGAATATTATAAAATTTTTAATTGTACAGTTTTATTAAATATTAAAGACTCTAGTTTTATAATGATATTATTTTATAGTTTAAAAATAAGATTGAATAAAATTAGAGTTTAGAACACGTTGAAAGAGTATACAATCATCCCTGTCTGGTGCCACTCATAATATGACTTAAATTTTTTTGGCAATTGTGTGTGTATAAGTGTATGTTCATGTAAAACTGAATGCTGGTAATGCACACCTGTGTCTACTTTGAGTTTTCTCAGAGCACGAGATAACCTTATTGAATAAATATGATTTATTTTCAGGGTTGTACATACATGCATATGGTGTTCTTAGTGTTTTTTCCTTAGTATTTTTGCCTAACTGATATTGCATTAGTAGAATGAAAAGTCCAAAAGAAATCTGGAATCTATTACTGACAAAATATCCACCCATTAATGCTTCTCTCAAGATCTATCTACATATACACTCTTCCTGTGTTCACATGAAATGTAACCCTCGTTCAGTGCATTAGAGAAAACTTAAGTGAAAACTTGGAGAAGACTCATGATAGATGTACAAATAATACTGGTGAGAAGTTTTACTGACAATGTTGGGATTAGTGATTTACCTCTCGTCATTGTGTATGCTGCTATTCTTTCCATACTAGTCAGTGTCATAAATTTAAACAAATATAATGAGCTAATGTTAATGTGGATTAAATAGCATTTTGTTTTTAATGAGAATAAGTCAAATTATTTCCTAATAGTCCTATAAATTAGATATTATATTACCTTTTTGAAGGTTAAGAATATAAGAGACCACATGGCTAATTGATTTGTGATAAATAGCAGAAGTGAACTCTGAACCCAAGCAATGTAATCCCATGTGCACCAGGCTAAACTCTTTATCACTAATGATTAATATGAGAACTTAATAAAACTCATCATTATACAAAAGTCCAGATGAGAAAGAATGAATTAAATCATCAATATCAGAAATAATTCTTTAACACTACAGTTTAACATAAAAACAGCATATTAAGTTCCCCAAACAATATAAAAAATAAATTTTCCAGACAAATCAAATAAAAGTATTATTTTATTTAAATCCTGCTCGCAAAGAAAATTCCTAGTTTACTCATATTTATTGGTGAACTCTTCCTAGCACTTATACTAACCTAATACTAATAATATCTCAGAGAACAGAGCAATCTATACCAGTTTGCAACTCTTTTTATATTGCCAGAATAAATTTGTTAAGAACATACAGTTAAGAGACCCATAAAAGAGGAATTACATAACAATCTCTTCAATAAAGTAGATTTTAAAATTTAAGATAGTCACATAGTAAAAAGATATCTGTGTTTCAATATCTGGAAATTAGCTAAAATAACTGTTTGTGAACATGACAAAGAAAAAAAGTTGACATGCACCTATGCTTTAAAGATCATTTTACATTTAAAAAAAGAAAATTTATGAATAGTATTAACAGAAATCTTCACAAATGGTATTATAGTTATTGTCAATTTTGAAACTTTTCTCTTGAGATCAAAAAAGAAAGAAGTGTGGTTGGGACTAAATTTAGTCTTCAAAACTGTAGTGAAGTCAGTTCAAGAAAACCTAAAAGGAAAAGGAAAAGAAAAAAGAGCAAAAATGAAAACAACAGAGATAAATACAAGTTAATAAAAGAAGCAATGCAAGTAATTGTAGATAGTATTTTGCATAATGAACATTTTTAAACACTTTAAATATATCTATCAAGGCTACGCAAAGCACAGTAGCAATATATAATACTAGCTCTATTTCTACAAATTAATACCTGATAGACAAATAAAAAATATACTGTTACATACCTAGCCATAAATCTAGTAAATTTTACATAAGTTTTTGCTGTGTAAACTGCAAATTATTATGTTAATACATTAAAGAAAACAGATACAAGAAGGTATTTACTTTGTTCCTATACTTTTGATTGTTTGAAATATTCTTTCTTAAAATGTCTATTAAAATCCAAGCTATAAATTTCATTAAGTCTTAATCAAAATCCAAGTAGCTGAGTATACATGTATTTTGAAATGCACAGATCAAATAATTGCTGGGATTCAATGTTTGTCAGTGATAGAGAGCGCAACTCTCAGTTTGCTCCCTGGCAGGAAACAAAAATAAATCAACAAAAGTCAAGAAAATCTGGTGTACTCAAGCTATTTTGTCAAAGACCATAATAAATTTGTAGTAATGAATATTTTTGGTATCAGAAAATATTAAGGATTTCATTTTGTTTTTCCTTTTTATTTTTATTTTGAAGAGCATTTATAAAAGTCCAGTTTTAATTTTGTCTAATTTTCTAATTTTGTATTTAGTTTTATCAAAAAATATGTGTTTATTGCAGTTGAAATATTTTGTTTTGACTGTTGTTTTATTGATATATTTATTTTGTTCAGAGTAAATTCAAAATAATGATAATAGAGGCTAGAGCAATAACACAGCAGGTAGGGCTTTTTCCTTGCATGCAGCCGACCTGGGTTCAATCCCCAGCATTCTATATGGTCTCCAGAGCCTGTCAGGAGTAATTTCTGAGTGCAGAGCCAGGAGTAACCCCTAAAAACTGCCAGGTGTGGTTGAAAAACCAAAAAGTAATAAAAGAAAAATAATGATATTTTAAAATAGAAGTGACAGCTTTTTCTTCAAGCCCATTTTCTGCCTTGCACATGTATTTCACTTGTTTTTCTTTGTTCACCTATTACAACTCTGCAGAAACCTTAGTTCTGTCCCGTTCTCTCTTTTTCTAACCTCACATCTTTCTAAGTAAGTTTCAATAAAAACTATCTTCTTCACTAAAAATGTAAACAAGATAAAATTTTAATACAGGTGTCATACATTTAGATTTATGTTATAAACAAAAATATAAGTAAAACCAGTATTGTCAATCACACTGCAAACAATTAGAATGTAAATTTTCCTACACCTAGACAATAAGTTGTCATGTAAAATAGCCTTAAAGTTGAAAAATAAATACAAATTTTCAACATTAAAAATTTTTAGTCACTTGGGTCAGAATAGGAATACAGTGGGTAGGAATTTTGCACTTGGCCAACCTAAATTCAATCCTGAGAACCTCACCAGGAGTGTTTCCTGAACACAGACTAGAAGTAAGCCCTGATAACTGCCAGGTGTGGCCCAAACCCCAAAAAGAAAAATAAAAGGAAATGTTGTTCTCATACAGCAATGAGAATAAGTAAACTATGGTTGTATCGAAAAATAACAGAAAAGTTTATACAGAAACAACAGTAAAATGAAACCTACTGTATAATACAATTCATATAAAGTTTAATCCAAGGCATAATTGAAAAAAAATTAGAGCTTTAGTAAGTTCCTTTAACAAGGAAAAACACAGCTTAGCAAAGTCAGCCAAAACTTGTAGAGTGTGCAGCACTTGAGTTTACATTTGAATATGAGTTACTTAAATCAAATCAAAAGAGAGGGCTATGCCCAAAAGAGAGAATAACATGACATGCATGCAGAAACACTAATAAATACCTTTCTTATGTACAGTGATTTCAAAGATGTTTGTATCACAAAATGCTTTGGTAGTCAGAAGTAGCATTTTTCTCTCAGGGAAAGGAGCTGCATGCTAACGGTTCTATAAGAGACTCTCTTTTTTGAAGACCAAAAAGCACAGCACACAGCTTCTGCTAATATACATATGCTTGAGTTTATGTAGTCTTGTGAGAATAGGGACTTGGAGATCTTAAGTTTTAAAAAATGATATTCTTTCTATTGCTAACTTTAGAAGCAATAAATTGTCTTTTATTTCTAACGCAGGAACTTCATGTCTTCTGCCAATATCCATGAAACTGAAAGAGTAATTTATTAGTTTACAAGAGGATAAAATTTCAGACATCTCATATTTTAGACAATCCTTCATTGCTGTGGCTTGAAATCTTGGTTGAAAATAATATTCTGACTTGTTTTATATTAATCTTTTGAAGATATATTTTGAATTTATGTGCATGAGATGAATTGTTTTTATGGGTGCCAATTCATTTTAGGTTTTACTTTCATGAAATCAAACAAACACTATGTCAAGTCAAATATATGCCAAAATATATGCCAAAAAATGTGGCTTTGATGTCATTTTGTTGAATCAAGGATATATTTAAAGTGTAGAGAACATTCCTTCATATGTGAAACCATGGGTTCTGTCCCTGGTACCAATCGAACCTCAAACTCCACTTGATGAATGCCTTGGATCCTGAGAACTTCCTGACATGATCTTCAAGCACAGCAGTATCAAAAAGCATTAAGTGTGGTGAGTGCATATATATGATGATATAAGTGAGTAATCTCTGAGCGCCACTGAGTGTGGCCCAAAAAACAAAACAAAACAAAAATAAAAACGTTTAAGTTCTTATTATTGTACATTATTATCATTTTGTTCTTGTTTTATTAAACGTATCTTTAAGCATATCAGTGCCTGGAAGTGTATAAGTATATCCCACTAAAACAAAACAAGAGATGGCCACTGATGACTTGTCTTGATGGATCCCAAATATTTCTGTACCCACTTTGACTATATTAAATGTGATACATAATTATTGACCTCTTAGCTTGTTACAATGAAAATAATTTCCTTTTGTAGAGATGAATCCTTAGTACAGCAAGTAGAGCATCTCCCTGGCAGGAAACTGACCTATATTTTGATTTATATTTTTGGCGCCCTGAGCAATACCAGGAGTGATCCCTAAGTGTAGAGCCAGGAATAAGCTCTGATCACTATTGGATTTGGCCCACAAACAACACCACCAACAACACAAACAACTTCCTTTTCAAATTTTGCAAAATGTCCTCAAACATGTGCATCTATTAAAAGCCCTCACCTGGAGTTTGGGAAGGACCTATTTACACAAGTGAGCATCTCTAAAGCAGAATTTACTTCTCTGCTTTCTGTTCCCCCTCATTTTATTCCACTACACCCCACTCCTCCACATTTATACACTCATGCACTCACATTATAGTTCCCAGAAGGAAAGAGAAATCTTTGTGTTAAGTCCTTTCAGTACTTTCATGAGACACACAGACTAGTAAATTATTACTTGTGTGTATTCATGAATAAATGGTTTGCCTACATTTAATTCAGATTTAATTACTCCTTAACATCAATCTTCCCATGTAAGTTTGCTTCTGAATTGGAAAAGTGAAATGAGGGGAGAAAGGAGAGACATTTCCTGAACTCTCAATGGAGACTTGCGTTCTAATACCTACTCATTTCAGAGTGAACTGGCTAAGTGCCTAATTAAATAGAATTAGTGAGTTTTAATGGATTGACACTCTCTTGGAAGGGACCATAAAGAAAACTCATTTTTGCAAGGCCCATCTGTCTACTTATCTAACCCTCTTGGGACTCCAATCCATTGGAAATCTATGGAAGATGTATATGCTGTGAATATATAAATGAATGTGGTCAAAGGTGGATTAAATGAACAAAGATTATTCTAAATGTTCAAGGGTACCTTGAAACTTTTGTTCTTTATGTTCTTATTCCTAATAAATCATTTCAGGAGTGTATTGTTTTGAAAGAAAATAGAATGTAAATCACACAAGAAAATATTCATTCACAGGGCATGCATTTCAATGCCACTTTTGCCACTAAAAGCTTGAGAATTGGTGAACACGTAACTTAATATTTCTTTTTTTTGGGGGGGGGTCACACCCAGCAGTGCTCAGGGGTTACTCCTGGTTCTATGCTCAGAAATCGCTCCGGGCAGGCTTGGGGGACCATATGGGATGCCGGGATTTGAACCAATGATCTTTTGCATGAAAGGTAAATTCCTTACCTCCATTCTATCTCTCCGGCCCCTACCTTAATATTTCTGAGCTATAGTTACTTTCTTTGTTAGTGTAGGTATTTATGTTAGATATCACCCAAGATCTCACAAACAATAAAATTTTGTTGTTCATAATGGGAAATTTATCTGTTAAGTGCTTCCACTTACAGGTGAAAACTCACCACTAAAGATTCATGTGTGCTGTGGAATTTCAAGGTTAAAAATAAGAGATAGCTTGTAGATTTGGAATCAGTGTAATTAAGTTCATAGCACAATAAGGGGGAAAAACACTTCCAAATTTGTTAAAAATCTAACAAAGCAGTTATTGGGGTGATAGATGAAAAGTAAGTGATACTATCCACATATCAAGTGTAAGGTATATAGCTTCCCAAACAATGTTGTGTATAGCCTTGGAGGTATCCAGAGTACCATTGGTGGGCTACAGTAACACCAGGCCAAGGAATCAGATTACTGCTAGGATTCACCATTCAATCATTCTTCCTGATTGACTGAGAATTGCTTGGAGTAGCAGTTGGTCCCTTGAGCATAGTTTGAAATTTCCTACCCCCTACTGCAAATATAACAGTGCAAACTAAGTAAGCTTAGCTTACTTTCTCCAGACATCTTATTTCACACCTATTTATAGTAGTATAGTTCCTTCCTTCCCTTAGGGTGGAAAGTGAGTGTTTTGTAGCATAAATTAAATACAGCCTTATTTTAGGAGTTTCTGTTCTGTATCTTAAACCATTTTGTTATGGCATCTCTTCTGAACCAGTTTTCATCAGTATAGTGTTGTTTATCCAACATCAAATGCCTGATGCATCTGCCTTTTGTTTGCTTGAGAAGAAAAGCTTGAAGACAATGGCACTGTGTATCTGAAATACTACTGTGAATGATTTGTAAACCACTTTGGCCAAAATAAAAATCATTAATAAAAAAAAAGCTTGAAGACTATTGTTTGTTAGATTTAATGAGAAGAAAATATTGTTAGTAATTTTTCCTTTTTTATGTCCAAGATGCCAAAAGTGATAAATATAATAATTTATCATTAATAACTCTAAAATGATATATTGACTTTGCTGAAGTAATTAAAAAAGCCAAGAGAAAAATAACAAATATATTTTTTTCCACTAGCATAAAATGTACTTGATAATTATTAGTTCAACTTTACTATAGTCTTTAAAAATGAGTTAATAAATGTAACATTTTTGTTTCTGCCACAGTTTTATGGATTTTAGGTCATCACAAGTTAAAAGGGACTATCATTGCCAATTTTCCATGCCTCAATGCAAGAAAGCAGGTTACTATAATAAATTCTTGTGACTCTTTATTTTGCAAATTCATGAAGATAACTCTCATATGTGTTATAAAATTTAACATAGGACTATAAATATTAAAATAGAAATAAAATGATCTGGGGGGATATTTCTAACGTGTAACTAGGTATGGTTTATTACAATATTTTCTGACAAACTCCAAATATAGACTAAAATGTATCTCAAACATAAAATATAAACTATATTTTATTGACTTGTAATATTTTTACATTGATGTGATATGTTTAGTAAAATGAGTTCCTGTACAGGAATATATGTATATGTATACATACATCTCACAGGAATTTATCATTACATATATGGATATTATATATGTACATATATAAAATGATGAATTCTTTGTACTATGATCTATTTTTCAAGAAAGTCAAGTAACTGCCAAGACCACATTGGTGGGTTCAAGAAGGACGATATCTGGAGCTCCCCACCCATGGTGAATCATTCCTTGGTGTGCCTCTTGAAAAGTGGAGAGAAAGCCTCTGAGTTCTGAGGTTTATTAAAGAAAACACATTGTAAAAGTGCAATGCTGTTGTCGGACAGACAATACTGAATTTGCAAGTAATCAGTGATCTGTGGTTCAAACATCTTGAATTCATTACTAAAAACTTGAACAATTAGTGTGGTCTGCTACACAGTACTTTCTGGTAGTATTTTTTAAAATTATGTTAAAATGTATGCTTGTCTGGTACTCATTTCTGATTTTGTTAATCTTTTCACATGGCCTGGAAAAGAAAACATATTCTATTTCATGGTAAAAAATATAAAATTTCTATGGGTTTTATTCACTAAAAAATTTACTTGCATTATCATCCTAACTAGGAGAGTGGCATTGAGGCAATATTTTCAAGTCAACATATAGTTTCTTTTGAGTATTTGTGTTTAATTTTTCCCATTTTTTCTTTGTTTAAACATCTTGATTACATATATAATTGTGATTAGGTTTCAGTGATGTAAAGAACACCCCCTTCACCAGTGTAACATTCCCAGCACCAATGTCCCAAATCTCCCTCAATCCCACCCCACACCCACCTGTACTCCAGACAGGCTTTCCAGTTTCCTCATTCATTCACATTATTATGGTAGTTCTCTGTGTAGTTATTTCTCTAACTGCACTCACCATTCTTTGTGGAGAGCTTCATGAAGTGAGCTGGTGTTCCAGCCCTCCTCTCATTGTCTCTGATGATTGTTACAAAAATGACTTTTATTTTTCTTAAAACCCATAGGTAAGTGAGACTATTCTGCATCTCTCTCTCACTATGAGTTATTTAACTCAGCATGATAGATTCCATGTACGTCAATTTAAAGGAAAATTTTATGACTTCATCTCTCCTGACGGCTGCATAATATTCCATTTTGTATATGTACCACAGTTCTTTAGCCATTTGTCTGTTGAAGGGCATCTTGGTTGTTTCCAGAGCCTGGCTATTGTGAATAGTGCTGCAATAAATATAGGTGTGATGAAGGGGTTTTTGTATTGTATTCTTGTGTTCCCAGGGTACATCCCTAGGAGTGGAATAGCTGGGTCAAATGGGAGCTCAATTTCCAGATTTTGGAGGAATCTCCAAAATTCTTTTCATAGAGGTTGGACTAGATGGCATTCCCACCAGCAGTGGATAAGAGTTCCTTTCTCTCCACATCCCCACCAGCACTGATTGTTCTCATTCTTAGTGATGTGCACCAATCTCTGTGGTGTGAGGTGGTATCTCATCGTTTTGATTTGCATCTCCCTGATGATTAGTGACAAGGAGCATTTTTTCATGTGCCTTTTGGCCATTTGTATTTCTTTTTTTTTTTCAAAGTGTCTGTTCATTACTTCTCCCCATTTTTGATGCGATTAGATGATTTTTTCTTGTAAAGTTCTGTCAGTGCCCTGTATATTTTGGATATTAGCCCCTTAACTGAAGAGTGTTGGGTGAATAGTTTCTCCCACTCGGTAGGTGACTCTTGTATCCTGGGCACTATTTCTTTTGAGATACAGAAGCTTCTTAGTTTAATGTATTCCCATCTGTTCATCTCTGCTTCCACTTGTTTGGAAAGTGCAGTTTGCTCCTTGAAGATGCCATTAGTCTCAATGTCATGGAGTGTTTTATTGACGTGTATCAGGTCTGATATCAAGGTCTTTAATCCATTTGGATTTTACCTTAGTACATGATGTTAATTGGGGGTCTATGTTCGCTTTTTTGCAAGTGGCAAACCAGTTCTGCAGCATTACTTGTTGAAGAGATTTTCCCTGCTCCACTTAGAATTCCTTGCTCCTTTGTCAAAAATTAGGTAATTGTATGTCTGGGGGACAATGTCTGAGAACTCAAGCATATTCCACTGATCTGAGGTCTGTCTTTATTCCAAAACCATGCTGTTTTGATAACTATTGCTTTGTAGTATGTTGTATTAAATAATTAATGATGGGGCTGGATGGCGGTGGATGGCGATGGATTTTTCTCTCTGCCATCCCATGCCACGTGGCTCAGCAACCCTATCCAGCCGGCGGGTCCCAGGCCCAGGTGAAAGGCAAAATCAAACTCACTCACAGGCAGGCATCAGGAACCATAAGCTTTATTCATGCCCTATTCACCACATGTGTGTGGCCTATCTCATAACCTTTTAAGCATTCAGCCATTCTAGGCTACCCTGCGTCTTAACCTTTTCAGCCATCTTCCCTTTGGCCTCCATCCTGGTCCAAGACCAAAAGAGGCAAAGAACCTAAAGCCAGCGAGTGCAGCAGGGCAGAGAGCCCTTTATTCTCTGGCTTCAGGGTTTATCTACCTATTCCAAGACCCCTCCCAGGAATGGGCGGGGTTTTGCAGGTAAGGATACACCTAATATCTGGTTCCCAAGACCCCTCCTAGAAATGGGTGGGTCTTAGGTAACTACACCTAAATCCAGGGTCTCAGATAGGTACACCAATAGTAGTACAGTTTAAAGTTGGGGAAAATAATTCCTCCCATTTTCCTTTTCCCTGGGAGTGCTTTAGCTATTTAAGAGTGTTTATTGTTCCAGATGAACTTTATAAGTGTTTGATTCACTTCTTTGAAGAATGTCATGGGTATTTTTAAGGGGATCGCATTAAATCTTTATAATGCTTTGGGGAGCATTGCCATTTAAATGATGTTAATCCTGCCAATCCACGAGCACGGTATGTGTTTCCATTTCCGTGTGTCCTTTCTTATTTCTTGGAGCAGGGTTTTATAGTTTTCTTTGTATAGGTCCTACACATCTTTGGTCAAGTTGACTCCAAGATATTTGAGTTTGTGTGGCACTATTGTGAATGGGATTGCCTTCCTGACTTCCATCTCTTCCCTATCATTATTGGTGTATAAAAAGGCCATTGATTACTGTAGGTTGATTTTGTAGCCTGCCACCTACCTATATGAATCTATTGTTTCTAGAAGCTTTTTGGTAGAGTCTTTAGGGTTTTCTAAGTAGACTATCATGTCGTCTGCAAACAGTGAGAGCTTGACTTCTTCCTTTCCTATCTGTATTCCCTTGATATATTTTTCTTGCCTGATCACTATAGCAAGAACTTCCAGTACTATGTTGAAGAGGAGTGGTGAGAGTGAACAGCCTTGTCTTGAGCCAGAATTTAGAGGAAAGGCTTTTTGTTTTTCTCCATTGAGGATATTTGTCATTGGATTGTGGTAGATGACTTCAACTGGATTGAGAAAGGTTCCTTCCATTCCCATCTTGCTGAGAGTTTTGATCAAGAATGGGTGTTGGACCTTATTAAATGCTTTCTTTGCACCTATTGATATGATCATGTGATTTTTATTTTTCTTGTTGTTGATATTATGTAGGACGTTGATAGATTTATGGATATTAAACCATCCTTGCATTCCTGGGATGAAACCTACTTGGTCGTAGTTTTTGATCTTCTTGATGATGCATTGAATCCTATTTGTCAGGATATTGTTGAAGATCTTTCAATCAGCATTCATCAGGGATATTGGTCTGTAAATTTATTTTTTGGCAGTGTCTCTGTCTGGTTTTGATATCAAGGTGATGTTGGCTTCATAAAAGTTGTTTGGAAGTGTTACCGTTTTTTCAATTTCATGAAAGAGCGTGGCTAGGATTGGTAGTTTGATTACATTGTCAATTTCCTCAGTACTTATGGGGGTGTTTAGGTATGCTACATCCTCTTTACTTAAACGTGGAAGGTTACAAGTGTCCAAAATTTTTTTCATTTCTTCTAGGTTCTGATGGTTAGTAGTATAAAGTTTCTCAAAGTAGTCTCTGATTACCCTTTGGATCACTGCAATATCTGTCGTGATCTCCCCCTTTTCATTTCTAATACAGGTTATCAGATTTCTTTCTCTCTCTTTGTGAGTTTTGCCAATAGTCTATCAATCTTTTTCATTTTTTCAAAGAACCAACTTCTGCTTTTGTTGATCTTTCGAATTGTTTTTTGGTTTTCCACTTCATTGATTTCTGCTTTTAGCTTTGTTATTTCCTTCTGTATCCCTATTTTTGGTTCCTTTTGTTGGTCATTTTCTAATTTTTTTTAAGATGCGTCATTAAGTTATTCAGGTATTCCCCTTCTTCCTTCCTGATGTGTGCTTGTAGAGCTATAAATTTTCCTCTCAGGACCACTTTTGCTGTGTCTCATATATTCTGAGAGTTTGTGTCTTCATTTTCATTTGTTTCCAGGAAAGTTTTGATTTCCTTTTTTATTTCATCTCGAACCCACTGGTTGTTCAGTAGCAGGGTGTCTAATTTCCAATTGTTAAAGATTTTCTTCTGTGTGGCTTTGTAGTTCACATCTAATTTCAGAGCCTTGTGGTCAGAAATGTAGCCTGAAAGATTTCTATCCTCTTGATTTTATGGAGGTATGTTTTATGTGTCAGCATGTAGTCTGTTATGGAGAATGACCCATGTACATTGGAAAAGAATTTGTACCCAGGTTCTTTGGGATGGAGTGTCCTGTATATATCTACTAGTCCTCTTTCTTCCATAACTCTTTTCAGGGCTAGTATGTTTTTGTTGGGTTTCAATCTGGTTGACCTATCAAGTGTTGATAGGGCCGTGTTGAGGTCTCCCACAATGATAGTATTATTATTGATTTCTTCTTTCAGATTTGTCAGTAATTGTATTAGATAATTTGCTGGTCTCTCATTGGGTGCATATATGTTTAATAGTCTGATTTCTTCCTGTTGCACATATCCCTTGATTAGTACATAGGTCCATCTTTGTCTCTTACTACTTTTCTGAGTATAAAGTTGGTGTCATCAAATATTAATATGGCCACCCCAGCTTTTTGAGGGTGTTGTTTGCTTGGATGATTTTCCTCCAACCTTTGATTTTGAGTCTATGTTTGTTCTGACTATTTAGATGTGTTTCTTGTAGGCAGCAGAAGGTTGGATTCATCTTTTTAACCCATTTTGCCACTTTGTTTTTCAATTGATGAATTTAGTCCATTGACATTGAGGGAGATGATTGTCATTGGATTTAATGTCATCTTTGTAGATAAGTTTGCTGTGTTTGTCTCTCTTGTCTTAGAGTAGACCTGTCAGTTTTTCCTTTAAGGCTGGTTTATCATCTGTGCAGTTTCAGAGCTGTTGTGTATCAATGAAATTATATATTCTTCCTTCAAAACTGAACTTGAGTCGGGCTGGGTGCAGTATTCTCAGTGAAGCATTCATTTCATTCAGTCTTGTCACAATATCCCACCTCTGTCTTCTGGCCTTGAGAGTTTCTTGTGACATGTCTGCTGTAAGTCTTAGGGATCCTCCTTTGAATGTAATTTTCCTTTTTGATCTTGGTGCTTTCAGTATTCTATCTCTATCTATGGGATTTGTCATTTTAACGAGGATGTGTTTTGGGGTGTTTTCCTTTGGGTCTCTTTTAGCTGGTACTCTTCAGGCATGCAGAATTTTATTGCATGTAGTCTTTAACTCTGGGAGTATCTCTTTGATGATATCTTTGACAGTTGATTCTTCCTGAAGCTCTCCTTCCTGGGTTCCTGGGACTCCAATGATTCTTATATTGTTTCTGTTGAGTTTATCAAAGACTTCTATTTTCATCTGTTTGCAATCCTTGAGTACTTTTTTCCATTGCCTGTTCATTTGTCTTAAGGTTCTTTTCCAATTTCTTCTGTTGTGTTGAGTTTTTCTGCATCACATCTTCCAGTACTCTGATTCTCTCCTCAGGTGCTGATACCCTGTTGGCGAGGCTATCCATTGAGGTTTTCAGCTGAGCACCGTGTTTTTCAGATTTGTTATTTCAGTTTGGAGTTTTCTGATTTCTATCTTTTTGTTCTTTTCAGATCGATCTATGCTTTTTTTTGAGTTCTACGAACTTCCATATTTCTATTCTAAACTCCTTATCTGAGAAGTTAATCAGGTAGTTGGAATTTATCAGGTCATCCGAGCTTTTGTCTTCATTCTCTGTCAATGGTGTTTGCCTGCGAGGTTTCCCCATTGTCAGGCTTGTAGTGTGGTTTTTCCTGTGTGTTGTGGTGGGGATCATTGCTTAGAAAGAGTGCACGGCTGTCTGCTCTTCTGCTGCCTCTAGTTGACAGTCCTCAGAGTGAACAAAGGCAGGGCACTGCGGAGCCTCCACAGGCCAGACACCTCAGCTTATTGGACAGTAACTCCCGCAGCCAGAATGTACTTACTGGGCAGCTTCAAAATGCAGTTTTTTGGGGGTGCGCTCCCTACGCCTCTGAGGAAACCTTCAGGAATTCAGAAACACAGGCAGACAGGCGCAGAAGAAGTTTCCCTTTGTGTTTAATATTTTTAGTTTATTTAAAAAATGCATCACATAGTTGACACAATTAAACATAGTACATTTGTTTCAGGAATAACAAAGGCAACATTATTAAAAATAGAAAGAAAAACTAAAGAGATGGAAGATACAGAAAAAAACACAAAGTTCAATAGCAAGTATATTTTTGAAAATTATTGAATCACCAATGAAACTCATTAAAGTCCTAGCAGAAGCTTTAGTAAGCTCTTCTTCTCTCTCTCTCTCTCTCTCTTTTTTTTTGTTGAGGATAAGATTTAAAGAAATACAGTAAAAATGGTGTTAGTGTGGCAATTGTTGTTTGCATAGGCCCATCAAAATATGGAGAAATGTAAAGGAAAAGCCTTAGCCTAAATACAAGGAGACCTTCCCCCTGAAGATTTCTGACATAAAACCCACTCTGGGCTCCAAGCATACTAGGTTGTCCAACCCCTGTGTCATTCTCTGCGGTTCCAGTACATTTTTTTTTTGCACATTCACTGTTGTTGGTGTCAGGTTTCTGTAGTTAGAGATCCTGGATTTTGTGCATATCCTACATTGAAGTCAGGATTATGTGGAGCATCCTCTAGTTTCACCTATTTGTGTTATATTTTTGAGTAACCATAATCAGTGGTGCTCAGGGGCTAACTTTTGCTTCAATGACTGGAAGGGGTTTTCAGCAGTACTCTGTGGACAAAGTGATGCCAATAATTTAACTTGGTCCACCTATGTGTATAACATCATCTCCAATCTATTGTGTAAAGTTTCTAACCTTCTTTTTTGTTTTTATTTTTATTTTTGGGCCATACCTGACAATGCTCAGAGGTTACTTCTGGCTCTGCACTCAGAAATCACTCCTGGCAGGTGTGGGAGACCATATGAAATGACTGGGATCAAACCTGGGTTAGCCTTATGCAAGGCAAATAAATGCCTTACCCACTGTGCTATTGCTCCAGCCCCAGTGGCTCTCTTTTTAATTCTTTTACTTTTCTCTTGTACACAAATTGATGCACATATAATTATATTATATATAGCATTATGTATATACATATAAATATATAATTTTTCATATTAAATAGATATAATTTTATCATCTTTACTTCTCCAGTAGGTTGTCATCCTTAAGCATGACAGACTAATTAATTTTTAGTAAGAAAATTTAACATTTTGCTCATCTAAGTTAGTGGGACAGGAATGTGAATTTTTTGTTTTTTGTTTTAGTTTTTGGGGGCCACACCTGGCGGTGCTCAGGGGTTACTCCTGGTTATCTGCTCAGAAATAGCTCCTGTCAGGCACGAGGGACAATATGTGATGCTGGATTCGAATCAACCACCTTAGGTCCTGGATGAGCTGCTTGCCAGGCAAACACCGCTGCACTATCTCTCCAGCTCAGGAATGTAAATTTTTTAAGGACTGAGTTGCAGAATAGAGATTCAACATGACTTATACATTAAGTACTAAAATGCTTTAAATCTTATGGCATTAATTTCACAGAAGATTATGACTTTAAAATAATATTTTATAATTAAATTATGGTGTATATGAAGAAAAGGGAACTTCTACACTCAAACAAAATGGGGTAATAGAATTATATCAACATTCCTGGGAAGCAACCAAAGCAAGGATATACCTGAGGACTTTGAATAATATTATTTTTTTATGACAATGAAGTTTAAAAAATCCAAATTGAGTGAAATGACATTAGTTATTTAAAGTTAGACTTACATTTGCTATAGGTTTATTTTGCACTGAATTTTTAGTGGTTATAAATAACATTTCTCTTTGTCTTTTTATACTATATGTCATGTACTATTAATATACAATTAAAGTACTATTAATATGTAATATACCATGTACTATTTATAGAAAAATACCATATTCTATAGTACTACAGAAAATACTGGGATATAATACTTTTTGAATTGTGTCTTCTGAGACAAAATTTAAGACATTCTTTGATCCAGCTCTTGAAAACATCCAAATTACTTTATACCTTTTATAGCAACTTAAGACATATTTATGACACCTCTGTTCACTTTTGTGGTGATTATACAGAAACGGGTTACTAAGTTCTACATTTCATGATGTAAATGAAAATGATTTGGATCTAAATTCATGCATATTTTTCACAAATCACTAGAAAAATGTGAATTTGGTTGGTTCACACTGAGGACATGAGAACATGATAGTTAACAGACATGAGGGGTACATGTTAAGTCTGAGTAAGCATTTTATAAGGGAACAAAAAGGGAAGAAGCTGACATTATTTTGAGGAGGCAGTTAAAAGGGGAGGACTTGTTTAAAAAGCTTTGAGAAGAAAGTGATTTGAGAAGAGTCTTGAAATTAAGAAGTTCGTTAAAAGATACATGATAGTAAGGATGATAATGGTAAGAAGAGAGGTGCTGGGAAAAAGAAAATTTTTCCAATAAATAAAAACAGAAAGGAAAAATTTATTTCTTAAGGTGGCTGGTAATTAGAAGCAAAACTGAATGTACTGGTGTAATCTAATGTAAAGTACTCCAAGGCAGACAGAGGCTAGGTGAGAAATAGCTTTGCATGATATGGTGAAAGGTTTGGCTATTTATATGTTTTTGATGTTTACAGAAAAGCTATAATTAAGGGAAGACAAATAGGTTCCATATGTGTGGCATATGGAGATGAATGTAGACCATAACCTGAAAGGAAGCAGAAAACATGCATAATGACTATTTTGTAAATTGAGGGAAAAATAATGGTGACTTGTTTAAGGCCATAACGAGCAGCTATGATAAAAGATTAAGCTTTAAATATGAGAAATATTAAGATCACAAAAACAATAGCTCTGATTTGTTGGGAAGAAGATTGAAGAACTTTTGAGTAATATTAGGAATCATAACTTATAAAATAGATTCAATTAAAATATATATAACCTATCATATCTGGTTGTCCTCTAACAAAAACCTCCTAATTTTTATACCATCTATTTTCTTCCAAGATATTCATTGTATTTGTTAAAAATCCAAAGCTAGAGGTTGGAGAGATAGCAAGTTGGGTGCTCTTTGCAAGGTGCCATAGGTTTGATCCCCCTATCAGGAGTGCTTCTTTAACACAGAGCCAGAATAAAGCCCTGAAAAGCCCTGAATGTGATGCTCAAAATATTTTTGATAATCTAAAGCAAGTAAGTATATGAAATTTGAAAGTATTTTATTTAAAAGTATCTATATTAAAGTTGTAAACAAATTGAATTTGAATACATAATATTCTGTTCATTATTTCTTCTAGGTAAGATTATTCTTCAAAAATATCAAATTTTCAAGTCTTATTATTTTGCTTATTTTTAATTTGCATAATGGAAACCTTAACTTTTAGGTAGTGGATATAAATTATTCTCTTGGTATTTTTTGTTTGGTTTTGGACCACACCCGGTGACACTCAGGAGTTTCTCCTAGCTCTGCACTCAGAAATCACTCCTGGCTAGGGGAATTATATAGGATGCTGGGGATTGAATCCAGGTCCATTCTGGGTCAGCTGCATGGAAGGCAAACACCCTACTACTGAATGATAATTTTGGTCCCTCTTTTTTTTTAAGTTTTTTGTTTGTTTGTTTTGTTTTGTATTTGTTTGTCACACATGGCGGCCCTCAAGAATTACTCCTGACTCTGCACTCAGAAATCTCCCCTGGCAGGCTCAGTGGACAATTTGATGCTGGGAATCGAACCTAGGTTGGGGGTATGCAAGGCAAATGCCCTACACTGTGCTATCTCTACTGCCCTCTTGTTTATTTTTACATTAATTAACAAAAGTTGAAATTTCATGATTTTGAGAACTTCTAACCTCTATAATCTGTCTAAGGCACTAAAGTTTAAAAAGATTTATACATTAAAATAAAGTTTAATCTTGATTGTCCCACTAAACAAATAAAGTACTAAAGTACACAATAGCATCATTACAAAATCCCAATCAGTTGCTTAATCTGTTCATTTAATATTTAAATGTGTTTATAATATTATGGTAATAGGAAACAAAAAACTCAGTTAAATGAGGTTTCATCTATGTCTTACCTGGTTTCTGAAATAAAATTGGATACATGCCAATAAACTTTTTTTCATTAAATAACTATACAGTTTTCAGAAATTGTTTGAAGATGAAACAATAAGTAGGTATCATATATGTTAGATAGAATTTATTTTAAAATGCACATATTATGGGCCATGGAGATAATACAGGAGGTGGAGCACAGACTTTGCAAAAGACCAACTCAGGTTTGATCTCCATATCGAATTCTGTTACCTAAGCCCCACCAGGAGTAATTCTTGAGCACAGAGCCAGGAGTAACCTCTGAGGAATGCTAGGTGTGTCCATGCCCCCAAGAAATATACATATTAAACTTAGGTATTTCCTTCTTTACTTTGTCCTGTCACCCCACAGACTGTTGTCTGGCAGGATCCCAAAGCAATTTCAAAATCCAGCATCCAAAAATCCATGTAAAATTTACCTCTGACAAAGACTGCTTGTATTTTCTTCAATGATGACTTTCTTTCATAACCTGGCACATAAGAGATGGAGACTTTTCTTCTCCATTCCTCAATAATGGATTTTTAAAAACATATTACACATCTCCAACAGCACATAAACCTAGAGTATAAGGAGTTGAGTATCTTGCCAATAAGCACAAAGAATTAATAAATCTACACTTTTTGTTTTATTAAACTACGTACTCCCATAAGACAGAAAAGTGATTAAATTAATTCAAATGCATGTTTTAAATTTGCCAGACAAGAAGGATGTCAAATTAATAAGTGCATCTTGGAAATCTCTGTCTATAATCTAGAGTACAATTTATTTACTAGCCATATTTTAGTCAGGAAAGACTCTATCTTCCTTCATCTGGAAGAAGAAAAAATGGAGAATTTTCGTTCATGTGAAATTATGTTTAATTCAAAATAATTACAGAACATACATGAAAAATATGTATTTCTACAGAGAAAAATATATAAGCAAAACAAACACTCTTCCCTTCAAAAAATCTGTTTAAAATTAGCTTTTTTTTTCTAAACACCTAAAGTGAAGATTTATTGGCCTGTATATGTAAGGGACAATCAGAATTCCTCAACTAATTCCTAGGAACTGCACTTTTATTTGAACTTTCTTTCTTGTAATGATAGAAATAAACATTTTGGCTACTTTTTTATGTTTAAATTATAGATTGATATTTCAGTTCCATAAAACTCTAATCAAAGATTTTCTCTGTATCATATTAGAGCATTCATTAGGCATGAAAAGCCAGCTACTTACTTGCTCTTCTTCTATTTTGGAAAATATTTCTCTTTGGGAATATAACCATTAATTTCTTACATGTGGCTGCTCTGGGTTATTTTCTATGTATCCCATGTGGTCCCAAGTGCCAGGAGTGATCTCAGTATTAAAAGCCAGGAGAAATTCTTGAGTACCACTGTGTGGCCCTTGAAAATAAAACAAATAAACAAAAGCACCAGTTAACACTGTCAATTAATTTTGGAAAATCTTATATGACGGAAAAATATTTGCTTTCCTGAAAAGTTGAGGGTTGTGGTTGTCATGCTACAAGCACTAGGGGCATGCTGAGGATTATCTGGACCACTACTGAAAAGCTGGGAGACCTTTAGGGACATACCTAATGGTAGTTGGGAGAGACCATATAATGTTGGGAAATGAACTGGGTGGGACACACTCTAGGCTTCTGCCCTTATTACTGTATTGTATTATGTCCTGGTCCTTATTTGGCATTTTTGGAATTAAATTGCTAGAAACTGTTAATGATCTACCTGAAATTTTCTTATAGATATCCATCTGTAAGTATTAACTTTCTTTTCTCAGGTACTGTTTGTTATATCAATAGATAATTTATATTTATTTTTCTGTTTGTTTGTTTGTTTGGGGGCCTCACCTGGCAGTGCTCAGGGCTTATTGCTGGCTCTTTGTTGTGGTATCTCTTCACTCCCTATATTTTACTTTTAAATTGAGATTTTCACCTGGAGTTTCCAGATACAAACCAGGAAATGTGTGTTCATCTGTCATTAGACACTCAAGAAAATCTAGTAGTCAGGAAGAAAAAAATGAGCAAAGATGGAATTTTTTTGGTCAAAACTTTATTTTTCTAACCTGAAATAAAAATTGCATATAAGTATTCTCCCCTCATCAAGAGAAAATGATCTTACTTTATTTTGGGCTCACTCAAATATTGAACCTAAAGAGATTTATAGAAATAAAATTCCAGATTTTTTGGCAGTGTGAATCATTGTCATATTTGGTAGTTCTTAAAGTCCTAATCATGGTTTTGCACTCAGTAATTACTCCTGGTGGACTCATAGGATCATTTGAGGTGCCAGGGATTGAACCTGTGTCAGCCACGTGCAAGGAAGTGCCCTACCGGTTGAGCTGCTGCTCCAACCCATTTTCAAATATGTTTGACCCAAAGAGATGCAGTTGTCCAGTTTTTGAATATCATTTTGAACAGCATCACGCAGTTTTGAAGGAGACATCTCTAGAAGTAATGCACACAGGGGTTAGTATAAGGAATTTGATTGACCACGAGTGAAATGCAAGGATGTACCAGTTGACAAGTATTTTTAGATTGTCCAACACAATTAAAGTTGAACACTAATTATATTTTGTCTACTTTCTAAAGTTAACCCTCACTGTTAAGTGCCTTATTTATGCCTATAGCAAAAGGTATGTCCTCCACCCCCAGATTTCATGTTAATAAATTTGTGTAAGGACATTCCAAACATGAAGGAGCTGCTGCAAGCATAGAAAACTATTGGCTGACATGTGAAAATAGATGATCTAGAAGTAATTTTAAAATCATACAAATTAGTGCAATACTTTTTATCATTTATTAATAACTCACAGATATTTAGGCACAGATGCAACATGGAATTTTTGTGATGTCTTATAAAAGGAACTGAAGTAATTTAAGCATAGTCATTTTAAAGACTTTAAAATTAGAATGAGGAAGACATTTCTTAAAGTCTATGCAAGTGTGAACAAATGTCAGTGCATAATACATACGTTTCCTACATATAATCATCTGGTATTATTTGTGATAATCACAATTTTTTAAAAGATGATGCCCAACAACAGCTATAAAAGTGATAAATAATGACTGGTATCTTTAAATCATTCCTGATCACTGCTTTAAAACTACACCACATGATTTTTAGAGAGTGTTACTCCTCCATCACTTACATATTTTTTACTTTATAAACTCGTTTGGCCAAACCAAGTTCTCTACTGGGCCTGTTCTACATTCCTTGGAAGGAAAAAATCAGTTTTCTTTTCTTTTTTTTTTTTTAGGCTTGAAGTGTTTATTATTTTTTTAAATATATTTTTTATTTAAGTAACGTGATCATATTTGGGTTACAGTGATAACAGAACACCCCCCTTCACCATTGCAACATTATCCCCTCCCTCCTTTCCATCCTCTGCATGTATTCGAGACAGGCATTCTATTACAGTAATTTGTTTTTAAGTTCAGTAAGTTGTATTTTTTTCCTTAAAGGATAAGAGTAAAAAAATATAGTAAAGTTGTGATAGTGGCAATCGCCAATGTTTGCATAGGTCCAGAAAAATGAAGAAAATGGAAAAAAAAATCCTTGACCTGATTACAAAAATGCCTCACCCCAGAAGTGTATTGGCATAAGACAGACTCTGGGTTCCAGGCATACCAGTCTATCCAACTCCAGTCATTCTCAAGGTCCCGGTGAAACTTTTGCACACTTTTGCTATTGTTGGTATCAGACTCTTATATTTAAAGTCTCTGGATTCTGTGCATTTCTTTCATCGATGTCAGGCTGATGTGGAGCATCCTCTAGTTTCAGCATATCATTAAATGCGGAGCGATCTGCCCTGCATGCAGACTGTTGCCTGGGTGTTGGGAGCACTCTTTGGAGTAAGTCAATGCCAAAGCAGTGGTATGTCTTCTCTGGTAGAGGCTTGGATCCTGGTAATGTTAAAGACAATTGTGGATGTTTCCATAGATGGTATCAGTTTTCTAATGCTGGTTCTATGTTCTGACTTTTCTTATCTCACTTCTATTTTACATCCTTTTAAGATTTCCTTGTAAGTTTAAACTATTTAACTCTCTAACAATATATTTGGGAAGAAAACATACTATTATATTCTCATGGAAGCATGATTTTCTATGAACAAGCACTTAGGAATCTCAGGACCTTTTATGACCAGAAACAATGTTTAGAAAAAACAGAAAGGAATATGGTACCTTTGGGTATGTTAACACCGTCCTAACAGATTATTTTTACAAGGTTTTTCTTTAAAAAAGGAGATGTTATTTGAGCTTTATTGAGTAATAAGAATGTATTACTTATTAGGAATATTTTAATTCTTTAGCTTTCTCCAAATTTCTTCAATTCTGTGTACAGATTCTACATAATCACCTCTAAGAGGTGAAAAATAAAGAATGCCCAGCTTTGAGAAGCTATTAGGTGTATCAGATTCATCAATGGACCTTTTCACATTTTTACACTATTTAAAATTTGCTAGATTGATATGGGAATAGTATGGGGGAATAAAACAAGGTTCTACTGAAGATTGATTTTCAATTTTAAAAATTAAAGAGAAATAATGCTTGTCAAAGAGAAAATAATACTTGTGTTGTTCATTTAAAAAACTTAGCAATGTTCATTAAGTGTTAGCACACATAATGATGTGCTGAGGAAGGCTGCTTTAGGGATAGTCACATATTTCAGTTCAGCTCATTTGTAGATTTGGGGCATGATTTAAATGAACTTCAGAACAACCCAAGAATAGTTTCAAACACACTCAAGAGTCCTAGTAAGATCTCACACAGGTGAAGCTTTGTAAAGCTTCTGTGCTGTTTTAAAGCTCACTGGATTACCATTTTTTTTTTAAATTATCATGTCAAAGCCTTGTAACTGCAAGTGTGACTCAAATTACTCAAAAATTTAAAAAAGAGTGAATTTTTAAAAGAATGCTTCACAACTACAACCAACTGGAGGGTAAGTAAGCCCATTTCTGATATAATTTAAGAAATCTATGATCTGGTAAATTGTCTTGTTTTACTTTTCAATTTTATCTATGTACAAATATCAAAGCCTATTTCACATTAAGGCCTATTATTATACATAAGGCCATATGGTGTAGCCTGAATTATCTTTAAAATAACAGCTTGTAGTTAGTCAAAATGTATTTTGAAACATATTTATCAAATTTTCCCATCATAGGAGAATGAATTTTCTCTACTCAGTTCTGTACTATTCCTATAACTTGTTTTGGGCAGTAGATATAACAAGGTCCTGAAATCTTAGTTTCTAGTCTAGGTTTGAGATATATGGTTACCACTGTTTTCACTCTCCATCTGAGGCTCTTGTCTTTCCTAGGTTTGAGAATAAGATGCCATGCACAGATGAGTTGGGATAGTTCAGTTTTCCAAGCCCAGATCTTAAATTAGTGAGATAGTTGAACCCCAATTAGTAGATTGGCAAAGCTACCCAAGTGGATTGAAATATCTTCAGTGAGTTCCCTGAGAAGACTCCACTTACCAAAGTAACATAACTTCACTTATGAAAATCTCTCATAAAAATCATAAAAATTTTTCAATGGCTAAAATTTAGCCTGCTATTAATGCAATATTATTTATATGCCAGATATGTACAGATATTGAACAATAAGATACTGTTCAAGTAATGTATTAAGTTAATTACATATCTACCACTAATAGGTCACTGTTTTAAATTTCACTTTATGACTTATTTTTAATTTTTATCAGACAAATAATACGTGTTAATATGGTTAATATTAAATATGAATATGTCTAATATGATGTGAGATTTCATATTAATGGTTAATATAAAATTATTTATCATATTATTTTGTATGGGATCAGTCCTCTGAAGAGATCAATGGATCAAGTGACCATCCATCCAACAGATCAATGCAGGAGCTTCAGGATGCATTACTTGCTTAGTTCCTTGTGAAATTGGGGATTACTCAAGCCTTTGTTGCAGTGCTCAAAGGCTTCCAGGTACACCCTGCAGTAGTCAGAGGCTCAGGGATGAACTTGTTCATATTAAGGAACCATGATGTGGTGCTGCTATCAACAGGGGTTGACTATATGTAGGGTATGCATCAACTTAACCCCTATCAAACCTCTTTTTTTTTTAAAAAATATTGAATCACTATTTGTAATTGAGTTTCAATCATACAATGTCCAACATTCATCCTTTTACCCTTCACATATATTTTTTTTGAGTTTGGGTCACATCTAGCAGCATCATGGATTATGCCTGGCTCTGTACTCAGAAATTGCCCCAGGCAGGCTCGGAAGATCATATGGGATGCAGGGAATCGAGCCACTATTTATCTGGCATTGGCTGCATGCAAGGCAAATGGCTTACTGCTGTTCTATTTCTCTGGCCCTTACCTTGCACATTTCTTGACAGTTACCAGTTTTTCTCCTTCCCTTCCCCTTTGTTCTCCCCTGTGATAGACGTGTTCTATCTCTTTCTCTCTCTCCCTCCCACCTTCTGTCCTTCCCTCCCTCCCCCCTTCTCTTTCTCTCCTCTTTCCTGTTAATTTTTAGTCACTGTGCTCTGCAATATTGTTACTGAAGGGGTATCTTGTATGTCATTTTACCTCCTTTCAAAACCCAGTTCTTGTCCAAAGCAATCATTTCCAACTCTCATATTCATAGTGATCTATTATCTGCCCTAACTGCATTCCTCTACCAATGTGGCAAGATTCCTACTATGGACCATTCAGTGGAAGACTACACAATTTTTAGGAAAAAATTAAGTCATAAAATTTCCTTAAACATGGATGATATGAAGAATATTGTGTTGAGAGAAATGAGTTAGAGGGAGGATAGACATAGAATGTTTGCACTCATTTGTAGGATATATATCTATATATTTATGAATCTGGATACTTATATATAGTTAGTATGTTACTAATACTCAAAGACAATATAACTTCCTTTAAACCCTTTATCTACTACTATATATTTTCCTTTCTGTTTTTCTTTATTTTAAATTTTTGGGGGGCCACACTCAGTGGCAATCATGTAAATATGCAATTAACTATTAGTTCTTCACTCAGGAATTGCCTCTGGTGGTGCTTGGGAGATTATATGGGATGCCAGGAATCAAATTTCAGTTTGCTGCACTCAAGACAAGCACTCTCTACCTTATTGTATTATGGCACCAGTCACTGTATACCTTATCCTAATTGTCTTTACACAGTTTTAAATATTAAGACAAGGAATTGACTATATTTAAATATTTTTACATTTTTATTTCTTCTTTTAAGATAAACATTTATGTCAAAAACAGTTGATTTTTGGTTTATTTTTTGGTTTTGATTTTTTTTTTATTTGAGACCAGACCTGGAGATTCTTAAGGGTTATTCCAGGCTCTGTGCTGAGGAATTTCTTTTGGCATTACTCAGAAGAGCATATGAAATGACAGGGATTGAATCTGGATCTGCAACATGCAAAAAATAAAACACCCTGCCTGCTGTACTATTGCTTCAGCCACTATATTAATATTTTGTTTTTGTTTTGTTTTTGAGGTCACACCCCGTAGCATTCAGGGATTACTCCTGGTTCTGCTCTCAGAAATTATTCCTGGAAGTCTCGAAAGACCATATGGGATGCTGGGGATTGAGCCCAATTTGGCCACCTGCAAGGCAAAAGCCCTGTCAATTGTGCTATTGCTTCAGCTCCCAATTTTTCTAACACAGAAAACTATAGCATCACAAAATTTCAGCTCTCCGATGAATAGAATCTTTCTTTGTTATTTATCCAAAGTTGTAGATAAAGGAGTTTGCTATTCTTTATTTTTATCTATTTTTTGACCCTAGAGGTAGTGAATGAAATTTGATTAAGAATACTTTGATAATATGGAGGGAGTATTTTAGAAATAGTATCATTGAGATACTTTGAAGTTTTGATTCTACTCTAAATTAAGTAGTTTGAAACTCAAGTTAAGTCTCAAAATTTCTGGTTTTCCACTTTTTCTTTGCAGAGGAGAAGGAAGACCTTCTTGTATGGACATCTTGGATGTGAGGGTGGATGCTAAGGAGTGGTACATCTGTTTTGGGCATTAGGGAAATTCTATCAGGCCTATAAATAAGATCTCCACTAGTTCCATTAAAACCTTAACTATGAATGGGCTCTTTATGTAAAACATGAACGAAATAGCATTTCCATGGGTGTGGTAGGGAACATTGATACAGTCTTGGAGCAGAAATTGCTAGTAGGTTTTCTATTTGTGCCATTACCTCTGATTTTGTTGTTATTTGAAACAAAATTTAGAAAATTTAGTAGTCAACAGCTAGTTTCTCTTTTCAGCCTTGAATTTTTTTAACTAAATGAAAATGGTAATTAATGACTTTTTGAAGCATGTATGGATGATTGTATGTAAATATATTATAAAAGTATCTCAGATTTAAAGAAGCTCCAGTGTTCTAATAAGAATGAAAACTGGTACAGGATTCTTATTAGGCATATAAATCTTAATAATTCAGTTTTGAAATATTCTTAAATAATTTTAACTATTAAAAACTCAAAAAATTCCTTGAAATTTACTGTTCAAAATAGAAAAAAACATTAAATTTTTGTACTTATTTTATTATACCTTTATCTCTTTATTCCTTTATAAGTTTTATTGTAGTCAATCTATATGGCCTCAAAATATATTTTTATTTTTTGTATTAATTAGTATACTAAAGTTTTATCATAATCTTGCATGAGTAAATTATACCAAATTTAAAAGATACTTAGCAGTTTTTAGAATCTGAAGAACATTTTATGCATTGATGCCAAAATAAACATCTCTATAAAAGTTCATAACCAATCAGATCTCCACTGAAGATAAAATCATATTTTCTTCTAATAAATCAACAGAAAGAACATATTACCTTTTAATGAAGCCAACATATTGTTTATTATAACTAGATTAATGCTGATTAATGTTGTAAGAATGAAAAACATTAAGGTAAAAACTCCACAAGAAAGCTTTGCAAAAGGCTATATTTTTCTTTAGGTTATTATTGCCCTCAGGCCATGGCCTTTCTCTTTCTCTACTCTCTCTTGCCATTGGAGAGATAGACATACATATGGACTGCAAAGAAAGCATAGAATAATCATCACCTGTTTAAATACTTCTTAACACAAGAAGAAAGTAGATTTTATTATTCCTAAAATAAGATATATTAATTGATAATTATTGACTTAACACAAATATTGTTTTATATAAAATTATTTATGGAATTGTGGAGAGAAAAGGGGCTGACCTTGTACACTTCTAGCTCCAGTTTAATTCCTGGCACCCCATAGAGTCCCATGAGCCAGCCAGAAAAAATTTCTGAGGGTAGAGACAAGAGTAACTCCTGAGCATTATTTGCTGTGACCCAAAAATAAACTAAAACAAAATAAAAACAAAATTATAAGCCTTTTTATTTTATTAGAGGAATTTTCTTTTTCTTTTTCTTTTTTTATTTTATTTAAACACCTTGATTACATATATGATTCTGTTTGGGTTTCAGTCATGTAAAGAACACCACCCATCACAAGTGCAACATTCCCATCACCAATGTCCCAAGTCTCTCTCCTCCCCACCCGACCCCCACCTGTACTCTAAACAGGCTCTCCATTTCCCTCATACATTCTCATTATTAGGACAGTTCAAAATGTAGTTACTTCTCTAACTAAACTCATCAATCTTTGTGGTGAGCTTCCTGAGGTGACCTGGAACTTCCAGCTCTTTTCTCTTTGTGTCTGAAAATTATTATTGCAAGCATGTCTTTTATTTTTCTTAAAACCCATAGATTAGAGAGACCATTCTGCATTTTCCTCTCTCTCTCTGACTTATTTCACTCAGCATAATAGATTCCATGTACATCCATGTATAGGAAAATTTCATGACTTCATCTCTCCTGACAACTGCATAATATTCCATTGTGTATATGTACCACAGTTTCTTTAGCCATTCGTCTGTTGAAGGGCATCTTGGTTGTTTCCAGAGTCTTGTTATGGTAAATAATGCTGCAATGAATATAGGAGTAAGGAAGGGGTTTTTGTATTGTATTTTTGTTTTCCTAGGGTATATTCCTAGGAATGGTATAGCTGGATCATATGGGAACTCGATTTCCAGTTTTTGGAGGAATCTCCATATTGCTTTCCATAAATGTTGAAATAGACGGCAATCCAACCAGCAGTGAATAACAGTTCCTTTCTCTCCACATCCCTGCCAACATTGTTTATTCTCATTCATTGTGATGTGTGTGATTGTCTGTGGTGTGAGGTGGTATCTCATTGTTGTTTTAATTTGCATCTCCCTAATGATTAGTGATGTGGAGCATTTTCTATGTGTCTTTTGGCCATTTGTATTTCTTCCTTGTCAAAGTGTCTGTTCATTTCTTCTCCCCATTATTGGATGGGATTAGATGTTTTTTCTTGTAAAGTTCTGTCAGTGCCTTGTATATTTTGGAGATTAGCCCCTTATCTGATGGGTATTGGGTGAATAGTTTCTCCCACTCAGTGGGTGGCTCTTGTATCCTGGGCACTATTTCCTTTGAGGTGCAGAAGCTTCTCAGCTTAATAATTCCCATCTGTTAATCTCTGCTTTCACTTGCTTGGAGAGTGCAGTTTCCTCCTTGAAGATGCCTGTAATGTCCTGGAGTGTCTTGCCTATGTCATGTTCTATATATCTTATGGTTTTGGGGTTGATATCGAGGTCTTTAATCCATTTGGATTTTACCTTCGTACATGATGTTAGCTGGGGGGTCTAAGTTCAATTTTTTGCAAGTGGCTATCCAGTTGTGCCAACACCACTTGTTGAAGATGCTTTCCCTGCTCCATTTAGGATTTCCTGCTTCTTTATCAAAAATTAGGTGATTGTATGTCTGGGGAACATTTTCTGAGTATTCAAGCCTATTCCACTGATCTGAGAGCCTGTCCTTATTCCAATACCATGCTGTTTTGATAACTATTGCTTTGTAGTACAATTTAAAGTTGGGGAAAGTAATTCCTCCCATATTCTTTTTCCCAATGATTGCTTTAGCTATTATAGGGTGTTTATTGTTTCAAACGAATTTCAAAAGTGCCTGATCCACTTCTTTGAAGAATGTCATGGGTATCTTTAGAGGAATCGCATTAAATCTGTATAATGCCTTGGGGAGTATTGCCATTTTGATGTTAATACCCTGCCAATCCATGAGCAGGGTAAGTGTTTCCATTTCTGTGTGTCCTCTTTTATTTCTTGGAGCAGAGTTTTATAGTTTTCTTTGTATAGGTCCTTCACATTTTTAGTCAAGTTGATTCCAAGATATTTGAGTTTGTGTGGCACTATTGTGAACGGGGTTGTTTTCTTAATGTCCATTTCATCCTTATTACTATTGGTGTATAGAAAGGCCTTTGATTTTTTGTGTTAATTTTGTAGCCTGCCACCTTGCTATATGAGTCTATTGTTTCTAGAAGCTTTTTGATAGAGTCTTTAGGATTTTCTAAGTAGAGTATCATGTCATCTGCAAACAGTGAGAGCTTGATTTCTTCCTTTCCTATCTGGATTCCCTTGATATCTTTTTCTTGCCTAATCGCTATAGCAACTACTTCCAGTGCTATGTTGAATAGGAATGGTGAGAGAGGACAGCCTTGTTTTGTGCCAGAATTTAGAGGAATGGCTTTCAGTTTTTCTCCACGGAGGATAGTATTTTCCTCTAGCTTGTGGTAGATGGCCTTCACTATATTGAGAAATATTCCCATCTTGCTGAGAGTTTTGATCAAGAATGAGTGTTGGACATATCAAATAGTTTCTCTGCATCTATTGACATGATCATGTGATTTTTATTTTTCTTGTTGTTGATGTTGTGTATTATGTTGACAGATTTATGGATGTTAAACCATCCTTGCATTCCTGGGATGAAACCTACTTGATTGTAGTGGATAATCTTCTTAATGAGGCACTGAATCCTATTTGCCAGGATTTTGTTGAAGATCTTTGCATCTGCATTCATCACCGATATTGGTCTGTAATTTCTTTTTTGGTAGCATCTCTCTCTCTTTAGGTATCAAGGTGATGTTGGCTTCATAAAAGCTATTTGGAAGTGTTTCCGTTTGTTCAATTTCATGAAAGAGTGTTGCCAGGATTGGTAGTAGTTCCTCTTGGAATGTTTGAAAGAATTCATTACTGAATCCATCTGGGCCTGGGCTTTTGTTTTTGTGCAGACATTTGTTTACCGTTTTAATTTCATCAATGGTAATGGGGGTGTTTAGATATGCTACATCCTCTTCCTTCAACCATGGAAGATTATAAGAGTCCAAGAAATTATCCATTTCTCCCAGGTTCTCATTTTTAGTGGCATAGAGTATGGAATTGTTATGTATCTCATCTTCCACAGCACCAAGTCTATTCTCAGCTTCTGATACCCTGTCCCAGAGCTTATCCATTTTGTCATTCACTTCGTTTACTGACTTTTTCAGGCCTGTTAGTTGACATGTTATTTCAGTTTGGAGTTTTGTGGTTTCTTTCTTCATATTTTCTTGGTTCTTATTAGTGTTCTGTTGAACTCGATCTATGGTTTCTTTGATTTCTTTGAGAATCTTCCATATTGCTAGTCTAAAGTCCTTATCTGAGAGGTTGATTAGTTGGTTGGTCATTATCTGGTCCTCAGAATTGTCATCTTCATTCTCTATGTCTGATGCTGGCCTGCGTTATTTCCCCATTGTCACACTTGTATTGTGGGTTTTTCTACATGTTGTGGTGGTATTCATTGGCTATATGATGCAGGCAGCACACTCCTCTGGCTCGGCCCTCTCTGGATGGTCCGACTTGCCTCTAAGGGAGGGGAGTCCTCTGTGAATGAAGCCTCACACGGGGTCAAATCTTAGGCCCGAGCACACAGCAGAGAAGACAGTCCGGAGAGAAATGCTTGCTTCTGTGATACTTCACAGTTCTTAGTGTGATTTTTTCTTCTTGTTGCGATGGTGTTCTTTTCTTAGAAAGATTGCATGGCTGTGTAGTGAAGAGGAGCCAAAGTGCTCTGCTGGAGCTTCTTTTTGGCCCACTCTCAAGAAGTTCATGCAAGAGAACAGTAGACAGACACACACAGGCAGCACTCACAGTTTTTCACAGTCGGGCCCCACTGGGCAGGCATAGTTTCTTGGATTTTCCCAGCCTGATGTCACAAACAGGGGGCCCGGCTTCTGCAAAGCCTGGAGAGATTTTCTAATCCTGTCCTAAGTCTGTAGAATACTTGTATCTACAAGAAACCAAAGAAAAGTTTCAAAGTTTTTAAATTCTTTTTAAACTTCCAAAGAGTATGTTATGTTAGTTGAAATCACATATTGTTAGCCTGGCATGTCAATTTTACATTTAGTAATTCCTAATATAACCAAACATTGTTTTCATTATTCTACTCTTTCTTATGTGCTAGATGATGTACTAGAGGGATTTCTAATCTTTCTAGCGCTAAAACACACAATGAAATCAACAGTATTGGATGACAATGGTGAATATGTGAAGTCATCCATATGTGAAAGATCATTATATCAACTTATAAATGAATACCAAATTTCCCTCAATTAATTAGCTTTAAAATAAGAGTTTGGTGTCCACACTTTACTGAAGACATTTTTAAATTCATAATTGTTAAGAGACCAGGTCCCTAGATATAATATAACAATTTGAATTATCAGGATTTATAGAAAGCTTCCATGCTCCATAAAATGCCACTCTCTTTAATAATTTCTTGGGCTATAAACATAATTCCCATCACATTGTTCCCTTGTTGGATTTTTAGTGCAGCAGGTCCAAATGGCCTTGCATTAACATGGCTCCTTAAATATTATTACTCTACATTACCTTATGATAAAAACTAATCTCCTTTTTACAAAGCATATGGGTACTACTCTATGGAAAGCAGCTGTGGTTAATTCAGTCATATCTAAGAGTAACTCCCACCTGTCATATGTATTTGGATCTATTCATTCCTCCATAATTAGAGTCTTTTATTGCTTGATTTATTTTTGCTACTTAAGGCACACTTCAGTTCTGCCTATATTATTAAAATTACAGTTTTTAAGTGGTGTCACTGAAATGATTTCATATCTACTGATTTTTGTATAGAAAAATAATTACTACATGTTTTAAAATGAAATATTTGTGACAGAGTAGGCATGAGTTTTTAAATTTGTACATTATGCTGCAAATGAATTATTTAAAACCTATTAAAATAATCTATATTATTAACCCAAGTCATTGAAGAAAAAGTAAAACAATTAAGCAAGGATTTAAGCAAGAAAAGAAAATCCAAATTAAAAGGAAGCAATTAGGCAAGAAAAGAAAAATCTAAATTAAAAGGAAGAGGTATAATAATTCCTATTTGTAAACGATATGATTAATATGCACAAAATGATTAAACAATACTGTTAGAACAAGCAAATAAATTGGATGCATTTTAAGTTCACAAAATAAAAAAGCCAGCTTAATTTATTAATTTATTAATAATGAATTACTTAAAAATAAATTTAAAGTAACAATGTCATCAATATAACCTTGAAGGTAATTAAATGCTTAGAAGTGATTTTAGAGCAAAGAGACAAAAACTTGTACACCAAAGACTACAAAATATTGGTGAAAGAAATTGAAGAAGAAAGGTGTTGTGTTAATGGAGCAGACTAACATTAAAATTTTCGTGTTCTCTAAAGCTCTTTATAAATACAATAATATACTTATCAAAATTTTAATCAGTTTGAGAAGGGGAATAAATATAAAAAAGAAGCTTTAAAGTTTATATGGAACCACAGAAAATATTCATATGTTCTTGAGGAGAAACAAAAAACCAAAGATAAGATTTTCAAAGATATTATAAAACCACAGTAATTAAAACAGAACTATTTTGACAAACATAGAGACAGATACATAATGAAATAAAAAAGGGTTCAAAAATAAATCTAGATAGTATATGCAAAAATATTTGAGTAGGATTCCAGAAATATTGTGTAGTGGGGTAAAGTTATTCTAATTAATAAGTAACATTGGAAAATTTAAATATACATATAAATAATAAAATAATTGAATTCCTATTTACTTGTTACACCGAAATCAACTGAGTATATACAAATAAGTATGAGATATTGAATTTTAAAGTTGCTAAAATTTCAGTCCTCTCAGAGTTCTGTACCTTTTCCTACCCCTGAGTTGTTAGATAAGAATAGAGGGAAACCAATGAGAAAATTTCAAAAGAAAATGTGATGCTCTAGAAACCAAGGTTGTAGGAGTCAAAAAATCCTAATTGATTTGTCTCTTTATATGTCAATAAATGTTAGCTGTTTTTCCATCTAGCAAATGGAAATTCAATAGGATCCATTTACTACCTCATTCATTTTACTGCCCTGGAAAGTATGATATTATTTTTCATGGTATTTGGTCAACTATCATAATCTCTTTATTAAAGGCACTCATTAGTGTGAGCAAGTATACTGATAAGCCATATATACTAAACAATTTATACTAGCTGCTGACTCATTACTTCCATACTAATTATATGACAACACTCTCAAAGATCTAGTCTTTGCTGAGTATGCTTGCAAATTCCCAAGAGAACCTAGTTTCTATTGAGGGATTCACTATCCCCACAGAATCTGACTTAGAAATATGTGACCCAAAGAGTTCTATCAATTCTTAGAGTTTATGCACATAAAAAATCCCACAACAAACTTACTTGCTGTTTGAAGAGAAAAATTAATGCTAAAAAAATAAAGAAACCATAATTTTACTTTTGTTAGGAAGCCTAATAAGCAATGCTTAAAATAGTATTTATCATTTATCCATGATAAATGGCCAACCAGGCAGAGTTCAATGCTCAGACCCAACATAACTGTTTTATTGGGCTCCACCCAAGATTTCTCTGGTAAGGTCCAGTCGGTGGGTGGAGTGGATAGGAAGCTGAAAACATGGGTGAAATAAAGTTCAGTCAATATGATTTATATGTTGATGTTTTTTATTCCAATCATAATGCAAAGTCCAAAATATGTTGTCCTTTCTTTTTATTAAGTGTCTCAGAGAATAAGTTATAAAAAGTTAAAACTTATAGAGTTGTGGAAATTGAAGATTTTTTTTCACTGGTGAAAACCATTTTCTTTTTGATGTTAAACGAATCAAAGTACAGTCTATTTGCTCTTGTCATCTCTTTAGAAATTATCATGATAGACCATAAAGAAACTAAAGGAAACAGGAAGATCCTCCAGGCTTTCTTTTAGGAGCCAATGGTGGCAAAGCTGAAGCAGGGCACCTCCCTGGGTGGAGAGAACCATCACGGTCAATTACCAGCTCTCTTTAGGACATGCAACAGCAGAATTAGCCAAAGATCAAGTGAAGATTTACCCTATTTGGCAACGGATTTGTCACAGTCGGGAAAGGAAACAAAGGTTCCTACTTATAGGGAAACAGGGAAACAGGCCTAAAGTTCAAGGCAATATCTTTGAACAGTTTTCCAAGGAAAATTAGGCGAGCACTGAATAAAAAGACTCATATATTTTCTTCTCTACTAGGAATGTCAAGCTCAATGTGTTTAGCTCAAATTTGAAGTAACTTATTAACACGCCAATACTAGTATTCTGTTGACATGAAAAGTTATATTTACAATCTCAACCAAAATCGGTTTTCAGTGTTTATATTCATACATGATGGAAACATCACTATTTCCTCCAATCTTCTTGAGAAATGATCTCTCTCATGAATCAGAGAAAACTAAAGTTATCTAGAGATTAGATGAGTTTATCATGCCGTGGATATGTTTACTTGTGCAGCCATGTATTTCTTCTGATTTTTTATCTTAATGAGGCTATTATATCTTTGACCTTTCTGAGGTTTTTTCCTTTTTCATCTTTAAGAGGTCATTGTGACATGTTTTTATATGTTTCCATTTCACTAGTCTTCTATTAAACTCTAAATTTCAAATCTCTTCTAAAAATTTTTTACTTGGTTATTTTATTATCCTTTAACTAATTCCCCTCTAAACTTATTTTCAATTTTCTTTAAAAAACTTTTTCTACTATCTTTATCTACTTTTTCTCTGTTCACAATACTCATCCTTTTCTTTTTGACTTCTGATAATGGCTCATTTGGAACTTCTCTCAATAATAAAAATCTATTTATTTCATTTTAAAACCTCAATGGAAAATTTTATATACAGATTATTAAATCTCTTGCTTAAAATTTCCCCTTTCTTGGAATATTGTCTTCTTTTGGCTTCCTTAAATTAAAAAAATATTCACTTTAGTTCAAACTCATTTTTATGGAAAGGATCCTTTCTGAGTTTCTTAAGTTAATTTTTCATCCTGTTTCACAAGTATTCAATATTGAATGTTTTTGAACTCTTCAATGTTAAACTTTTTATATTTTATATCAAAGAACCATGATATATAATAATGGTAGTTTCATGCATACAAGTTTCCACCTCACCAATCAATAGAATATTGATTACTCTATAATGTTCCAAGGTTTTCTTTTAATTTGTTTTTTTTTTGGGGGGGGCACACTTGGTGATACTCAGGGGTTGCTTTTGGTTCTGCAATTAAGAATTATTCCTGGTAGTGCTGGGCATGAGTGAGCACATGAGACTCTAGGAAATGAACTGAAATTGATCAATCAGGTATGAGTGTCCTACACTCTGATCTATCTCTTTGATTCCTTTTGTTTTATGTTTAAAAGCCAATTTCTTAACGATATTAGTCCATTGAATAACAGATGTGTATTGTTTCACTTTTTAAAAAAATAATACATTTATTTAAACACTATGGTTACAAACATATTTTTAGTTAGGTTTCAGTCATAAAATGTACAACTTTTTTCACTAGTGTAACCTTCCCATCACCATACTGTTTCTTTATATGACATATATCCTGTTTTTATGCAGGATTCTTGGGATTCTTTCTTCATTCAGGTCATTTTCTATAGAGACACTATTGATAATTAAGTAATGCTGTCATCCTATGCATAAATCTTTCAATTCATGGTCATGCTTCTAAGCTAGTTATCTTACCAACATAAAATTGACTTCCCTTACTCTTATGTTTTCAAAGACTGTCATGAACACAAGAGTGACCAGATCCAGACTGACACATGATGTGTTGAGGAGTATTGGAATATAGAGTATGTTTTATCCTTTACAAACTGGCAGTCAGTGCTTAGCTTTGTAGATCGTTTCACATATGAATAAGAGTCACTGTTCTGGCCATTCAGGTTTTTTTTTTAATTTGTACATATTTTACCTTTTATAGTATGTAATAATTTTGAACATCTGCACTCTTCAGTGGGTTTTAAGAAACATATTATTTGGGCTTCAGTTATCTGGTTTAGGGCCTAGGATATGCAGGTGTTCAAAGGTTAACAATTAAATAAAAACACGAATATAATCAGATAACAGAGGAGAAAGTGAACCTTTTCTTGACAAGACAAGTGGAGAGAGGCAAGATTAACTCTATATACATTTATATATGTATTTATATATGCTATATAAAATTTATTATAATTTATTGAAGTATGTTTATCTTGAAGCATGTACAAAATTATCTAAGCTGCCTACTTATCAGAAATATACTGTAGACTGAATAAGGCATATAAAAATATAAAATTGTTTGAAATTTGTTAATTAAATAATAGTCCTCTAAATCATTTAGTGATATAACACAGAGAGGTACCTGTAGACCAGTGAAAGTAAAAATCCATTAAACTCTTAGGAAGCATCAGAACGTGGAGTATACCTCAGGATTTTCTCTTATTTTTGACATAATTTATAGTCAAGGGTTTGCGTTTCAGAAAGTTAATTCTCTCCATATTACCTGTAGTGATTTTTTAGAAAAAGAAGTTAAGAAACAAAGCTCTAATTTTAGTTATTATAATAACTCAGGAAGAAGGTGATGAGGGTATAAACTAAAAATAAGAGTAACTGAAAGAATATTTGGAAGAAAATTAAAAACATAAAATTTTTTATGACATATTCTTTTAGTATAATTGACTTTCTACTTACTTTCTATCCATAAATAAACAATGCATTTTATAGTCTGTGTATCTTTTCAAATGACTATTCTTTTAATGCATTTTTTTAATTTAAGAAGGTAAAAATAAATTTTAGTTGTTCTTCAAAGTCTTCTATTCAAAGTGTGGTTTCCAAAACAATAGCAATGGTTTGCCTAGGAGGTTATAAGAACTACAAAATCTATTGGCCCAAACAATTGTAGAGCAGGTACTGAATTTGCCTTACACTCAGCTGACTCAAGTTTGATCTCCAGCAACCCATATGGTTTATAAGCCTTCCAGCTATTATTCCTGAGAGCTGAGCCAGAAGTCAGCTAAAAGCCAAAAACAAAAGCTTATTCAGAATATTTATTTTATTTATAGGCCTGAGCATCTATCCCCATGGGATTCATAGGTACTCTTAATTTCCAGCAAAAACTTTAATCATCTAGAAAGTCTTTGTGATTTTTCTAAGTCTCTCTAGTCTATACATATAAATAAAGCTTAATTCTCTTATGTTTCCAAGTGTCAGTCTACTTGTATAATGGTTGCTTGAACATGTGGTTTAAGCTTTTCATAAATACTAGTCATTCTAGGCAAGAACAGATTCTTGCAATCTTGAATTTCAGATAATTCTGGTGGCCCATAGCTATAGTACAGGTGTTGGGTCATCAGATACTTTTTTCTAAGAGTAGAACATAATGACTTCCATTGGTTGCCAGGTTGGCACTTCATATCTTATAAATGCTATTTATTGATTTCAATCTTAAAAAAATCTATCTTATAATATTCACATAACTCCAATAAAATCATGTCTATTTCATTAGTGCAAGATCATGTAATTATATCTTACAATGTTAAATAGGCAACATTTATTCAATTTAAAAAAGAAACAGACTCTAGGAGGCAAAATGATAAGCTTATAAGCATTAAATTTATAAATGGAATATTTTGGGGGAATTTGTGTAGTATAAATTTGAAAGTGATTTTCAGAAAAAAATGTTTTTTAATGCCTCAATAGTTATCTATTATAGAATCAATAAATTTTCTAGGATCTCTTTTATCGGTGCCATATACTTATGGAACAATAACCTTCTTATATTTTTCTTATTCATTTAGTATATAATTTGAAGACTATATAAAGAATTCTGTTCCAGACATGTTATGTATTAACTGACAAAATTTCCTATTTTTGCAGACAGGTCAAGTCAAGGTTCTCTGAAAAATGGCTCATTTAAACAACCTTATTCTCTATTAAATAGAAAAATTAAACTGTATGGGCTATATGTCTTTTTTTGTGACTCATTTTATATCTTTTTTCCCTTTTTTTAATTTAAACAACTTTATTACATACATGATTGTGTTTGTGTTTCAGTCATGTAAAGAACACCACCCATCACCAGTGCAACATTCCCATCACCAATTTTCCAAATCTCCATCCTTCCCACCCAACCCCTGCCTGTACTCTAGACAGGCTTTCTATTTTCCTCATACATTCTCATTTTTGTGGTGAGCTTCATGAGGTGAGCTGTAACTTCTAGAACTTTTTTCGTTTGTTTCTGAAAGTTATTATTGCAAGAATGTCTTTCATTTTTCTTAAAACCCATAGATGAGTGAGACTTTCTCTCTCTCTCTGACTTATTTCACTCAGCATAATAGATTCCATGTACATCCATGTATAGGAAAATTTTATGATTACATTTCTTCTGATGGCTACAAAATATTCTATTGTGTATATGTACCACAGTTTCTTTAGCCATTCATCTGTTGAAGGGTAACTTGGCTGTTTCCAGAGTCTTGCTATAGTAAATAGTGCTGCGATGAATATAGGTGTAAGGAAGGGATTTTTTTTAACATAATTTTTATTTTGATCATAGTGGCTTACATATTGTTGACAATAATATTTTAGTTACATATTTACATAAGATCAAAGAGGATTCCCATCACCGGTTTGTCTTCCCTACTCCTCCCTTTTTGTCCTACCACCCATATCCTCTTCCCTCACCCCTAGGGCTGCTAGAATATGTGGTCCCCTCTGTACCTATCCTATTACTTCGTAGTCTTACACCTGTTTGGTCCTAATGCCTCCTTTATTTCCCCCTCTAGTTAGGAGGCAGGAGAAGGTAGTTCAAGTTATGTGGTTTTGTTTGAAGAGATGAAAAGTGATAAACTGGGGTAAAAGTCTAATACGCCAAAAATAAGCAAAATTGTTCTAGATGCTCTCGTCATTGATTTGAGAGGCGAAGGAGAAAAAGAAGGTGAAACACTCGACCCCTAGGAAATGCAGTGTCAAATATCTATTAAGAGTTCCAACGCTAACGCTAAGCACCACCAGAACAGAACAAAACCAACAAATACACAACCAAAAAAAAAAAAGAAAAAAACAAAACAAAAACAAACAAAAAAAAAAACACGCCGCGATCTTGAGATAGGCACCATGGCATAGCACATGAAGAGGGAAAAGAAGGGGCCAGAGAGATAATATAGAGGCAAGGCGTCTGCCTTTCATGCAGGAGGTCATCGGCCCGAATCTTGGTGCCCCACATGGTCCCTCATGCCCGCCCGAAGCAATCTCTGAGCCCGGAGCCAGGAAAGATCCCCGAGCGCTGCCTGGTGCCTCCCAGAAATCTGAAAGAAAGAAAAAAAAAGATAAATGGGGCAATAACTTCAATAACCACACTAAAACAAAGAAATCGACCAAAAATAAATAGGTAAATAAAATGATAATAGTAGTACATGAAGATAAAAAGTAATATATGAAAAATAAACAAGAGTTTTCCCCCTGCCCAGGCACAGTAAATATTGGGGTCATTCAAAAAGGGATTCACATGCCCTAAGATGTGAAGGGCGGTTTCTCCGCCCTTGGAGTATATTGTCATGGGATCCACTATAGACTCTGTTCACGATCCTTTATTCTCCCGGTGGTCCATTTGTGATGTTTGGGAGGCTTCTGGTCCTAAGGAAGAGATTTTTGTATTGTATTTTTGTGTTCCTAGGACTGGTATAGCTGGGTTGTATGGGAGCTCGATTGCCAGTTTTAGGAGAAATCTCCATATTGCTTTCCATAAAGGTTGAACTAGATGGCATTCCAACCAGCAGTGGATAAGAGTTCATTTCTCTCCACGTCCCAGCCAACACTGCTTGTACACATTCTTTGTGATGTATACCAATCTCTGTGTTGGGAGGTGGTACCTCATAGTTGTTTTGATTTCCATCTCCCTGATGACTAGTGATGTGGAACATTCTTTTCATGTGTCTTTTGGCCTTGTGTATTTCTTCTTTGTCAAAGTGTCTGTCCATTTCTTCTCCCCATTTTTTTGATGATTTAGATGTTTTGTTCTTGTAAAGTTCTGTCAGTGCCTTGTATATTTTGGAGATTAGCCCCTTATCTGATGGGTAATTGGTGAATAGATTCTCCCACTCAGTGGGGGGACTCTTGTATTCTGGGCACTATTTCTTTTGAGGTACAGAAGCTTCTCAGTTTAATATATTTCCATCTGTTAATCTCTGCTTTCACTTGCTTGGAGAGTGCAATTTCCTCTTTGAAGATGCCTTTAGTCTCAATGTCCTGGAGTGCTTTACCTACGTGTTGTTCTATATATCTTATGGTTTCGGGTCTGATATCAAGGTCTTCCATCCATTTGGATTTAACCTTTGTACATGATGTTAGCTGGGGGTCTAAGTCAATTTTTTGCAAGTGGCTAGCCAGTTGTGCCAACACCACTTGTTGAAGAGGCTTTCATTGCTCCATTTAGGATTTCTTGCTCCTATATCAAAAATTAGGTGATTGTATGGCTGGGGAATATTCTGTGAGTATTCAAGCTTAGTCCACTGATATGAGGACCTGTCTTTATTCTAATACCATGCTGTTTTGATAACTATTGCTTTGTAGTAAAGTTTAAACTTGGGGAAAGTAATTCCTCCCATATACTTTTTTTCAATGATTGCTTTGGCTATTCTAGGGTGTTTATTGTTCCAAATAAATTTCAAAAGTGCCTGATCCAATTCTTTGAAGAATGTCATGGTTATCTTTAGAGGGATCGCATTAAATTTGTACAATGCTTTGGGGAGTATTGCCATTTTGATGATATTAATCCTGCCAATCCATGAGCAGGGTATGTGCTTCCATTTCCACGTGTCTTCTCTTATTTCTTGGAGCAGAGTTTTATAGTTTTATTTGTATAGGTCCTTCACATTTTTAGTCAAGTTGATTCCAAGATATTTGAGTTTGTGAATGGGGTTGTTTTCTTAATGTCCATTTCTTTCTTATTACTATTGGTGTATAGAAAGGCCATTGATTTTTGTGTGTTAATTTTGTAGCCTGCCACCTTGCTATATGAGTCTATTGTTTCTATAACCTTTTTCATAGAGACTTTAGGGTTTTCTAAGTAGAGAATCATGTCATCTACAGACAGAGAAAGCTTGATTTCTTCCTTTCCTATCTGGGTTCCCTTGATATCTTTTTTTTGCCTAATCGCTATAGCAAGTACTTCCAGTGCTATGTTAAATAGGAATGGTGAGAGAGGACAGCCTTGTCTTGTGCAAGAATTTAGAGGAAAGGCTTTCAGTTTTTCTCCATGGAGGACAATATTTGCCTCTAGCTTGTGGTAGATGGACGTAACTATATTAAGAATGGTTCCTTCCATTCCCATCTTGCTGAGAGTTTTGATCAAGAATGGGTGTTGGAACTTATCAAATACTTTCTCTGCATCTATTGACATGATCATGTGATTCTTATTTTTCTTGTCGTTGATGTTGTGTATTATGTTGACAGATTTATGGATGTTAAACCACCCTTGCGTTCCTGGGATGAAACCTACTTGATTGTAGTGGATAATCTTCTTAATGAGGCACTGAGTCCTATTTGCCAGGATTTTGTTAAAGATTTTGCATCTGCATTCATCACTGATATTGGTCTCTAATTTTCTTTTTTGGTAGCATCTCTGTCTGTTTACGTATCAAGGTGATGTTGGCTTCATAAAAGCTATTTGGAAGTGTTTGCGTTTGTTCAATTTCATGAAAGAGTCTTGCCAGGATTGGTAGTAGTTCCTTTTGGAAAGTTTGATAGAATTCATTAGTGAATCCATCTGGGCCTGGGCTTTTGTTTTTCGGCAGACATTTGATTACTGTTTTAATATCATCAATGGTGATGGGGTGTTTAGATATGCTACATCCTTGTCCTTCAACCATGGAAGATTATAAGAGCCCAAGAACTTATCCATTTCTTCCAGGTTCTCATTTTTAGTGGTGTAGAGTTTCTCAAAGTAGTTACTGATTACCCTTTGAATCTCTGTCATATCAGTAGTGATCTCTCCTTTTTCATTCCTAATTCAAGTTATCAAGTTTCTCTCTTTCTCTTTCTTTGTTAGTTTTGCCAGTGGTCTATCAATCTTTTTTATTTTTTCAAAGAACCAACTTCTGCTTTTTTTGATCTTTCGGGTTATTTTTTGGGTTTCCACTTCGTTGTTTTCTGCTCTCAACTTTGTTATTTCCTCTCCTCCCTATTTTTGGTTCCTTTTGTTGAGCACTTTCTAGTTCTATGAGCTGTGTCATTAAGATACTCAGGCAAGCCCCTTCTTCTTTCCTTAATGTGCTTGTAAAGCTATACATTTTCCTCTCAGTACTGCTTCTGCTGTGTCCCAATTTATACAAGAATTCCTACAAAATATGAAAGACTCCATTGAAACAGAATTAAAAGAAATTTGTAAGACTATAGAAAGCCAGAGAGCAGAATCACACAGCTCGAGAATCACGTAGAACAACTCAAAGATAAACTGTAAACAAAAGAGAACAAAGAAGCCAACAAAGAAATAGAAGGTAAAACACTGGAAGTAAAAGTCCAGTATTTAATGAACAAAGACAAAATAAACAATCCAAGAATTGTAGGTATACCAGAAGGGGAGGAAACAGAGAAAGGGGAAGAACAATTAGAATAATTTTCCCACCCTCTGGAATGATGCATCTGAGCAAATCCAGAAAAGAGTCCCCAACAAAATAGACCTTAACAAACCAACTCTAAGACACATAGTTATTCAAATGGTAAGAAACACAGAGAAAGGCGACCTACTTAAAGCAATAAGGGAAAAAAAACCCTCACATACAAAGGAAGGAACATTAGAATCAAACCAGATCGCACGTATGAAATACTTCAAGCAAGAAGACAGTGGAATGACATATTTAAACAACTGAATGAAAGAAATTTTCAAACTAGAGTCCACTATTCAGCAACACTTTCAGTCATATGGGAGGGAAAGTTAAAATCATTCTGAAACAAAAATGAACTCGCACTATTTGCACAAACAAAATCGACCCTAAATGACCTACTAAGAGACGAATTACACAATCAAAACCTCTGATTGTAACAACTATCCTAAAAAACACAACTGCACAATAGCCCTCTCTGTCAATAATCTCCTTAAATGTTAATGGACTAAACTCTTCCATTAAAAGACGCATAATAGAGAACTGGATTAGAAAACATAAACCAGATTTTTGCTGCCTTCAAGAAACATATCTATAAGTACAAGATAGGCATAGGTTTAAAATAAAAGGATGGAAATAAATTATCCAGGCCAATGGAAATAAATAAAAGCAGGGACGGCCATTCTTATATCAGACCAAATTGCATTCACCTCAAGAAAGTGATCAGAGACAAAGATGTCACAACTTACTGATCAGGGGAACACTAGACCAAGAAGTGCTAACAAAGGTTAATATCTACTCACCTACTGCAGAGCCAGCAAAATATGTATGGCAATTGCTTGCAAAACTGGAGAAACACATGAAAGTTAATATGATAGTAGTAGGATATCTTAATACTTCACTATCACCACTGGACAGATCCACGAGACAGAAAACTAACAAAAAATAAGAGCCCTAAATGAAAAATTAAAAGAACTAGGGCTAATAGACTTATATAGGGCCCTCCACCCCCAGAAAGCAGAATACACATTCTTCTCAAGTCCACATGGAACCTTCTTCAGAATAGACCATGCCTTAGGATACAAATCTAACCTCTATAAAATCACAAAAGTAAGGATCATTAGAAGCACCCTGTCATATCACTATAATTGACGTCAAAATTGACTGTAAAAGGAAACAATGGAGAAAATTCAATACCTGGAGATTAAACAACATGTTGCTCAAAAACAGCTGGATCAAAGAGGTACTCAAGGAAGAAATAAAAAGATTCCTTGGGACACACGATAATGAAGAAACAACTTGTCAAAACTTGTGGGATACAGCAAGAGCAGTAATTAGGTGGAAACTCATAGCAATACAATCCTATGTCAGGAAAGAGGAAAAAAGACAAAATTAGCAGCTTGAAGGACCATCTTAAGGAGCTGGAACAACAGAACAAAGAAACCCAAACACAACCAGAAGACACGGAATAATAAAAACCAGAGCAGAAATGTACAACATAGAAACTAAGAAAAAAATACAGAAAATCAATGAGACCAGGAGTTGGTTTTTTGAAAGAATAAACAAGATAGACAAACCACTGGCAAGACTCACCCCCCAAAAAAGGAAAAACAACCAAATAAGCAGGATCACAAATGAAAGGGGAGAGATAACAACAGAACCCCAAGAAATCCAATGCATCATGAGGACATATTATGAACAACTATACTCAGTTAGGCTAGAAAACACAGAAGAAAATGATAGATTCTTGGAAAAATACCAGCTTTCAAGACTAGAAAAGAAGGGCTTAGAAAGCCTAAACAGGCCAATTACATCGGAGGAAATTGAAACAGTAATTAAGAAACTCCCCAAGAACAAAAGTCCACGCCCAGATGGTTTTACAGGTGAATTTTATCAAACATTCCAAGAATTACTTCCACTGACCAGCAGGATCTTCCAAACAATTGAAAAAACAGGAATTCTCCCCAATTCCTTTTATGAGGCTAATATCACTCTGATTCCCAAAGAGGGCAAAGATACCACCAAGAAAGAAAACTACAGACCAATCTTACTAATGAACATAGATGCAAAAACACTCAACAAAATCTTAGTGAACCTAATCCAGCACTACATCAAAAAGACCATACACCATGACCAATGGGTTTTATCCCAGGGATTCAAGGCTGGCTCAACATTCGCAAATCAATCAACATCATACACCTCATCAATAATAAAAAAGACAAAAACCACATGATCATATCAATTGATGCAGAGAAGGCATTTGACAAAATCCAACACCCATTCATGTTGAAAACACTAATCAAAATAGGTCTGGAAGGAACCTTTATCAATATAGTTACAGCTATCTATGAAAAGCCCACAGCTAACATTATCCTTAATGGTAAAAAAACTGAAAGCATTCCCACTAAGGTCAGGAATTAGGCAAGGATGTCAACCCTCTCCACTCTTATTCAACATAGTCTAGAAGTCCTAGCAATAGCAATCAGACATGAGAAGGGAATCAAAGGAATTTAAATAGGGAAAGAGTAATTAAAACTAACTCTTTTTGCAGATGACATGATGATGTACATGGAAAACCCTAAAGAGTCCACAGTAAAACTCCTAGAAACATTAAACCAATACAGCAAAGTGGCTGGTTACAAAGTCATACACAAAAGTCAGTAGCATTTCTCTATACAAATAATGAAGTAGCGAAGAGAGAGATTAAGAATACAATTCCATTTAAAATAGTATAAAAAATATCAAGTACCTAGGACTCAAACTTACAAAGGAAGTAAAGGACTTATACCAGGCAAACTTCAAAACATTTCTAGAGAAATGGAAGAACATCCCATGCTCATGGGTATAGTCAAAATGACTATCCTACCCAAACTCCTATATAGATTTAATGCAATCCCCATCCAAATTCAAACATCATTCTTTAAAGACTTAGAACAATCAATCATAAAATTCATCTGGAACCACAAAAGACCCAGGATAGCCAAACACATACTAAAAAACAGGAAGCTGGGTGGCATCCCTTTACCTAACCTGAAGCTATACTATAAAACCATAGTGATAAAAAAAAAAACAGCATGGTATTGGTACAAGGAGAGCCTCAGACCAGTGGGTTAGAACAGAATTTTCAGACATAACCCCCACATATACAGTCAACTAATATTTGACAAAAGAGCCAAGAACTTGAAATGGGACAAAGAAAGTCTTTTCAACAAATGGTGTTGGTATAACTGGAAAACCATTTGTAAGAAATTGAAAATTGACCCATACCTCACCCCATGTACAAAATTCAACTCAAAATGAATTAAAGACCTTGAAATCATACCCCAATCTATAAGTTTATTGATAATAAAATAGACAGAACACTCGAATACCTAGATATTAAAAAGTATTTGATGATAGAATGCCAATGGCAAGAACTTTAGCATCAAACATAAACAAATGTAACTACAGCAAAAAAAAAAAAAAAGCTTCTTCATGGCAAAAGAAACCCTATTTAACACAAGAAGACAGTTAACTGAATGGGAAAAAATTTTCACACTCAACATGTCAGATAAAGGGCTAATATCCAGAATATACAAAGCACTCAGAAAGCTGATCCCCCCAAAACCAAATAAAGCTATAAAAATGGGGAGATGAAATGAATAGACACTTCTCTGAGGAAGACCGAAAGATTGCCAACAAACACATGAAAACATGCTTACCTTCACTCATCATTAGGGAAATCCATATCATGACAACAATGAGGTACCACCTTAAAATAGTGAGGATGGCTCACATCAAAAATAATGGGAACAATCTGTGCTAGCAGGTATATGGTATGAAAGGCACTCTCATCCACTGCTTGTGGGAATGCCCCCTAGTCCAACACCTATAGAAAACAGTCTGGAGAGTGCTCAAATATCTCAGAATTGAACTGCCATTTGACCCATCAATTGCTCTCTTAGGTCTTCCCAAGTTGGAAGGATATTCATTCCAAAGTATGTTTGTACCCCAATATTTATTGCAGACTCAGTATAATAGCCAAGTCTTGGAACCAACCTCAATGTCCAACAACAGATCAATGGATCATTAAAATGTGGTATCTATACACAATGAATACCACATAGCAGTCAGAAATGATACAATCACAGACTTTGCAGCAACGTGGATGGACCTAGAACATATTATGTTAAATGAAGTAAGCCAGAAGATGAAAGACAAACACAGAATTATAGCACTATTCTGAAGCACCTAGAACATACACCTTATATACAACTAATACTCGACAATCGAATAACAGGGTTTAACAGGGTAGAAACTCCAAACACTGTAACAGTCAACATATACCAGTGAGCAGTGCCCAAAACACATGAAAGAGGTACAACACAAACTCTTGATTGCACATTATACCACAAAGAAAGCAGCAACAGCAGAAACAGCAGCATAGAAAGAACAGGTATGTAATCAGCCTTCTACTACAAAGGCTCATAATAATCCCTTAGGTATCTTATACAGGATTACAGGTAAAGAATACCATGGGAAATCACTGACTTCAATGAAAACATTGCATAATAATTTGTTTTAATGCCTTAATCTTACTATATTTAAAATAACCTCTCAGATTTTCTGTCCAAAGTTGTTCTTAGATACAAAGGGTGGACAAACTAAGATGGCATCTCTGGGCTCACTCACATGAGATACCATACCCAGCTTGCACTATGAGAATATTCTGATAAAACTCTTTAACATACCCTTTATTTCTAGGTTATACCTTCTTTTAGGACCTGAAGCACATGACCAGCCAGACCAACGAAGCAGCAACTGTGACCTACAGACTTATAAAACAGGCCCTACTCATCGAATACAGTCAAGCAAATTAGCATTCCCATTCTCTTTTCTCCTCTCTTTCCACTACTTTCTTTTTTTCTTTTTCTTTTTCTTTTTAATTGATTTTCTCTTTTCTGCTCTCCTGCCCCTTTCATATACTTTCCCCTTTTCCCCCTTTGGAAATCCTACTATCCCTTCACCCCTCAATCTCACCCAGATTTCCCACCTCATTAAAACTCTTCACCCTCAGTTCTTAACCCATTAGGCATCAAGAATGACCTCCTACCCCAATGTACCAGTACCCAGCACCCAAATGAAGAGTCAGTCAAACCCACACCTCATCCCTGCAAGAAAAGGCAACCAACTCCCCTGCTGACTCATACTGCGCAGTCCTCCTTACCAACCCTAACTAACGTAGACTGTTACTTGAAACTTGTCTTAGCTATAAAAGTATCCCCAACACAAGAACTTTTCCCAAGACCTCCCTGACGCAAATCTTTTGCCATTCTCAAGAGGGTCAGGTTGTGTGATGAAAAGGCACCCAGGAACCCACACACCACAAGAAAATCTCAGAAGACAAATGGGAAACTTATACTTCCATCAAAAGTATAAGGCCTATATTACACCACCTCTTTACCTGCTTTTCCCCAAAAGTAAGGTCATCACTCTATTCCTTTAATCACTTTTTTATTTTATTTTTTAAAATCCTTTTTTCTTTATATATATTTTTATCTTTTTTGGGTGTGTGATCTATCTCTGTTTTCTTCTCTTTCCACCCTTAAATGCACCGGCAATATAATGTAGCACCATTTCTCCCTACAAAGGCACATTAAAAAACGGGAAATCTTACGTATAAAAACGAGCTCTTATCTACTAGAGATAAGAACTCATACTTCTTTACAATACAGGGGCATCTCCCACCTTGAAAATATGTCACGTGGATCCGACTTAGACCCCAGAGACCAACCGTCCAGCCTTGAACACTGGATCCCAGACATAGAAATGACACAGTTCTTCACAACAGCCACGGGAAACAAATCCCATCCGGGACATTCTTAATACTGCTGGTCTCGGACATCAATAAGTGCCAGCTCTAATATGATATCCTGACAACGAGGAAACTGGGAATAACTTGACCCAAGAGCAGGTTATCCTACCTCACCAGCTAACTATAAGACAAAATCAGAGGACTTGTCACCCTTTGGTCGGTCCAAAAGCCAAGATCGCAATTTACAGATGACTGGCTGATAGAACCATGACCGGACTGTATGTATCCTGGGACCAATAAAAAAGCCCTAGTCTAGGGTTTGACTTACAACCTGCACAACAACCACGAGCTCTAGTTCCAGAGGTCTGTCTGAGACAATTGCAACAGAATGGGTCTTCTGGAAACATAACGAAAAACGATATCCCAGGCCCCGTCCTAGGATCAGCACAAAGAACAAGGCCACCAACCACAAATTAAAACAAATTAAAATGACACAAAGGAAACAGAACTTCTAGAACCACAAAGAAAGACTTCATCATAAGTTCCACTCCCTGACCTGTGCAGATACCGAGATCTCAAGATACAGAGACCTGACTTTACCACCTAGGATGGAGCAGAAATCTTCCATACACCACAAAGGCACGAAGGGGAGAGTAAATGAACCTGAAAGGAGTCTATAGTTAATCCCATGACAATATACTTCAAGGGTGGAGAAACCCTGTTTCTCTTAGGCTAAGGGAATTCCTTTTCAAATGACTCCAATATTTACTGTGACTGTGCAGGAGGGAAGAAAAAGAAAAAAAAAAAGGCAAAAAGCACAACTTTTTTTTTAATTTATTTATCTAGTTTTTGTCGATTTATTTGTTTTGGTGTGGTTATTGAAATTGTTGTCTTCTTTCATATTTATCTTTTTTTCTTCTTTTCTTTTCTTCCTTTATGTGCTCTACCATGTTTTTTTATCTCAAGACCATGGACTTTATGTGGTGCTTATCTTTATTGTTGGAGTGTTCACTGGATGTTTTATTGGGCACTTCTTTTTGTACTGTTGTGGTGTTCTACCTCCTTTCCTCCTTCATCTCTCAAAACTAGGATGATAGCTTCCAGAAGGACTCCACCCATTTTCGGTGTATTTGATTTTTTCCCCAGTTTATTACTTTTCTCTTCTTCAAACGAAACCACATAACTTGAACTATCTAGTCCTGCCTCCCAACTAGAGTGGGAAATAAGGGAAGTACCAAGACCAAACAGGTGTAGGACCACTAAGTAGTTAGCTAGGCACAGAGGGGACCACTTATTCTGGCAGCCCCTGGGGTGAATGAGGAGGATATGAGAGGTAAGATGGGAACGGAGATGGAGGAAGAAAAATTCGGTGATGGTAATTCCCCTAATTTTATGTTAATATGTACCTAAAAGATTATTGTCAATGATATGTAGGCCACTATGATTAAAATAAAAATTATATTTAAAAAAAAGATAAGTGGACATAACATCAAGTTACTAGAATTGAACAACATCAGGGCTTGAGTGGTGGCACTGTGTAGGCATTTACCTTGCAAGCGGCTGACCTAGGACAGACCATGGTTCTATCTCCTGGTGTCCCATATGGTCCCCCAAGCTAGGAACAATTACTGAGTGCAAAGCCATGAGTAACCCCTGAACATCACTGGGTGTGGCCCAAAAAACAAAAATAAATTAAATAACATCAGTAATCATAGTGGCAAATATTTGTTCAGTTATTTTTAATTGTTTGCTTTTATTATTTATTATCACTCAGCAGATAACTTTATCTCATTAGGAATACATATGAAAAGAGGATGATGATTTTTGCTTATGACTTTGACTTATGACTTTGACTTTTCACACTTAAAGTATGTGACAATTTGAATAAAGTCTCAGTACACTGACTGAGACTGTATTTATAAAGTGGTCATTAAAGAACTTTATAAACATTAATACTATATCTTCGAGATAAAAACCTGATGAAATGCATTTGCTTTGCCTTGTATTTAGCCAACCCTGTTATGCTCTTTGGCATTATATATACCCCCTTGGATATCACCAGGGAGTAACTCTGAGAATAAAGCCAAAAGTAGCTCATGAGCTGCTCTGTGGTTGTGACCCAAAATTTCCCATGTAACCTCAAATAGTTATTTAATTCAGAATAATGTAATAAGTACTTTAAAGTTAAATTTAAGCATTTAATTAAAATTAAATTTATATACATAAATTTATGATTGCACATTCCTTGAAAATATTACAGTATTCATTTAAAAGTAATGCGATTATTATCAAGTAAACGAGGCCAAGCAGAGTAGTCAGAGTTTTGTGATTGAAGATACATTTTTTCAAGGCTAAAAAAATAAATGCTAAGCTTCAATATAGTCCTAAAATCTGTGAGTTTTAAATGCTATATGATTTATGAAAATGTTATATAATAAGGTTCAAGGAAAAAGCTTAAAGTGTGTGTGCAAATGCCAATAATGCCATAAGAATTGTTCCACTTTTGCAAAGGCACATTAAAATAGGAAAATACTATACATACAGGCAAGTTCTTATCTAATAGAGATAGGAACACACAAATCGTATAATGCAGTGGGACCTTACACTCTGAACATTGTCATAATGACCTGGCTTAGGCCTCAGAAGAACAGGCATTGCCATCTATGAAACAACTACGGTTGTTTATCACATCATCTGGGACTAATCCTCTACCACAGCAGACCCTACTGCTGCCCCGGCATCAACCTATTCCAGACAGAGGTCCTTTCACACTGAGAAGACACAATAACAACAACTACCTGCTTTCAGGACAAGGCTATCGGCATTGCCCTCTAATTGTGAGCTGAAACTAGAGGACACTCCACAACATCCTGACTTTGATTTAGGATATGTACGGATTCCAGGATCTTTACAGAAACCTGACACCAACAACAGGGACTGTGTGGGGAGCAGGTGTGTGTGTGTGTATGTGTGTAGGTTTATTGGCACTACAGACAGTGACTTGGGTTGGACAACCTAGTATGCCTAGATCCTAGAAATGGTCTTATGCCAGAAAACTTTTTTCAAAAGTATACTTGCTACTGCAACTTTTCTTTCTCTTCCATCTCGTTAGTTTTAAATTTTTTTTTAAAAAATAACTTTGCCTTTGTTTTTCCTAAAAAATATATATATTATTATCAATTGTGTCAACTATGTGACATATTTCCTTTACATAAATTTTAAAAGAGTGTGTGACCAAATGTTTTTCATGAATAATTCCTAGGCTTGATCACTAGCAATTGGTGATCCCTTAGTTATTCAGAAGTGATTTCTGAGCACCAAACTGGCAATAGCCATTGAATAGAGCTGAATATGTCACCCTACCATCCATTAACCAGATAGTTGTTAGAATGATTTACTGTTTCTACATACCTCACATAGGAATTATTTTTAATTCAAAATGTTAAGTTTAAATGATTATTATTATCAAATTATCAAGATAAAAATGTACATAATTTGGTGCTCAGCATAGCTTTATAGTCGTATAGTATAGAAATAATAAAGTTGTCAATATATAACTTAATTTTTATGTCCATTTCGTTGTCATTTCAAGTAATGAAAGGTGGTAAAACATAGTGTACTAAAATTGCACAAGTAATATGTACACAATTTGAGAGATTAAAAAGTTTATATAGTATAGAAACTGATTAATGTTTTATTTGGAAATTTTTGAGTAATGCTTCCTGCTTAAAACATCATTGACTAGAGAACAAAATTCTCAAGAATTACTTAATTTAAATGACTTAAAAAACACTTAAGAAAATTCTTTGAAAATCATGTGAAGGACAATATAATATTTTTATAGCATACCATTGTAAGAATTTTGAGATTATATTGTGATTTTTCATTTTAGGCAAGCATTTTAAAGAGTAAATCATTTAAGTTACAAAATAGAGCTACATTAGTGAGGCTAGAGCACACATATTTATGACTAAATTAATATAAAACATAAAGCTTATCTTAAAAATAATGTAAGTCAATTCATCATTCTTTTTATACTTCTAGTTTGACACATTATTTCAGTGTAGAGTCATTACGTGATTATTTTTTCACTTATTCCTAATATCTTTATATAAAATATATACATCAAATAATTAATACTGCTTTTTAAATATCTTAATGTATAAGTCATAATTTTGAGCTATTTGCAAAGATTTTAAAGTATTTTATTAGCATGTGATTTAAATTTTGTTATTTTAATTTTAATATAGAAAATTAACCAACTTGCCTTTCTAAGTTCTGCTTTAAGTTTATTGTTCCATAGCTTTGAGGTGAGTAATTTTACAATTTTCAACTTGTACATTCTTTTCAGTTTCCTAATACTCCTGTTAGATATAATCCATTTCATCTCTATATGGACAGGCTCGATCTTAGAGTTAATTGACTATGAAAAACATTTTCTTTCTACCTCGTGACGTATGTAAAAGTGTAAGACCTCCTGAAAGCCAGACAATAAACTTTATTGTGAATAACTGATTTGTGTACAGCCCCTCTAAATGTTTCTGTGTTTCTAAGTAGTTGGACAAACACGGTCTCTGTGGTGTATTAAACAAAGAGAACTTTCAAGACTATTGTGCAAAGGAAGTTCTATCCAGTTGCAAGGCTCCATATTACTTTGATCTTAAGAGATCAATAATTCAACCAGTCTTCTGCCTGTTCCCTCCCCACCTCTTCCCTTGTGTCTATGGAAATTCTGGGGATGAGGACTTACTTCCAGAGGGCCACACCTCTCCCTTCTTAGCCAACTCATTGGTTCCAGTACGCATTTCCTTTCTGTTCAGCTTCAGTATTTTTGCCTGGAGACCAAATTCTTTTTTTTTTTTTTTTTTTTTTTGAGACCAGAATTCTTAAGCAGCTGAAATTTCTTCCACTGTATTTCATGATCCAAAACATAGAAGCAACCTTTCCTTTTTTTTTTTTTATTACAACTGAGACAGAGATATGTTCCAAAAATCCACTAAGATGTTATTGGAAAAGAGAAGATTTTAAATGGATTGTGGAGCGTGCACTACCCGCTGTAGCTGGAGGCATCCCAACCTTTCCATAGGGGAGCCAGGTACAATCCTCCACTTCTATTTTCATTTGAATTTTTGCATTTCAGAGAAACAACAAATAAAGTGTTTAGTATAAAGTAACCTAAGTACCAAACCGTGGATATAATTATACCAAATACCAACACATGCTTATACTATAAAGATATAAATGTGTAGTTCATCTGAAATGTCAGTTGAACTGCGTGTCTGTATTTTCAGTTATTAAGTCTAGCAACCCCTAGCTTCAGGTGCCAGTTTTTCTTAACTACAGAAGCTCTTCCAAGAATCCAGCCTTCTCAAATTTCTCTTTCTTGCTCTTTCAATCTATCAAAGACATCTTCAAGAATTTTGTAAAGGACATTGGAAATGTGCATTTCTTGAATAACTATCATCAAAAAATCTAGATTTGGGCTCTCATTCCACTTGGACTTTGGATTTTGGCACTGAAGACAATGCTTGAGTCCTCTTGAATTTCCTTTTGTCTATTTCTATACACTTAACATTTATATCGTCGCTAAAGTTTGTATGCTAAATCTCAATGCTCCATGCGTTTCAACTTTCAGTCTTTTAGGAAGAGATTTGATCTAAACAGGGAGCTTCATAAATAGAATAATATCCTTATAAAAAATGTTTTAGAGAAGCCCTATTTCTCTTCCTCCAAGGAGATTATTGTGGAAAAAAAGGTCAAATGGGAAGTGAATTCTCATTGACACTTAGAGTTGATTGGCCTCCAGACTGGACAATATTATTTTTTCTGTGTAAGCTGCGGCACTTTGTTATAGCAGCACAAATTCAAGCATCAATAAAAAGATTTGAAATTGTGTGAAATTAGACCCCTAACCAAAAAAATATAAGAATGGAACTTGTCATTAAATAAAATAGTTTAGGCATTAGAATATTTATGGTTTGTATGAGTTGGAGTGATGGCACAACAGTAGGGCGGAGTTTGCCTTGAGATGACTGACCCTGGTTCCATACCCCTCATTCTATATGGTCCCCTCAGCTGTCCACTGGGGTGTGGCCCCCAACAAACAGAACAGGTTTGCAAATGCACACCCAGAAAGAATAGTAGAGCCGGAAAGAGTAGAATAGATAACAAGTATTTGCCTTCTGCAAAAATAGACCAAGCAAGCATAGAATAGACTGCTTAGGCCTTAGGACATTTTAAATTTGCAGGAAGCAAGGGCAAAAATAGAGTAGGAAACCTGCAGGACTTTTTGTTTGAAGGGTACCTTCTGATAGCTACGGTATGTAAAATAATCCAGCCCCTGCTCTCCATTTACCTATTGAATGCTGTTGCGGTCACTAACTATCCTTAAAGTCTCTGTCAACAATGGTTTACTGTTAGGAACACTGGAGAATTGCTTGTGGGGAGGGATTGTTTTGAATAAATGGCCTGGACTGCCTGTGAGATCTCTGATGGCTACCCTGGCAACCTACAGTTTGACAATCTATGTGTGTTTGACTCCTTATGTTTATATGTCACCTTCTTTGTGACTGACATCTGCTGGACAGGGCTCCAGGGCCAATCCAGTTGGCATTTGACATACATGAAACTATAAACCCTGACTTGTAAAGTAGCTGTGAAAAATTAGTTGGTAAAATAAAAGAGAATGCATTGAGAAAAAAGAAATTCTTAAGCAAGTATAAATAAATACACAGTTTATATTATCATGTCATTTTAGATTGTGTATTATATATGACTTTATTCATGGGACTATAATGACAACATTTATAGATGATAGTCAGATGGCAGAAGAGAAACAAGTAAACAGCAAAATTCTTCTTCGACACCTTAATCTTTGCGGATAATTTCCTGTGTAAATCTGTAGTTTCAACTATGCTATATTTCATGATTGGAACCTTAAATATTGCTGGGTATAGTTCTTCAACTTCCCTCTTATTTGTTTCTTACTGACTTCATAATACTAATGCTTTAATGTTTATTGTTGCTTGTTATTTCTTCTGTTTTCAGATCCTTAATCTCACTATTTGCTGTCACCATATTTTCATTTTTAATTGTTGAATTTGATGGTGGTTTATGTCTATTTTTGTGTTCATGTACTCTGTCCACTCTCTCTTTCAGAGTGTTTTGTTTCATGGAGAACCAATGCTCTCATTCTTTATGGTATAAGAAAGATCCCATCCCTTCTCAATGGTATTTATAATAGTCTTTCCAAATATTTTTCTCAAGTTTTCTTTTTTGGAATATTTCAAATGTTCTTAATAGTAAGATGATTTGTTTAACCTATAGTTAATGGTTAAATCTATGAGAAATTCCCTTAGAAAACATAATATATCTAAAGTAGGATTTAAATTTATACATTCATACTTTTATTGTACACTTTCTGTTTCCATGATTCCCATGGGCTATGCTTTTGGAATCCAGAGTCAGGAAGCTTTTATTATAAGTCCAATTATTCATTTGGTCCTAGAAAGGTATTTTGTCTACTGTGAATGTTGCCAAAAACCAACAACCAAAAACAACAACAACAAAAAATTAGTAACAAAAAACTGAAGCAAATCATTTGAATACTGCAATGTAAATTCACCCAAGAATTAGAGTATTTAAGCCATTTCCTCCTCCTTCAAGAATTTATTAATTACCATTTCTACCTTCCAGGGTAGTTAAATGGTGGTAAACATATTTCCTGTTTATAACATAGACTGCTAACAAAATTCTTTGAATCAGTTAATTGTGTGCCATAAGGCTTCTGTAGATAATTCTTGTGTGATTTTGCTTAAGATGCAGGAACTTCCAAAAACAGTGCTATTATTCAGAAAAACAGTTGAAGCACTATGAGAAATGCAACTTTTTTGGCAGGAATGCCTGCCTGTTGTTGAATGTTTGGCACACAAGTTGTGTTATCAAGTAATATCATTCTCCATTGCTAAAAAAGTCATTCAGACATCAAACAAAATTATTTGGCAAACTCAACTTAGAAGTCTTCTGTGAAAGTAAAATCAGTTTCCACGATCAATTATTTGAAAGGTCACTTGAAAATATTTTGTTTTCATTGACATTTCAAACTATTTTCTTTTTGTTACAGGGAAGAAAGAGGAATGCCATACTTTGAAGACTTAAGTAAATAAATAGATTTTCCACAGGATTGAGCATCATTCTTATTCCTTAATTGTTCTTATGTATACTAGCAATAGATTATTCAACATTTTTTTCAATCCTAATAAAAGAAAATCACATGTAGCCAATTTTAAATTCTTTTTCTATGGAATAATTAGAAAAGGACAGTAAACTTGCCAAATAAAATACAAAATGTTTGGTTCAATATAAATTTTACATAAAGCACACTTTCAGGGTAAGCATACTCAAGCAATATTTGAGATAGACATACTGAAAAAAAGAATTGTTTATTAATTTAGATTTAACTGTGCAGCTCCTGTGTAAATTTGATAATTATCATAGCTTTTGAGAGAGTAATGAATGCAATGTAGGAAGAAAAAGAAAAGCAAGATTATTATTATTATTATTATTATTATTATTATTATTATTATTTTCTTCTTCCATACCCTTTCCAGTTTTAATGGTGCCAATTTCCCCATATTTACAAATTATTATTTTAATAGCTTGTTTACATTAAAATTAAAATTATTTTAATTAAAGTTATTTTATATTTAATATGAAATCTAATTCAATGAAGATTTAGAAAGCATATGGAAAAAGGATTTAATGTCTAATATATATATGCATATATATTCACCTTCTAAATTAAAAAGAGAGTTCTTGACTCTCTTGAGAAGAAGCTTTTGCATTTCATGGGTGAGCTTGAGACTGCTTGAATTTTGTAAGTGAAAGACACAGAATTTGAGAAACTTGCATAAGTTATCAAGAGGTACAGGTAAAATTATATCTGAAGATCAGACTTAATTTGATCTTGATAAGTGGTTTCCGGCATATAATACAAAATGTACAATAATTTTCTTGTTGAGTATTTAACTTTGATTAATTCCTATGTCCAAATCAGATTAGAAAAAGCATATTTGGGTTTCAAAGACTGTCATAAGGCTAGGAGAGAGCACAGTAGCATGGCACTTGCTTAGAGTGCAGCCAGATTTGATTCTCCCTAACTGCAAGATGCAGTGCCTGTTAGATTCCAGCCTTGCAAGGGTGTCTGGGTAACTCTGGAACTCCAGGTTATCAAGGTGATGTTCTTAGTTCCTTATATTTAATCCTATGTGGGTTAGGTGAGAATCATGAAACCCAGTGAGGCCCTGGATCTGCTGAGCACCTCTTGGGAGCACTCCTCCACTCCCAATAAAATACAAATAAGCCAAATAATATTTTCTTTTTTTGGTTTTTGGGCCACACCCGGTAATGCTCAGGGGTTACTCCTGGCTATGTGCTCAGAAGTTGCTCCTGGCTTGGGGGACCATATGGGCCACTGGGGGATCGAACCGCGGTCAGTCCAAGGCTAGCGCAGGCAAGGCAGGCACCTTACCTTTAGCACCACCGCCCGGCCCCCAAACAATATTTCAATTCATTTCATTTATCCCTTTCTAACAGCATGCTATTATATGGAGATGGAGGTAGAAACTATGTATTTCATGGGAAAGTTAGGTAAAGGAGTTGACACAGAAAGGAGTTGACACAGTAGAATTAATGCTAATAATTTTAGTGTGCTTTAATAATAACATTGATATTACTCATATTTACTCTGATCTTTAGCCTATATATATATCTTAGGACTACTGAATTTTTATCCTAATAGTTTTGTTTGTAAAATACCTTAATAATAATAGAAGAGAACAATATGACAGATTTTGTACCAGTTCTTGTTTTACACGTGCTTATACAAACCACAATACATATCCCTAGGGTTATTTGTGTGTGTTATTTTTCCTATTTTAGATATGAGTAAAATGAAGGTCCAATGGATTTAGAAAACAGTTTAAGCATACTGAGCTAGCAAGGGGAGGAACTACCATAAGAGACAAAAGCATTGTTTTTGCCTTATGTGGTGTTACTTTATCTCTAGTAATATCTTAAATTTGTTGATTTTTCTGTTAGCTCTGAACCTGTGTCAAATAATTGTCAAAAATATCTTAAACTCTCATTCTTGGATTTAAGAGGGTTATTATTTTCTTCTTCCATACCCTTTCCAGTTTTAATGGTGCCAATATCCCCATATTTCCAAATTATTATTTTAATAGCCTGTTTTACATTAAAATTATTCCCTATTTAATTTTGTTTATTATCATTTTTAATGTCTGTGGGGACATATTCTAGATTGAAATTAATTAAAAATATCCATATAAATTTGTTTCATGTGATTTTTGTGAATGAATTAGCAGCATCACAAAATGTGTAATGGAAAGGCACAGGTTTTGTAATTATTAATGTTAGAATACTAATCATAGGGAACACATGGGACTGGTAAATAGACTTTTGAACTATGCAGAGGTAGATCAAGACATTACCATTAGTGGATGCAGGAAACTGCTTAGCTAACTCTACACACTTTCTTCAGTACAAACTAATCTTATTGTTGCAAAAATTTGCTAGCATGTTTATAGCACATATAAATTGTGTATATTTGATAATGGTAGGTATTTTTTATTTGCATGTTTAAAACCTGGTCCATTCAATTTATGTTTTTATTTTCTTTATGGATAGTAAAATGAGCTTTCTTTTTTTTCCATGAGAAAATTACTTTAATTCATTTTCAGACTTAATTGTTAGTCAATTATTTAAAAAAATTATAACTGCTTTATTTATGCACTTTTCATAGAAAGGGTAGAAGAAGAAAAAAACTACAGATACTCCTCACTTAACAATCAAGTTCTGTTTCAACGACTTGGTCATTAAGCTAATTGGTCATTAAGTGAGGAACTGCATGTACTGTATACAGTAGTACAGTATATGCATAGTACTTGACAATACAGTATTCTGAATAAGTAAAATAATGAGAAAGATCAAATTGAAAACTTCCACTTGTTTTAATTTATGGTTCTCAGAGTAAAAATTAGGTTGTGTAATTTACACACAGTTCTGCAATGTTTTACAGAACATAAAGTTAGCAAAGTAGGCACATTAAAGCACCCAAAACCACAGTACTGTACTGTAGAGTGTACAAGATGGAAAATATTTAAAATAAAATAAAATAATGGTGAAGAAATGGTCGTAAGTGCAAGCGGTCACTAAACAGGTAAGTTGTTAAGCGAGGAGTATCATCTGTGTAAGAATCTCTTTTCAGATGATTCAGAAAGCCAGGACATTAAGATCATGAGCCATTTTAATTTATATTTTGTAATGAGAATAAAATGTGGAAATACATTTACTACATGAATTGTTGAAGTCAGTATATTGCTGATTCCAAGAACTTTTAATATTTAATAACCTAAAATGCATATCCCACCATCAATCATATCATTCTCTGAGCAGAAGGATGATGGAGTTAGATAATGACTGCTTTGAATGGTGGTAGGGTGAGGAATTCAGTTTTAAATCCCATTGCATATGGGAGAGTAAACAGAGTTTCCTTGCTTAGTAATCAATTTAACTTGAGAATTAGCTTTTTATCCTAGGTGAATGCCTTTGGTTGATGGGGAAATAAGCTCTCAGACCATGGTGTTTGCTTGTTTTTTCTTTTTGTCAGCATCTTCCAATATCATCAACCTTTTCTCTAGTCTCTCCTTCCATTCCTCTCTAAGCTTTTTTAGAGCACTTTTTCCTTGCCGCTTTTGCTCCAGTTCCCAATAGCAAGTCTGCTTGCTAATTTCTTTTTCCCAGAAGCTTTTAAGCTCATGACAGGTTTCACAGCAAAATATGAAATGATCTTTCTAAGAATATTTCCCTGTCCTACATTTAATTGATGAAATAGATCATTAGAAAATGATGGACTTTACAAATTGATATGACCTCTTAGATACTGATACAGTTATCCTATAATTTTTTAACTACACTGAATGCTGCTACACAAGTGCTATTATTATAATTTCCATGTTAAAATACCACATATATTTTCTGTTTTTCCTTTTCCTTTTCAATAAAGATGCAGGTTATTTTATACAACTTAAGTTTTATGGCTGCCAACTTGGTCACTAAATTTAAACAAAGAACAAGTAGCTTAAATGGTAAACTTTGAACCAAGTTCTAATCAGCAGTGCCTCTCTCCAATTTTCTTTTTTTTTAAATTTATTTAAACACCTTAATTACGTACATGATTGTGTTTGGGTTTCAGTCATGTAAAGAACACCACCCATCACCAGTGCAACATTCCCATCACCAATGTCCCAAGTCTCCTTCGCCCGACCAGACCCCCGCCTGTACTCTAGACAGGCTCTCCATTTTCCTCATACATTCTCATTATTAGGACAGTTCAAAATGTAGTTATTTCCCTAACTAAACTCATCACTCTTTGTGGTGAGCTTCCTGAGGTGAGCTGGAACTTCGAGCTCTTTTCTCTTTTGTGTCTGAAAATTATTATTACAAGGGTGTCTTTCAATTTTCTTAAAACCCATAGATGAGTGAGACCATTCTGCGTTTTTCTCTCTCTCTGACTTATTTCACTCAGCATAATAGATTCCGTGTACATCCATGTATAGGAAAATTTCATGACTTCATCTCTCCTGACAGCTGCATAATATTCCATTGTGTATATGTACCACAGTTTCTTTAGCCATTCGTCTGTTGAAGGGCATCTTGGTTGTTTCCAGAGTCTTGCAATGGTAAATAGAGCTGCAATGAATATAGGTGTAAGGAAGGGGTTTTTGTATTGTATTTTTGTGTTCCTAGGGTATATTCCTAGGAGTGGTATAGCTGGATCATATTGGAGCTCGATTTCCAGTTTTTGGAGGAATCTCCATAACACTTTCCATAAAGGTTGAACTAGACGGCATACCCACCAGCAGTGGATAAGAGTTCCTTTCTCTCCACATCCCCCCCAACACTGTTTATTCTCATTCTTTGTGATGTGTGCCATTCTCTGGGATGTGAGGTGGTATCTCATCGTTGTTTTGATTTGCATCTCCCTGATGATTAGTGATGTGGAACATTTTTTCATGTGTCTTTTGGCCATGTGTATTTCTTCTTTGTCAAATTGTCTGTTCATTTCATCTCCCCATTTTTTGATGGGGTTAGATGTTTTTTTCTTGTAAATTTCTGTCAGTGCCTTGTATATTTTGGAGATTAGCCCCTTATCTGATGGGTATTGGGTGAATTGTTTCTCCCACACAGTGGGTGGCTCTTGTATCCTGGGCACTATTTCCTTTGAGGTGCAGAAGCTTCTCAGCTTAATATATTCCCATCTGTTAATCTCTGCTTTCACTTGCTTGGAGAGTACAGTTTCCTCCTTGAAGATGCCTGTAATGTCCTGGAGTGTTTTGCCTATGTGCTGTTCTATATATCTTATGGTTTGGGGGCTGATATCGAGGACTTTAATCCATTTGGATTTTACCTTCGTACATGATGTTAGCTGGGGGTCTAAGTTCAATTTTTTGCAAGTGGCTATCCAATTGTGCCAACACCACTTGTTGAAGAGGCTTTCCCTGCTCCATTTAGGATTTCCTGCTCTTTTATCAAAAATTAGGTGGTTGTCTGTCTGGGGAACATTTTCTGAGTATTCAAGCGTATTCCACTGATCTGAGGACCTATCCTTATTCCAATACCATGCTGTTTTGATAACTGTTGCTTTGTAGTACAGTTTAAAGTTGGGGAAAGTAATTCCTCCCATATTCTTTTTCCCAATGATTGCTTTAGCTATTCGAGGGTGTTTATTGTTCCAAATGAATTTCAAAAATGTCTGATCCACTTCTTTGAAGAATGTCATGGGTATCTTTAGAGGGATGGCATTAAATCTGTATAATGCCTTGGGGAGTATTGCCATTTTGATGATGTTAATCCTGCCAATTCATGAGCAGTGTATGCGTTTCCATTTCCGTGTGTCCTCTCTTATTTCTTGGAGCAGAGTTTTATAGTTTTTTTTTGTATAGGTCCTTCACATATTTAGTCAAGTTGATTCCAAGATATTTGAGTTTGTGTGGCACTATTGTGAATGAGATTGTTTTCTTAATGTCCATTTCATCTTTATTACTATTGGTGTATAGAAAGGCCATTGATTTTTGTGTGTGAATTTTGTAGCCTGCCACCTTGCTATATGAGTCTATTGTTTCTAGAAGCTTTTTGATAGAGTCTTTAGGGTTTTCTAAATAGAGTATCATGTCATCTGCAAACAGTGAGAGCTTGATTTCTTCCTTTCCTATCTGGATTCCCTTGATATCCTTTTCTTGCCTAATCGCTATAGCAAGTACTTCCAGTGCTATGTTGAATAGGAGTGGTGAGAGAGGACAGCCTTGTCTTGTGCCAGAATTTAGAGGAAAGGCTTTCAGTTTTTCTCCATTGAGGATAATATTTGCCACTGGCTTGTGGTAGATGGCCTTCACTATATAGAGAAAGGTTCCATCCATTCCCATCTTGCTGAGAGTTTTGATCAAGAATGGGTGTTGGACCTTATCAAATGCTTTCTCTGCATCTATTGAAATGATCATGTGGTTTTTATTTTTCTTGTTATTGATGTTGTGTATGATGTTGATAGATTTACGGATGTTAAACCAGCCTTGCATTCCTGGGATGAAACCTACTTGATCGTAGTGGATGATCTTCTTAACGAGGCATTGAATCCTATTTGCCAGGATTTTGTTGAGGATCTTTGCATCTGCATTCATCAGTGATATTGGTCTGTAATTTTCTTTTTTGGTAGCGTCTCTGTCTGGTTTAGGTATCAAGGTGATGTTGGCCTCATAAAAGCTATTTGGAAGTGTTTCTGTTTGTTCAATTTTATGAAAGAGTCTTGCCAAGATTGGCAGTAGTTCCTCTTGGAAAGTTTGATCGAATTCATTAGTGAATCCATCTGGACCTGGGCTTTTGTTTTTCGGCAGACATTTGATTACTGTTTTAATTTCATCAATGGTGATGGGGGTGTTTAGATATGCTACATGCTCTTCCTTCAACCGTGGAAGATTATAAGAGTCCAAGAATTTATCCATTTCTTCCAGGTTCTCATTTTTAGTGGCGTAGAGTTTTTTGAAATAGTTTCTGATTACCCTTTGAATCTCTGTCATATCAGTAGTGAACTCTCCTTTTTAATTACTGATACGAGTTTTCGTTTCTCTCTCTCTTTTTCTTTGTTAGGTTTGCCAGTGGTCTATCAATCTTGTTTAATTTTTCAAAGAACCGACTTCTGCTGTCGTTGATCTTTCGGATTGTTTTTTGAGTTTCCACTTCGTTGATTTCTGCTCTCAGCTTTGTTATTTCCTTCTATCTTCCTATTCTTGGGTCCTTTTGTGGAGCATTTTCTAGTTCTATTAGCTGTGTCATTAAGCTACTCAGGTAAGCTCCTTCTTCCTTCCTGATGTGTGCTTGCAAAGCTATAAATTTTCCTCTCAGTACTGCTTTTGCTGTGTCCCATAAGTTCTGATACTTGTGTCTTTATTGTCATTTGTTTCCAGGAACCTTTTTATTTCCTCCTTGATTTCATCTCGGAACCACTGGTTATTGAGCATGAGGCTGTTTAATTTCCAGGTGTTAAAGTGTTTCTTCTGAGTCCCTTTGGAGTTCACAAATAATTTCAGAGCCTTGTGGTCAGCGAAGGTAGTCTGCAAAATTTCTATCCTCTTGATCTTATGGAGGTATGTTTTATGTGCCAGCATGTAGTCTATCCTGGAGAATGTCCCATGTACATTGGAGAAGAATGTGTATCCAGGTTTCTGGGGATGGAGTTTCCTATATATATCCACTAGGCCTCTTTCTTCCATTTCTCTCCTCAGGTCTAGTATATTCTTGTTGGGTTTCAGTCTGGTTGACCTATCCAGTGTTGACAAAGCCGTGTTAAGGTCCCCCACAATTATTGTGTTGTTGTTGATATTATTTTTCAGATTTGTCAACTGTTGTATTAAATATTTTGCTGGCCCCTCATTCAGTGCATATATGTTTAGGAGAGTTACTTCTTCCTGCTCTACGTATGCCTTGATTAATATAAAATGTCCATCTTTGTCCCTTACAACCTTCCTGAGTATAAAGTTTGCATTATCTGATATTAGTATGGCCACTCCAGCTTTTTTATGGGTGTTGTTTGCTTGAATAATTTTTCTCCAGCCTTTTATTTTGAGTCTATGTTTATTCTAACTATTCAGGTGCGTTTCTTGTAGGCAGCAGAAGGTTGGATTGAGTTTTTTGATCCATTTAGCCACTCTGTGTCTCTTTTTTTTTTCCCCTCAGGCTCTATGTTCAGACATCATTTTTTAATATATAATTATTTCTTTTTTTTATTTAATTTTACTTTTTTTATTTTCCTTCATAATCTTCTTATTTTTTTATAATGCAATGTATTGTATATAATAATATATTGTATATACATTGTATAACAATATTTTTTTCTTAACACCACCCATCACCCGTGCAACATTCCCATCACCAATGTCCCAAGTCTCCCTCCTCCCCACCCGACCCCCGCCTGTACTCTAAACAGGTTCTCAATTTCCCTCATACATTCTCATTATTAGGACAGTTCAAAATGTAGTTATTTATCCAACTAAACTCATCACTCTTTGTGATGAGCTTCCTGAGGTGAGCTGGAACTTCCAGCTCTTTTCTCTTTTGTGTCTGAAAGTTATTATTGCAAGAATGTCTTTCATTTTTCTTAAAACCTATAAATGTATGAGACCATTCTGCGTTTTTCTCTCTCTCTCTGACTTATTTCACTCAGCATAATAGATTCCGTGTACATCCATGTATAGGAAAATTTCATGACTTCATCTCTCCTGACAGCTGCATAATATTCCATTGTGTATATGTACCACAGTTTCTTTAGCCATTCGTCTGTTGAAGGGCATCTTGATTGTTTCCAGAGTCTTGCTATGGTAAATAGAGCTGCAATGAATATAGGTGTAAGGAAGGGGTTTTTGTATTGTATTTTTGTTTTCCTAGGGTATATTCCTAGGAGTGGTATAGCTGGATCGTATGGGAGCTCGATTTCCAGTTTTTGGAGGAATCTCCATATCGCTTTCCATAAAGGTTGAACTCACTCTGTGTCTCTTAACTGGTGCATTTAGTCCATTGACGTTGAGAGAAAGAATTGTCCTGGGATTTAACGCCATCTTTATTTCAAAATTTGGTGTGTCTTTTGGGTAGTCTTGTCTTAGATTAGGTCTTTCAGTTTTTCTCTTAAGACTGGTTTTGTGTCTGTGAAGTTTCTGAGCTGTTTTTTGTCTGTGAAGCCATGTATTCTTCCGTCAAACCGGAAAGTGAGTTTTGCTGGGTATAGTATTCTGGGTGAAGCATTCATTTCATTCAGTCTTGTCACAATATCCCACCACTGCTTTCTGGCATTGAGTGTTTCTGGTGACACGTCTGCTGTAAATCTCAGGGAAGCTTGCTTGAATGTGATTTCCCCTTTTGATCTTGCTGTTTTCAGAATTCTGTCTCTATCTGTGGAATTTGTCATTGTGACTAGGATGTGTCTTGGGGTGGTTTTTCTGGGGTCTTTTTTGGTTGGTACTCTTCGGGCATGCAGGATTTGATCACATATATTCTTTAGCTCTGGAAGTTTCTCTTTAATGATGTTTTTGATCGTTGATTCTTCCTGGATATTTTCTTCCTGGGTCTCTGGGACTCCAATGATTCTTAAGTTGTTTCTGTTGATCTTATCATAGACTTCTATTTTCATCTGTTCCCATTCTTTGACTAATTTTTCCATTGTCTGCTCATTTGCTTTAAGTTTTTTGTCCAATCTCTCCTGCTGTATGAAATTGTTATGTATCTCATCTTCCAGAGCACCAAGTCTATTCTCAGCTTCTGATACCCTGTCCCAGAGCTTATCCATTTTGTCATTCACTTCGTTTACTGACTTTTTCAGTCCTGTTAGTTGACATGTTATTTCAGTTTGGAGTTTTGTCATTTCTGCCTTCATATTTTCTTGGTTCTTATTAGTGTTCTGTTCAACTCGATCCATGGTTTCTTGGAGTCCATTGAGCATCTTCCATATTGCTAGTCTAAAGTCCTTATCTGAGAGGTTGATTAGTTGGTTGGTCATTATCTGGTCCTCAGAATTGTCATCTTCATTCTCTATGTCTGATGCTGGCCTGCGTTGTTTCCCCATTGTCACACTTGTATTGTGGGTTTTTCTACGTGTTGTGGTGGTATTCATTGTCTATATGATGCAGGCAGCACACTCCTCTGACTCCTCCCTTTCTGAATGGGCTGACTTGCCTCTAAGGTAGGGGAGTCCTCCGTGGATGAAGCCTCACACTGGGTCAAATCTTAGGCCCGAGCATGCAAAAGGAAGACAGTCTGGAGAGAAATGTTTGCTTCTGTGATATAGCACCGTTCTTAGTGTGATTTTTCCTTCTTGTTGCAATGGAGTTCTTTCCTTAGAAAGAGTGCATGGCCGTGTAGCGAAGTGGAGCGGCCGTGCTCCGCTGGAGCCTCTTTTTGCCCCACTCACAAGAGTTTCATGCAACAGGACAGTAGACAGACATAGACAGGTCACACTCACAGTTTTTCACAGTTGGGCCCCACTGGGCCGGTGTACTTTCAGGGATTTTCCCCACCTGGTGTCACACACAGGGAGCTGGCTTTTGCAAAGCTTAGCAGGTTTTCATGCTCTGTAGTCCCTCCCTGAAAATGGCGTCTGGGCGAACGAGGTTTCTGGAGCCTCTTTTTGCCCCACTCGCAACAGTTTCACGCAAGAGGACAGTAGACAGACATAGACAGGTCACACTCACAGTTTTTCACAGTTGGGCCCCACTGGGCCGGTGTACTTTCGCTGATTTTCCCCACCTGGTGTCACACACAGGGAGCTGGCTTTTGCAAAGCTTAGCAGGTTTTCATGCTCTGTAGTCCCTCCCTGGAAATGGCGTCTGAGCGAGCGAGGTTTCTGGAGCCTCTTTTTGCCCCACTCGCAAGAGTTTTATGCAAGAGGACAGTAGACAGACATAGACAGGTCACACTCACAGTTTTTCACAGTTGGGCCCCACTGGGCCGGTGTACTTTCGCGGATTTTCCCCGCCTCCTCTCTCCAATTTTCACTCCTCATCAGATGAGTTTTGTTTACTCAAAATATTGTGGAATTTGGGGAAAGAATGTTTTTATATACAATATCAATTTGGGGACTGAGTAGATTTTTGTGGACATTGTTTAAGAGCATTTGATTCCAAATGTCAATTGAAGAATGTGCTAGAAAAATTCAGGGGAAACTATTGACTTGTTGATATACATTACAAATATACATAAAGAAATTCTATTCCAAGTACAAGCTGAGTATTGTTATATGATTGACCAGAGAATTGGGGGAAAATGTTACCTAAAGTACAAAAGTTAGTATTTTATGTACTTATATTTTTTTCTTCTATAAATTTAGTAACGTGACTAATGTATATACCAGTAAATCCACTATCATAGTAAAAATGCAGAGCATTGTCAAAAAATTTTTCTCATGTCCTTTAAAATAAAAATAGGGTCAAAGAAATAGCATGGAAGGTAAGATATTTGCCTTGCACTCTGCCCACCTGGGTTCTCGCATGTTTCCACAGCCTACCTACTACCTTGAGCAATTTCTGAGTACATGGCCAAGGGTAATTCCTGTGTGCCCCTGTTGCAGTCCCAAAACAAAATAAATAAATAAATATGTATTTAGTTTAACTTATGTTTGGTTTACTTTCCCCTTTTCTTGTTAGCACTTTTTTGTTTGTTTTGTTTTGTTTTGTTTTGGGGTCACACCTGGCAGCTCTCAGGTGTGTAGAGCGTAGAGCACACCTAGCTCTAGGCTTAGAAATTGCCCCTGGCAGGCTTGGGGGACTATATAAAATGCTAGGATTCGAACCACCATCTTTCAGCATGCAAGGCAAATGCCCTACCTCCATGCTATCTCTTGGGCCTCCCTTGTTGTCACTTTATCAATGATGTTGAGCCTTTTTTATTTTAGAATAAAAAAGTATACCTATAATTTACCTTAAAGCTCTAACTTACCTTTATTCTAACCAAATGTAAAGGTTAATTTCTTTAGGATACGTAATTTTTAATACTATTTAAGGCAAAAATTTTTTTTTGGTTTTTGGGTCACATCCAGCAGTGCTCAGGGGTTACTCCTGCTCTATGCTCAGAAACCGCTCCTGGAAGCCTCGGGGACCATATGGGTTGCCTGGATTTGAACCACCTTCCTTCTGCATACAAGGCAAATGCCTTAACTCCATGCTATCTCTCTGGCTCTATTTAAGGGAATTTTTGAGGAAAATTGTCAAAGATAGAGAAAAGATCATTTTGCTTTGCAAAATTTTTTACAATCACTAAGCAACTCCAGATTAGTAGTTATTAATAGCATTTCAATTAATAGGTACCTGAGGATAATTTTTTTTCGTTTTTGGGCCACACCTAGTATCGTTCAGGGGTTACTCCTGGCTATGTGTTCAGAAATTGCTTCAGGCTTGGAGGACCATATGGGACATCTGGGCATAACACTGAGGTCTGTCCTATGTCAGCTACCTGCAAGACAAATGCCTTACCTCTTGTGCCACCATTCCAGCCCCAAGAATAATTTTAATAGTTCTCAAATAACTAATAAACTATTCATTAAATTTTATTAGAAATAATCTAGTTTAAGAACCACTCTAAGTACCTTAAAATAAATAAAATAAAAATATTTAAGGTATTATAGTAAGATATTTTCTTATAATATTTCTCATAGCAATGAAACTTTCCAAGAGACAATAGATGTTAAGCTTCTCAATACATTTTTTTTTACTTTGCTTTTTAGACAATACATCAAGAATATGCTTTGCTTATTTAGTATAACTTCAACAATTGTATATCGATAGGTTGAATATAGTTTACCAAAATAGAATTTTTATTTAAGGACGGCTGCTTTGATTTTTAGTTATTATTCTCTTTATGAATCCCCACAACCAAAGTTAATGTTTAACAAGACATCTTATGTAGACATTAATTTATTGTCCCCTGGCTAAGTAGACTCCTGAAATTTTTTTTTTCTATTTTGGGACAATACACAGTTGTACTCAGGTTTGACTCCTGGATCCATTACCTGTGGGGATATAGAACCATATTTGGTGCCAGGGATCAAATTGAGATTAGCTCCATGCAAGGCAAGTGCTTGATATGTTATACTAGGTATCCATCTCCATGAAATTATTGAGTGTTACTAAAATAGTTACAACTAAAAACCTTTTTTACCTTTGTAGATCAACTGACCCTACTAGTTCGCTACTAGTTTATAAGGATACTAGGCATAACTAAAATATTTGAAATAACTACAGATAAAAAATTAGTTACTAAATAAGCATCATAAAATTAAATTCATTTTACTTACTGTTGGATAATAGGTTCAAGAGTTTTATTTTTTTATGAAATCTATAACTTTGATTTTTAACGTATCAAAACAATAAAATCATGTTTTAAAATTCATGAATTAGTTTAAAACCATGAATTCAGAATTCTATTATTAAAATATTATAAAATTAGATGGAGAGAAAGAATGGTCAGTAAGTAGGTACTTGCCTGCACAAAAGTGGCCCGAGTTCAATCCCTAACACCCATATGATCCCACAGCCCCCAGGAATGATCCCTGAGTATAGAGTTAGGAATAAGCCCCATGCACAGCTGTTTGTTCTTTTTTTTTTTTTCGGCCTTCTTCTACCCTAATGCATGGTTATTGAAAAAAAAATCTTTAAAATATTTTAAAAATTAAGTAGATTTTAAAAATAGATTCAAAATTGATTAGGTATTTGTATTTCTACTCAGTATCTATAATCACATGAAGCTGTGCACTTGAGTGTTATAGATGTGAATTTTTTCTTCACCTAGATTTAGAAATTTCCTTATTCCAGGTTCTAAATCCTTGGTCATTATGAAAATATTAGGAAATAAACTAAATGTGTTCTTTAAAAGTGGCTGAAGAGGTATTTCATGAAGGTGAATTCTTTTGAGTTCTGAGAATCTTACTTAGCGTCTTGAACAAAACTCCATAGTTGTTCAGATAAATTGTGAACATCTAATTTATATTGATGAATCTGTTGAAAACACATAATCTGACTGTGTTACTACAAAAATGGTTTCTTTTCTATGTGGGTCCTTGATTTCTATATGTAAAATTCTCTTACTAAACCCAGCTATTTGGCTGGAGCGATGGTACAGCTGATTTGCATTGCATGCAGCTGATCCAGGATGGACCTGGATTTGACTCCCGGTGTCCCATATGGTTCCCCAAGCCAGAAGTGATTTTTGAGCACACAACCAGGAGTAACCACTGAGCACCAATGGTTGTGCCCCCCCAAAAAAACCCAAAACAAATAAAATAAATAAAATAAAAATAAAAATTATAAACTCCAGCTATTTATGAGGCTGGAATTACTAGCAACCTTAAGATGGTAGTTTGGGTCCCTGGGATTTTTGCCCAGGCTTCATGTTGTTTCCTTTCTAGCTCCCATATGTGCCATCCTTGGACTTCATTTGTTGACTCAGTTCTTCTTTGTTTATCTTTCAGGGGCCTCCTGCTCTTTTATATGTATCTTTTAGTTGGTGCTTGTCACTTTTGCTCCCTTAGTTCTTTCTTTGTTTTCTGGGAACTTCTAATTTTCTTCAGCCCAAGGTGGTACTAAGAAAGATCACTCTTATTCCAGGCTGGAGATCAGGATCAAAGAAGTAATCTGATCTGTGTTCCCCTTTGAATATTTTTCACCCTATCCATTTTTATTTTCTGGTTGGCTATATCTCATATAAAAAAAATTTAAAATGACCCATCGTATTCTAGAGATTATCCAGGACTCTTCCTCTTTCTACTCACCTTTTACCATAACAAGCTGTTTTTACTACAGAGATGAAACCATTCAAATAAATTTCTTTTGCACTCATTCTTACCTGCTTTTGATTTACAAAATTTTAAAAAGGCAGAAACTGTTGCTAAATAATTAGCAACACTTATCAAATACTCATTAACATTTATCATACCAATTTGGATTTATTTAATCTCATTTTGTGTTTGTACTAAAAATCCAAAAATTTGTTATATTATTCTGACTATTTAGGTTGCCAACATAAAGCTAATATACGTTGATTTATAAGACTTTGCTTGTAGTCTTGCACAGCTGGGCTTGAAAATAATTCAAGTTCATAATGTTGGAAATATCTTTTCTTTTACTAGGTTACGGAATAAAAATCTGAGAGGAAGGATAAGGTGATGTAATTTTTTCTGTTTGATTCTCAATTTCATAAAAAATTATATGTAAGAGACATAGAATATTGCTGAATGACATTCTACTAGGACATTGTGCATTGTGACTAACAGAATTTATTTTATGAACTACTTTATGCCTTGTAAATATAGCATTACACACATACACACATATATGTATGTTTAATTTTGTATACAAATGAGCTTACTTACTCTTTGAGTTTTATATCCTTTATGGCTTACTACTTTAGGTATTAAATCAAGAATCTAATATGTTGAGGTAAAGCATTACATATCAAATGCCTCTTTCTTCAAGCAAATGTTTGGTGTATTCCCACATGCCTACTGAAATAAAAATGAGTGGATACTATGTATGTGTATTACAATATTCTTTTCAAGACTTTGGCAGCAGAGTTATTAAGTATGTCATTCTCTCTTGAAAGCCAGTTATGGATTTATGAGGGAGTGGGGAACATATATGTACATTTCTTCTTGTTTGGTTGAGATCTTTGGGATTTAAGAGCCTACAGTACTAATTAAAATATTGATTTTCAACACAAAAGTAGTGTCTTTCTATTGCTCTAATGTACATTAAATAAAAAGAACATGGTTCTCACCATTTGGAAAGCTCACAATGGTGTCAGCAATATTTAACATGTATGTTATACTTTTCATTTTATTTTATTTGGTTTCCATTTTTTTGGCCACACTTGGCAGTGCTCAGGGCTTACTCCTGGCTCTGTGCTCAGGGATCACTCCTTGCAGGGATTGGAGGACCACAAGGGGTGCTAGAAAAAAAAGCTGAAATGCACATTTAATTGAAGTGGTTATATAGTCTGCAAATTCTGCGGTGGACCTGTTGTAGGGGGGAGTGTGAGGCCAGATTTATGCATAGTATAAGGAATATGGCAAAGAGTAGCTTAACCTGTAAAGGGTAAACACATGAGGTCTTCAGATTCACTATCTGGGGTCATATGCTTTTGCTACCAAACACTATGATTAAGTACCTAACTTCTTTTTTTATGGAATCCTAAATGAGAATCACAGTTGACCCTATTATATGTGACATGAGACTCAAGTGGAATGATTCATGATATTTCTTCACTGTGAACTGATTTCAAAGGCAAGAAGAAAAAAAAATAGGAGCAATGCTGCCAGATGATAGAGTGATATGTGACAACTTACTGACAAATACTTGATGAATAATATAAATGGTATGATTAGTTTTAAATAAGGTATGGAAGTGGTCCTTTAAAATACTGCTCTTTCTCAGTATAGATTTATGAATGGGTTGCGGATCTGGCCGTTAGGCACAGTGGTAGTATATTTTATAGCACTTTCTTCTATGCTCCAGATAAAGCAAAAACACGTCTCCCCCACATGCTTCCTTTCCATGTGGAGTGATCGAGTTAGTTTTATAATCTGGCTAAGGTGGAAAAGATGCTCGTGAAGGGTTTTTGGTTAGGTGGCAGCAAATAGCCTTGCACAACTCTGTGTGTCTGTGGGATTTTACCATGAGGGATCTAGCTGCGCGCATGCCAACTGGGATTTATGGAGGGGTCTGCTACTTATAAATTTGGGATGTAGCCAGGACACTTGGAATATTTGCCTCTGATGTCATGTTTTCAGAAGAATATGTCTGTGTTGTCAATGGCAGCTTTTTAGATAGGTCACTTTTGTGCAGAGATATTCCAAGCACCTGTATGTGATTCTATACCAGAATTTAAATTTTTCCTGAAAGACTCAATATGTTGCATTAAAATACAAAGTCTAGTTGTTTTAGGTAATGGGAGCACAATCTAGTTATTGTAATTTCATGCTTCTATTTGAAACATGCATTCACAGTAAAAAAAAGATGATGACAAAGACAAAGACAAAGACTTTTATTACACAATGAACTAAAATCATAGAATTATAGAGGGTTTTTTGTTTGTTTATTTAGCAGAAGCTTATTTTTTCTTTTCTCAAAGTGACTTGTTCTGCTCTCAACTTGAGAGACTTCAAACCACATTAACTTTTTCTATTTCAAAATGTCTTCACTATATGCCATCATTTGCATACAACTATGGCTATCTTTTCATGTTTTAAAAGTCATTTTTATTATTTAATTGTATAAAGGATGAATCATGTTAAATGCCAGCTTCCTTTCTTATATTTTCTGGTCAAATGTCACTTAACACTCTTTGACCATGGCACTTGAGCTTTGTTTTTTTCTTTTCCTGACTAAATATCCCTTGAGGACAGGATTATTTGCTCTTAATGTTGGAACGCCAAATGTTACTTGAAGAGTATGAAGTACACAATAGGTATTTTCAAATAATATAGCATATTAAAATATACAGTTAAAGAGAAGGAAGGGGTATGTAGCTTAATTATTAAAACTTGGCAAGATTAGACTAAAAAGAGAGTAATCCTACTCTTTGTTTTTAACAAGAGAGAAGTCTTAAGTAAAGAGAATTTAGTGCTGAGATAAGTGTTAGATGATCTTTATGTTTGATTTTTTTGGTTAGTATTTGAAGAATCCAATGTAAAGTTTTTTAGCCAAGGATAGTGATGACTACGAAATATGGTCATAGTATGGAGAAAATGTGTGTTTTAGTTGGAGATGTGCAATGAAGAAAGAGATTGAATTAAGTCCTCTTTTAGAAAGCAGCTGGAAAGTCCTGGGTCAGGGTACAATTCTTTCAGAGGAAGATTATAGAAATAGGCAACACAGGTTGAAATGCAGCCAGGCAGAAGAGGTGGCAGATGGTAGAGGTTCAATGAAAAGGCTCCATGTTGATTTTTTTTCCTACACACCCAAAGGATCGGGTTCATAGTGACAGACAGACACATTTGGGAACAACATATTACTTTATAGTGGGAATAAGATATCTGAAAACATTGGCAGATATGGTTTCTCTGGACTAGATAAGGTTATAATTAATTACATGAAATTGGTTACTATATCTAGCAGCAAGATGAACCTTACTCAAAATGGAATTGACAAAACATTCTTCCTAATAAAAATCTTATACTTTTCAATTATACTAATATCCCATTTTAACAAATATACACTTTATAAAATTAATTTTTATTTAACATGTGTACTTGCATTTGAATAATTATGTGTGAGGTGCAATGTCCTCTCTTACTGTACTGTGTTTAACATTATAATACTATACATTACATTTGTACAAAACTTTCACCTGTTAATTCTTCAACATTTTCCATAGAAACCTATATTCTTTTCTATATATGTTTGTTTTTTTTCTAGAATTTTTCTATAAGGCTTTACCTTTCTATAAATCTTTGTTTGTCACTCTTTAGAAAGTTCTTTTAATGGAGATTTGTCCCTTTTAGACTAGAAGGACAATACGGTACAAATATTTTAGGCAGCATTCTTTTACTTAACAAGAGCTATCTAAAATTTTATATGGCTTCCTATATCTTTATATCTTCTTTATGTTTAACATTTAAAATTTAAAAATATTTCATTTTAGTGATACACCAAAATTATTCACTCACTATGAAAATAATAATGGTTGCTTCTATTTCTAATGTTTGACAACTGTGAAAAAACTTTCTATAAAAATATTTGTGTAGGGTTCCTATCCATCGTTGTTGTGGTGTTCAGAACCTAGAGACTCTATCCTAGACCCTGACCTATATAACCTGCGGAAATACCAAGATCGCTAGCTACAATGGCTTGATTTTCTCACACACAACCGAAAGGAAACTTTCCTGGCATCACAAAAAAGCCTTTGGGATGGGGTAATAAGTATATATAGAACCAGGGGTTGATCCCATGATGGTATGCTTCAAGGATAGAGAAACCCTGAATCTCTTAGGCCACGGGAGTTCCCTTTCTTCCCCAATGCTTACTGTGCCTATGCAAAAAAAAAAAAAAAAAAAAAGTGGGGGAAACGCCACTCCAGCACCCATACTTTTTCTTGATTTGTTTTGATTTGTTAGTTTTTGACTTTATTTTCCTTCTCTTTTTTCTTCCACTTTTCTCTTTCTTTTTCATGCTGTGGTTATTATTTAGAGATTTATTTTTATTTGCCGGGTCCATTTTTTTTCTTTTTTTTTCTCTTTTTTCTTTCTTTTTTTTTTTTTGGTAGTTGTCACCAAATTTTTTCTCCCCTTTTCTTTATCCTTTTTATCTCCAATGACAATGGAATGGATGCTCAATCTACAACAAGCTGTAAAATGGAGACCAGTTGCACTAGCATACTGGGGCTAGAGGAGGGAGATATGGGATGCATATTGGGAACAGGGGCAGAGGGAGAACAGTACTGGTGGTGGGAATGCCCCTCATTCATTGTCACTATGTACCATAAATGATGCAGTGAAAGATTTGTAATGCACTTTGGTCACAATAAAAATTAAAAAAATAAAAAAATAAAAAATATTTGTGTAGGGTTCTACATTAGCTACATATTACATAAAAAACAAGAAAAATGGAGACAGAATAAGACTATCTGTACTTCATATGAAATATCTTCTAAAGTGACTGTACCTTTCTACATTTCCATTAGTACTGAATAAGAGAGTTGTGATTGATCTTTTTCTTGACAACAGTTTATTCTGTCAGTTTTCTAATTTTTTTAGTCACTCTCATTGATGTGTTTTGATATCTCACTGTTGTTTGACTTTCTTCACGGATATGCCAGATCACTGAATATAATGAATTGAAATTCTACCTAAATTACTTAAATAAGGATGACTAAGATAACTCATAACTATAAAATATATTTTGTTTTTATTTTGGTTGTAGGACATGCTGCCTTATTATTTCCTTTTCTATAACGTTAGTCACAATATGGTTGCAACAATGCAATCATTAATGTTTGTGGTATATAAAGTTGCTCTACCACTGCTGTCACTGAAGTTTCAAACTAAGACTCTTTTGCTTTTATAAGAAATGTCTTCTGAATTTATTTTTATCATTCATGTTTTTATATATGCTACTATTAGTTATAGGAAATAGTGGTGTCAGAAATGAGATTCATTCCTACCATGAAAAGTGTTAATTATTTATTTACTATATGGACTCATTGAATTTCTGGTGCCTGTAACCATATCTTTGAATAATTGATTTTATCTCAAGTATGTTTATTTTTTAAAGTAGCATTTATTTATTTGGGTGTTTGGGACTCACCTGGTGTGTAGCCTTGGCTCTCCTCTGGCACTTGTACTCAGGAATCACTTCAGCAAGGCCCGGAGAACATTTGCAATGTTAAAGATCAAACCTGGGTCAGCAGCATGCAAGACAAATCCCCTACTGCTCTCTGGTCATATGACTCATTAGATGAGTCATTCTATTCATTTTATTCTATTCGTTTTATTATTTTAATAGTATTGTTTTAGTGTCCCTAAGAAATTAAAAAAAATGGGATTTTACCCAATTCTCTTGAAGTTTTGTTTATAGCTGTATGTACTTTGGATATACCTTTTAAGGTTCAGTGGAAATATCATAGTCAAATTATAAATACATTTTCATATGTATAACACCAGAAGATAATAGAAGGACCCAACTTCTATTGCATTTATGTTTGCATATCAAAGTATATGTAAAATGATAAAGGAGTGATAGTGTAAATACCATGATATGAATTATAAAGTTATTTCAAATACTTGCTAACTTTTCTACAAATCTCATCAAACTGGGTTGTTTCGATGTCCTACTATATCCAAGTGTTAATACATGATTTATGTAGACATAAAGGTGTAAGTTGGGAAAGTGAGCAAAATGTCTAAAATCTTTCTTGGCACATTAACTTCTCATAATATTTTTACACTATAGGAATCCTTTTCATTCACATTCTCTGCATATATGGACATTGTAGAAAATGAAAAGAAACAGTTTTTATTCTAAAATAGTGACTTCCCGACTATTATTTCCCTATAGAGGCACACTTTTTCTGTGTATATGTATCTGGATTTTATATTTTCCCACTGTGTTTAAAATATTCTTAATTTGGCAACAGTCTTAGTTACATGGGGTAATAACATAAAGTCAGGAATATAGGCACCAGGGACTTAACAGCTTGGGGTAATGCCAGAATTCAATAAATCTGTAATCTGGGAAAGTTATTTTACTACTTTATAATTTCATTTTAAACTATTGCAGGACATTAAAGAAGATTCATTAAGTCTACTTGTAAAGACTTTAGAGTCTGAACTGCCATAGGTGTGATATGAGGGTGACTTTATTCTGTTAAGGATTTAATAGAAGATACAAGAATAAGTGGAAAAATAATGCTCAAAGAATATGCGAAGCACTAAAAATATTATAAATTGCACAGATGAAAAAGTTCTCACTATGACAGATGTTAAGTTAGTGATAAACTGGGAATTGTACGTACATTCTTGGAATCATCTCCTTTCTAGACCTAGAAAAAAATGCCATTAGTAAACTAGGCTTCTGAGTACAGAAAAAGAAAAAAAATAATGAAATGATGAAATGGTATGAGAACACTTCCATTTTGGACATGGCACAAGAGTGTGTAGAAATAAAAAATACATAGCTGTTAAAATTCCCTGGTCTCTTAAGAATACAAGAAAAAGAAAAATAGCTGAGACTAGCTGTGATTTTTGTAGTTTTGTGGGAAAGAGTATCAATGTTTTCCAATAGCTCACGTCTCTCTGTAACTCTGTACATTATGTATATAAAAGATAAAGCACAAATGGGTTTTAGGTGGATTCAAATTTCTGCCAAGCAAAACAGTAGAGAAAATTTAAAACTTCTGAATAATCTGGCTTTATGTCATCTAGATATACTGAAAAATAACCAACAGCTTCCATAGCTAGAATATGGTAACTTGGGCTTAGTTCACCCCATTGCTTAGAACAGTGATAAATGAGTAGATTTAGCTGTATCTGAGGAGTGGTCCCTTCACTTTGTAAATTTTCACATCTTAAACTTTGTTATTTTTAATACATTTATTATTATGTTGATAAAGCAATAATAGGTCTTTCCCCCATTGGATAGTAAGTGCTACCATTCTATTAACATGTTTTAATTAATCCCTTAGTGATTTCTCATTAGCCTGAATTTCCTCCATCCTGCTGGCTCTGAAGGGGAGATTGAAATAAAGACTTGAATGCAGGTAGTTTATTTTGGCCTGTACTAGGCAAAGTGAAAGGAGAAGAGGAATGGGAGCCAAGCAGGAGACATTCCTCAGGTTAATTGATCCTCTGTGCAATTGTTCTTGGATACTTCCAGGTACTTCTGAGCACTCTTTAAATAAAATGTGCTTTAAGAGTGTACACTGAAAAACTGCTCACCCCACTGCCCACTAGAGGGAAGGAACATTCGTCTATGAGCACTTATCTGTTTTATTTTTCAAATTTTACCCTCTCCCCCAGAACATTGACTTTTTCAGAAGATGCCAAAGGTGAAAGATACACAAAAATAGCTGAGATTAAAAGAGTCAAGTAATACATCTGGGTACAACTGCTAGTTTTAGCCGTGTTAGAAACCAAGGTCACACACAAGAACAGAAGCAGGTAACAAAAAGTGTCTAGTTCTAGGGGGATGGTGCTCTAGGTGTCTGCCTTGCAAGTGCTAGCCTAGGACGGACCGCAGTTTGATTCCCCGGCGTCCCATACTGTCCCTCCAAGCCAGGAAAGATTTCTGAGTGCATAGCCAGGAGTAACCCCTGAGGATCAAACGGGTGTCTCCCCCCTCCCCCCCGCTAAAGTGTCTAATTCTAGGCGGGAGTGTCAGCACAGTGGGTAGAGCATTTGCCTTGTCGCAGCCTATCCATGTTCCACATCAAGCATCCTATATTCTTCGAGGAGTGATTACTGAGCACAGAGCCAGGAGTAACCCCTAAGAACTGCCAGGAGTGGCCCAAAACAAAACAAAGCTAACAAAAAGGTGTCTAATTCTGTATGCTCTATAATAGAAAGGAAGTAACTTAGCATAATGTTTAACTCATTTTGCCCTGATCTCAGGGTGAAGAAACTTACCAAAATTTGATAACTAAAACTCCAGTTAGATAATCTAATAATTTTATAACTTGAGATGGTCTTCTAGAAGGGGATAGAACATTCACATCAGTTGACTGTTGCATTAAAGGGTGAGAATAGTGAGTGTATCTTTTTCAAATCTTCCCACAAAATCCTCTGGGAACTTATTGTTTCCCCCTTTCCTCATAAAGGCAGAAACAGAGGCAGTGCATTGAAGTTACTTGGTTTTGTTTGTTTGTTTGTTTGTTTGTTTGTTTTCTGGTTTTTGGGCCACACCTGGTGATGCTCAGGGGTTAATCCAGGCTATGAGCTCAGAAATCTATCCTTGTTTGGGAGCCAGATGGGATGCCAGGGGATCAAACCTTGGTCAGTCCTCGGCTAGTGCGTGCAAGGAAAACGCCTTATGGCTTGCAGCACTGCTCCAGCCCCTGAAGTTACTTGTTGTCCTTTGGTGGAGATAGGACTGCTTTGTCCCTACTTTTGTCCCTGCTTTGTTGTTACACAAAATCACCTCCTAAACACTTCTGTGTCAGATAGCAGGCTATGTTACATTATATCTTACAGAGGGAAAATACCATGGGTTACAATAAAAGTATTATAATGCTCAGATGCAGGTGTTTCTTTGCTTCTACACTGTTTGTTGTTTGTTCTCAGGTCTTCAACACTCCCGTCTGCTCCTCTTCATAGTGAAATAACCAATCATCTTGTATTGAATTTTTAAGTTTACATCATTTCTTTTAAAGATCTATTCTTTTCACAGTCTTTTATTCACATTTTCTTAACTCTAAGAAAAGCATTTTTTTCAAATAATCATCATCTAGAATATCATTTATAAAATAAAAATTCATGAAAAGGCCATTTCTATGATTTTGTGACTGTCCTAACATAAAATATAAACTAAATAACTTTAGGTCAAATATATTCTTTATATTGCTGTGCATTTATAAATTGAAGATCTTTTTTATTTTGTTGAGTGAATATGTTATTTATTGAGCATGATGACAAGGACCATACTAAATAAGTCAAAAGGAAAGACAAATAGCAAATAATCTCACTCATTTATGTATTGGAGATAGAGAAGCAAAGTAAAGAAACAGAAAAAAAAAACATCTCAGACTCTGATTCAGAACTGAGAGGAGAGGCTATTAAAGGTAAGGCTATTAAAAGAGGTTAGAGGATGGTGAAGGGATATTCGTACTGTGGTGGTGACTGTAGCATAACTTAATTTTTTAAAGTGTGAAATTTTTTTATTTATTTTTTTTTTGTTTTTGGGCCACACCCGGCAGTGCTCAGGGGTTACTCCTGGCTGTCTGCTCAGAAATAGCTCCTGGCAGGCACGGGGGACCATATGGGACACCATTATTCGAACCAACCACCTTTGGTCCTGGATTGGTTGCTTGCAAGGCAAACGCCGCTATGCTATCTCTCCGGGCCCAAAGTGTGAAATTTCTCATCAAAATATACTGTGGTATATACAAAAGTCAATACAAATTTAAAAGAAATACATAAAAAAACATATTTCCTATCACTGTAGATACTGCTTTTTTAACCTTGCTTTTATTAAAATCAGAGGTCAATTATGTTTTTATGTTTATTAATTATTTTGTTTGTGTTTTCATTATTTTGATCTAGTTGGGCTCCTTAAAAAGTATCAAAATTTCAATAATAGCATTTTAATTTTTGTTGAAAAATAAAGTGATGAAAGTCTGAATGTATTTCTGAGTCTCAAAATAAAATAAACCACAGGGCACTAAGCAATCTACAAGAATTTAACAGAGTACTACAAAAATATCCATTAATATTTTAACTTTGTCTTCTTTTTGTGTGTGGGGATATTTGGGGATTTTTCTGGGCCATATTTGGCTGTGCTTAAATCATAATCCTGGATCTGAAGTTCAAGGATGATTCCTTGATATTTTGGGGGGGACTAGATGGGCTACCAGGGATTGAATGTGGATTGTCTGCATATAAGGCAAGCACGTTCCCATAGTAACTATTGCTTCAATTCCATAATAATTTGACTTGCAGATTGTTACATTCATTTCTTTTTATTCTATTTGTTGTATTGTTTAACAAAAATACATCAAAATATCAAAGTATGGCAGTGACTTGAGTACTAAAATCATTAATATATATATTTTTTATTTTTTAAATTTTTTTGGGTCACACCCAGTGGCACTCAGGGGTTACTCCTGACTCTGCCCTCAGAAATCGCTCCTGGCTCAGAGAACCATATGGGATGCCGGGCATCGAACCCTCTTTCATCCTAGATCAGCTCTGTGCAAGGCATATGCCCTACTGCTCTGCAATCACTCTGGCCACAGTTGACATAAATTTAACTAAAATGACATTTTGCAGCAAATGTTGTTTTCTGTTCCTCCACATTTTTATTGCAACTAATTTTTATTCTGCGTTCTCATAAGTTAGAATAAAAATCATAAACATGTGCTACCATTCTGTTAAAGAGCGCAATCTGGAAAAACAAAAGTAGAAGGAAGAAAGGGAAGACATTGAAAGAGGTAGCCCCCAAAAGAGACTGAAACCAATGGGACATTAATTGGATTAAGAACGACTGTTTGATCTATCATAATAATGTGTTTAGAAGTATGTTTCTGCAAAGGGATGGAAGATGTTATGGGTTGAAAGCCCCCTCCCACTCCTTGCCCCTAATTTATATGTTGAAACCATCCATGGTCATTAGGTCATGGTATTAGAAATGCAGATGCAGCCTTTGGGAATAATTAGGATTTAGATGAGCTCATGTGGGTGGAGTTCGCATTATGAGATTCTTGCCTTTATAAGCATCACAAGTGACCTTGCATTTCATCTTTATGTTCTCTGTCCTGTGAAACTCAAGAAAAAGTCAACAGTCTGCAATCAGAAAAGTGCACTTAAAAAAAATGTCATTTTCAGCTGAAATATAGTAGCCTTTGACCACTTTCACACAAATTATACCATCAGCTCTTGCTTTCCTCTAGCAACCATTTGTGTATTTTCTGGACAAAGATTTAGAGTTTGAGCTTTTCCTTCTTTCTCTGTTTTCTTTGTTATCAGTGATGTCCCACATTTGTCTAATTTTGAGTATTTAACTGACTGCAATTTTCTTATTTTCCATCTCTGTTGTTGCAAGTGGCAAGGTTTTTATACATTATATGGCTGCATAATATTGCATTGCATATAGATGTGTGATATATGTGATTATTACATAATCTATATATACATTGCATATTATCCATGGATGTGCATTTAGATTGTTCTATCTCTTAGCTACATTATTAATATTAATAATTCATTTAATACAGGGGGCATATCTCTGAGACTGACAATGATTTAATTTTAATGTATTTCAGGAAATAGAATATTACATGGAAGATTTATTTTTTATTTATTTGTTTAACTTCAACTTTTTTTTTTTTGGCTTTTGGTTTTTGGGCCACACTGGCAGTGCTCAGGGGTTACTCTTGGCTCTGTGCTAAGAAATTGCTCCTAGCAGACCTGGGGAACTTATGGATGCTGGGGATTGAATCCCAGTTCAGCCACATGCAAAGCAAAAGCCCTACCATTGTGCTATTGCCCTGGCTTTCAAACTTCAAAATTTTATAGTGATTTTACAAATTCACAATCTCATCAATAGTGAAGAAGCCTCTCATTTTCTTCCAATCCCAATTAACCTTTGTTATTTTTACTCATTTTGATAATGACCACTGTAATATGATTTTGGTGATATAGCATTGTGGTTTTGAATTACATTTCCCTGATAATGAAAGATGCTCAGAATCTTTTTATGATCTTATTGTTCATTTCTATTTTTTGTTTTGTTTTGTGGCCACATCTGACAATCATCAGGGGTTATTCCCGGTTTCTGTTGGTTTTTGCAAGACCATTTGGGTGGCCGAAAAATAGTTCCACTGGTTTGCAGCTACTTTGTAGTTTTTGTTTTGGTGTTACATTTCAAAATAGTCATTGCCAAGATCAATATCTAGGAGCATATACTTTTAAGTGCTTGCTTTCTCTAAAAAATAACAATCTTTCATGTACTCCTTTTTCTTCTTTATCTACATAATTGTATATATACTCTCTGTTAGAAATCACACAGCTCTCAGAACCTTGCAACTATCAGTTCACTTTGTTTGGCTACCTACCATAATGGCTTCTTGGAGGGTTAGGATCTAAAGTTTGATTTAGATTTTATTGCTTATATTGTTTCTATAAACTCTGGCTTTGCTTCATACATAGAGTCTGCCATGACAGGCCTCAGATATGTGGCAGAAGGGACTAGGGTAATTCCAGAAACTTTGAGGGCACATACCAAAATTGTAAGATAAACTAGCAACACCTGGAAGCCTGCAGGGGGACAAAGTCACAAGAATTTAGTGGGCACCCAATCCCCTCCAACACTACTTTGGCTGACAGACCCCAAAGCATTATACAGCATAATATTCCACTCCAGATATCTAGCTATAAAAGAAAACAAACTAGACAGAAGCCACAACTTATTGGTTAACTGTAAATGGCTTGAAACCTCTCTAACCCTATAAAAGTATTTGGAAATTTGCCTAAGGGGTCATTTCCTAAGAAAAAATGACCTCAGCATACTGGTAATAATAAACTCCCATGCCTTATTGCAGTGATGTTCAATCTCCTAATTGTAGGATGGCTCTTGAATTGATAGCTTACCATAGGTGTCTCTGATATAAGAGAGTAGCTCACATATGGTACACATTCAATTAATATTTGATGAATAAATTAACTGATAAGTATTTTAAGTTTAATATGAGCTTAAAATTTTGAGGTATAGCAATTAAAGACTGAAAACTAGTTAAAAATCACACTTTTGTGTTTGTATCACTAAGACTGTGTATCTGTGTTTTCGTTTTATCTGTTATCTCCATTCTGCTAATTTGGCATGAAAATCATTTTCTGTTCCATTATCAAATGTAAAACAATATCTTGTGTGGGAAAAGGTTATATTTTGTCCAGGTTCATTATTTATATTGTTCATATAAAAGAAAAGCTGACATAAAATTAGTTTTATTCGAGGCCGGAGAGATAGCATGGAGGTACGGCATATTTGCCTTGCATGCTGAAGGACGGTGGTTTGAATCCCGCCATCCCATATGGTCTCCTAAGCCTTCCAGGAGCAATTTTTGAGTGTAGAGCCAAGAGTAACCCCTGAGTGCTGCTGGATGTGACCAAAAAACAAAAAAAAATTAGCTTTATTCAGCATAATTGCAGCAGATTTTAATACTATTAAGCCGTAAAAGTGTATGTATTTACACGGGTAGCTTTTGGGTTAAAAACAGGTCAAATTAGTTATAATTACATACAGGAGTATTGTAACTTATTAGAAAGTAATGGCAAATAGCCTACAGTTTAACAAGATATTTTACCCAAGTTATTACCTTAATATAAACAGTGTTTAATTGCCTTTTATAAAATTCTTCTATTTTTTCAGAGATTAGCTTCTGAAAAAAATGTTCCTCATGATTCATTGACCAATTCAGGTGGAGATTTTTATCACTTAAGCCACACAGAAATTCACTTAGTATCTACCATGGTTTTGTATGTTGTCATTCTCAATATTATTTCAAACTTCTCTAAATATATAGTCAAATTTCACATAATTAATAATCAGGGAGAAGCAAATCAAAACAATAGTTAGGTACCATCTCACCAACTGAGACTGCTATACATCAAAAAGAATAAAGACAACCAGTAATGTCCTGGATGAGGGGAAAAAAAGGACTCTCATCCACTACCGGTGGAAGTGGCAACTAGTTTATCCCTTTTTTTAATATAATTTTTATTTTAACCATAGTGGCTTACATATTGTTGACAATAATATTTTAGGTACATATTTACATAAAATCAGGGGGATTCCCATCACCGATTTGTCCTCCCTACACCTCCATTTTTGTCTTACCTCCCATATCCTCCGCCCTCACCCCCAGGGCTGCTAGAAAATGTGGTCCCCTCTGTATCTAGCCTACTACTTAGTAGTCTTGCACCTGTTTGGTCTTGGTGCCTCCCTTATTTCCACCTCTAACTGGGAGGCAGGACTAGATAGTTCAAGTTATGTGTTTTTGTTTGAAGAAGAGAAAAGTAATCAACTGGGGTAAAAGCCTAATATGCTGAAAATGGGTGGAATCCTTCTAGAGGCTCTCATCATCGGTTTGAGAGATGAAGGAGAAAAATAATGTGAAACACCCCAACAGTACAAAAAGAAGTGTCAAATATCCATTGAGCACTCCAACAATAACAACTATAAGCACCAAAAAAAAAAAAAAAAAAGCCATGGTCTTGAGATAAAAACATGGCAGGGCAAATAAAGAAAGAAAAGAAGGAAAAAACATACATATAAATGGAACAACAACTTTAATAACCACACCAAAACAAAGAAATCGACAAGAAGTAGATAGGTAAATAAAAATAAAAATAATAAAAAATGAGTAATATAAAATAATAAATAAAATATGTTTTGTGCTTTTTGCCTTTTTTTTCCCTCCTGCACTGGCACAGTAAATATTGGGGTCATTCGATAAGGAATTCACTTGGCCTAAGAGATATGGGGTTTCTCTACCCTTGGAGTATATTGTCATGGGATTAACTATAGATTCCGTTTAGGTTCATTTACTCTCCCCTTGGTGCTTTCGTAGTGTTTGGAAGACTTCTGCTCCTTCCTGGGTGATAAAATCAGACCTCTGTATCTAGAGATCTCAGTATCTGCACAGGTTCAGGAGTGGGACTTATGATGAAGTCTTTCTTTGTGGTTCTAGAAGTTCTGTTCACTCAGTGTCATTTTAATCCATCTTCTGTGGTTGGTGGTTTTGGTCTTTGACTGATCCTAGGAAGGAACCTAGGATAGCGTTTTTTATTGTGATTCAAGAAGCCTCATTCCGTTGCAGTTGTCTCAGCCAGACCTTTGGAACTGGGGATCATGGTTGTTGTGCAGGTCGTAAATCAAACCGTAGACTAGGGCTTTTTTATTGGTCCCAAGATATATACAGTCCAGTCATGGTTCTAGTAGCCAGACATCTGTAAATCGCGATCTTGGCTTTTGGACGAACAAAAGGATGACAAGTCTTCTGATTTTGTCTTATAGTTAGCTGGTGAGATAGGATAACCTGCTCTTAGGTCAAGTTGTTCCCATTTTCCTCGTTGTGAGGATATCATATTAGAGCTGGCATTTGTTGGTGGCCCAGCAGTATTAAGGATGTCCAGATGGGATTTGTTTCCCATAGCTGTTGTGAAGAACTTTGTCGTTTCTATGTCTGGGATCCAGTGTTCAAGGCTGAACGGATGGTGTCTAATCACCTGGGGTCTAAGTTGGGTCTGCACGACATATTTTCAAGGTGGGAAATATCCCTGTAAGGTAAACAAGTATGAGTTCTTATCCCTAGTAGATAAGAGTTCATATTTATATGTAGGATTTCCCCTTTTATTAGTGTGCCTTTGCAGGGAGAAATGGTGCTACATTATATACTTGGTGCTTTTGGGAGTGGACGTAGAAGAAAACAGAAATAGATCACATACCCAAAAAGATAAAAATAGGAATAAAATATATGTGCTCCCTATGTATATGTAGAACAAACATTTTAAAAAAATGAATTAACAAAGTAAAGGAACAAAGTGATGCAAGAGACTATTTTACTTTTGGGGAAAAGCAGGTAAGGAGGTGATGTAATACAACTCTTATACTTATGTTGGAAGTATAGGTTTCCCCATTGTCTTTTGGGATTTTCTTGTGGTGTGTGGGTTCACAGGCACCTTTCCATCACAGCCCCTAACATTCTTGAGATTGGTAAAAGATTTACAGCAGGGAGGTCTTGGAAGAGCTCTTGCATTCGGGATACTTTTAGAGCTAAGTCCAGTTTCAAGTAACAGTCCAAGTTAGGGGGAGTTGGTAGGGAGGGCTGCGCAGCATGAGTCCACAGGAGAGTTGGTTGCCTTTTCTTGCAGGGGACGAGGTGTGGGTTTGACTGATTGTCTCTTCTTTTGGGTGCTGGGTACTGGTTCCTTGGGGTAGGAGGTCAGTGTTGATGCCTAATAGATTAAGAACTGAGGGTGAAGAGTTTTAATACAGTAGGAGGTTTGGATGGGATTGAGGGGTAAAGGGATAGTTAGATTTCCAAAGAGGAGAAAGTAGAAAGTATCTGGAAGGCGTAGGAAGGAAGAAAAGAGAAAATACATTAGAAAGAAAGGGAGAAGAGGAAAGATAAAAGGAAAAGAGAAGAAAAGAAAAGAAAAAGTAAAAAGAAAGTAGTGAGAAGAGAGGAGAAAATAGCAAGGGAAAGCTAGCTTGCTTGAATGTGTTCGATGAGTAGGGCATGTAGTATAAGTCTGTACGTCATAGTTGCTGCTTTGGTGGTCTCACTGGTTACATGCTTCAAATCTTAAAAGAAGGTATAACCTAGAGATAAAGTGTATGTTAAAGAGTTTTCTTGGGACATTCTCGTAGTGCAAGCTGGGTATGGTATCTCGTGTGACTGAGCCCCGAGATGTCATCTTAGTTTGTCCACACTTTGTATCCAAGAACTCCTGTGGATAGAAAAGCTGAGCGGTTATTTAAAATATAGTAAGATTAAGGCATTAAAACATAGTGTTATGAGATGTTTCCATTGGGGTCAGTGATTTCCCATGGTATTATTTATCTGTGATCCTGTATAAGATCTCTAAGGGATTATTATGGGCCTTTGTAGTAGAAGGCTGATTATATACCTGTTCTCTCAATGCTGCTGTTTCTGCTGTTACTGGTTTCTTTGTGGTATAATGTGTAGTCAAGAGTTTGTGTTGTGGGTCCGGAGAGATAGCACAGCGGGTTTGCCTTGCAAGCAGCCAATCCAGGAAAAAGGTGGTTGGTTCAAATCCCGGTGTCCCACATGATCCCCCGTGCCTGCCAGGAGTTATATCTGAGCAGATAGCCAGGAATAACCCCTGAGCAATGCCGTGTGTGGCTCAAAAACCAAAAAAAAAAAAAAAAAAAAAGAGTTTGTGTTACTCCTTTTTCATGTATTTTGAAAACTGCTCCCGAGCATATGTTGACTATTACAGTGTTTGGAGTTTCTACCCTGTTAAACCCTGTTATTTGATTGTTGAGTATTAGTTGTCTATAAGATGTATGTTCTAGGTGCTTCAGAATAGTGCTAAAATTCTGTGTTTATATTTTGTCTTCTGACTTACTTCGTTTAACATAATATGTTCTAGGTCCATCTATGTTGCTGCAAAGTCTGTGATTGTATCATTTCTGATGGCCATGTAGTATCCCATTATGTATAGATACCACAACTTAATGATCCACTCATCTGTTGTTGGACATCGAGGTTGGTTCCAGGACTTGGCTATTATACTGAGTGCTGCGATAAATAGTGGGGTACAAACATACTTTGGAATGAATGTCCTTCCAACTTGGGGGTAGATACCTAGGAGAACAATTGATGGGTCAAATGGCAGCTCAATTTTGAGTTCTTTCAGCACTCTCCAGACTGTTCTTCATAGGTGTTGGACTAGGGGGCATTCCCACTAGCAGTGGATGAGAGTGCATTTCATACCGCATACCCGCCAACACAGATTGTTCCCATTATTTTTGATATGAGCCATCCACACTGGTGTAAGGTGGTACCTCATTCTTGTCTTGATTTGTATCTCCCCGATGATGAGTGAAGGTGAGCATGTTTTTATGTGTTTGTTGGCCATCTTTCGGTCTTCCTCATAGAAGTGTCTATTCATTTTATCTCCCCATTTTTTTATGGCTTTATTTACTTTTGGGGGCTCAGTTTTCTGAGTACTTTTTATGTTCTAGATATCAGCCCTTTATCTGAGATGTCGAGTGAAAAGATTTTTTTTCATTCTGTTAACTGTCTTTTTGTGTTAAGTAAGGTTTCTTTCGCCATGCAGAAGCTTTTTAGTTTGATGTAATCCCATTTGTTTATGTTTGATGCTAAAGTTCTTGCCATTGGTGCTCCATCCCCAAAGACCTTTTTGATATATAGGTCTTTGAGTGTTCTGCCTATTTTATTCTTGATAATCTTTATAGATTCAGATATGATTTCAAGGTCTTTGATTCATTTTGAGTTGACTTTTGTATAAGGAGTGAGATATGGGTCAATTTTCACTTTTGTACATGTGGTTTTCCTGTTGTACCAACACCATTTGTTGAATAAACTTTCTTTGTTCCATTTCAAGTTCTTGCCTTTTTTTTTTATCAAATATTAGTTGGCTGTATATCTGGGGGTTTATGTCTGGGAATTCTGTTCGGTCCACTGGTATGAGGTACTGTCTCTGTTCCAGTACCATGCTGCTTTGATCACTATGGCTTTATAATATAGTTTCAAGTTAGGTAAGGAGATGCCACCCAGCTTCTTGTTTTTCAGTATGTGTTTGGCTATCCTGGGTCTTTTGTGGTTCCAGATGTATTTTGTGATTGATTGTTCTATTTATTTAAAGAATGGTGTCTGGATTTGGATAGGGATTGCATTAAATCTATACAGTAGTTTGGGTGGGATAGTCATTTTGACTATGTTAATTCTTCCTATCCATGAGCATGGGATGTTCTTCCATTTCTTTAGATCCATTTCAATTTCTTTCTGGAGTGTTTTAAAGTTTCCCTGTAAGGTTGATTTCTAGGTACATGATATTTTTTGATACTATTTTAAATGGTATATTATATTTAATCTCTCTCTCCTAGACTTTATTGTTTGTATATAGAAACACTACTGTCTTTTTTGTATTGACTTTGTGTCCAGCCACTTTGCTGCATTGGTTAATTGTTTCTAGGAGTTTTACTGTGGACTCTTTAGGGTTTTCAATGTATATTATCATATCATCTGCAAGTAGAGATAGTTTGAGTTTCTTTCCCAATTTAGATTCCTTTGATTCCCTTCTCTTGTCAGATTGCTATTGCTAGGACTTCTTGAATAAGAGTGGAGAGAGTGGACAGCCTTGCCTACTTCCTGACCTTAGTGGGAATGCTTCTAGCTTCTCACCATTAAGTATAATGTCGACTGTAGGCTTTTCATAGATAGCTGTAACTATCTTGAAGAACATTCCTTCTAACCCTATTTTGATGAGTGTCTTTAACATGAAAGGGTGTTGGATTTTGTCAAATGCCTTCTCTGCATTGATTTATATGATCATGTGGTTTTTGTCTTTCTTGTAGTTGATGTGATGTATAATGTTGATTGATTTGCATATGTTGAACCTACCTTGCATTCCTGGTATAAAATCTACTTAGTCATGATATATGATCTTTTTGATGAAGTGCTGAATTCGGTTTGCTAAGATTTTGTTGAGTATCTTTGCATCTATGTTCATTAGTGTGATTGACTATAGTTTTCTTTCTTGGTGGTGTCTTTGCCATCTTTGGGGATGAGTGTGATATTAGCCTCATAAAAGAAATTGGGGGAGGATTCCTGTTTTTCTCTATGGTTTGGAAGAGCCTATGGAAAAGTGGTAGTAAGTCTTCTAGGAATGTTTGATAAAATTCACCTGTAAATCCATCTGGGCCTGGACTTTTGTTATTATGGAGTTTCTCAATTACATCTTCAATTTCCTCTGAGGTGATTAGTCTGTTTAGGCTTTCTAGTTCTCCCTTTTCCAGTATCAGAAGATGGTATTTATCCAAGAATCTGTCGATTTCTACTGGGTTCTCTAGCCTAGCTGAGTAGAGTTGTTCATAATATGATCTCATAATATGTTGTATTTCTTGGGGTTCTGTTGTAATCTCTCCCTTTTCGTTTGTTATCTTACTGATTTGGGTGTTATCCCTCTTTTTTTTTTTTTTTGGTGAGTTTAGCCAGTGGTCTGTCTATCTTGTTTATTTTTTTGAAAAACCAACTTCTGGTCTCTTTGATTTTTTGTATTGTTTTCTTAGTTTCTATGTTGTTTATTTCTGCTCTGGTTTTTATTATTTCTTGCCTTCTGGTTGTGGTTGGATTTCTCTGTTGCTCTTGTTCCAATTCCTTGAGGTGATTCTTTAAACTGTTGATTTTCTCATTTCCTCTTTCTTAATATAGGCCTGTATTGCTATCAGTTTCCCCCTACTTACTGCTTTTGCTGTGTTCCACAATTTTGACAAGTTGTCTCTTTATTATCATTTGTCTCAAGGAATTTTTTTATTTCTTCCTTGAGTTGCTCTTTGATCCAGCTGTTGTTGAGCAGTATGTTATTTATCTCAAGGTATTAGTTTTTCTCCATTGCTTCTTCTTGAAGTCAGTTTTGACCTCTGTTGCATAGTGATATAATAGGGTGCTTCTAATGATCCTTACATTTGTAGTCTTATATAGGTTGGCTTTATATTCTAAGACATGGTCTATTCTGGAGAAGGCTCCATGTGGGCTTGAGAAGAATGTGTATTCTGCTTTCTGGGGATGGAGGGCCCTATATAAGTCTATTAGTCCTAGATCTTCTAATTTTTCATTTAGGGCTCTTATTTCTTTGCTATTATTCTGTTTGGCGGATCTGTCCAGTGGTGATCGTGGAGTATTGAGGTCCCCTATTTTTTTATTTTTTTGGTTTTTGGGCCACACCCGGTAATGCTCTGGGGTTACTCCTGGCTATGTGCTCAGAAGTTGCTCCTGGCTTGGGGGACCATATGGGACACCGGGGGATCGAACCGCAGTCCATCCAAGGCTAGTGCAGGCAAGGCAGGCACCTTACCTTTAGCGCCACCGCCCGGCCCTTGGTCCCCTATTTTTTTTTATCACATTTCCCTTCATGTATTTTTCCAGGTTTTCAAGCAGTTGCCACACATATTTTACTGGCTATACATTAGGTGCATAGATATTGACCAGGGTTTGTACCTCTTGAACTAATGTTCCCCTGATCAGTAAGTAGTGACCCTCTTTGTCTCTGATCACTTTCTTGATGTTGAATGCAATTTGGTCTGATATTGGCTGTCCCTGCTCTTTTTTGTTTTCCATTGTCCTGAATAATTACTTTCCATCCTTTTATTCTAAGCCTATGTTTAATCTGTAGTTGTAGGTGTGTTTCTTGCAGACAGCAGAAGTCCGGTTTATTTTTCCTAATTCAGTTCTCTACTATGTGTCTTTTAATTGGAGAGCTTAGTCCATTAACATTTAGAGAGATTATTGACAGAGATGACTGTTGTGCAGTTGTGTTGTGTAGGGTGGTTTTTGTTACAATCGAGGGTTTGGATTGTGTAATTCATTTCTGAGTAGGTCGTTTAGGATTGGCTTTGTTTGCACAAATAGTTCAAGTTCGTTCTTGTTTGAGAATGTTTTTAGTCTTCCCTCCCATATAAATGATTGTTTTGCTGAGTATTGGACCCTAGCTTGGAAATTTCTTTCATTCAGTCGTTTTAATATGTCATTCCACTGTCTTCTTGCTTGAATTATTTCAAATGGAGATCTGGTTTGATTCTTATGTCCCTTCCTTTGTACTTGAGGTTTTTTTCTCCCTTATTGCTTTAAGGAGTTCATCTTTTTCTTTGTTTTTTTGCCATTTGGATTACTATCTGTCTTTGTGTTGGTTTATTAGGGTCTATTTTATTAGGGATGCTCTTCACTTCCTGGATTTGAACTGAAGTTTCTTTCCAGAGGGTAGGAAAGTTCTCTGCTATTATATCTCTGACTACTTGTTCTTCTCTTTTCCCTATTTCCTCCCCTTCTGGTACAATCAAATTTATTTTATATCACAAGATACAGCATATTTGCTAATATAATTATCAAAAAATTCTATAAGTTAAAGAAAATTTGTGAGAAAGATCAATATTTTATAGATGAATTTTAATTGTATAGTACAATGGTAGATCCTCACCTTTCAAGGGTGAGATTCTGAGTTTAATCTCCAATATTAAAAACACAAACATGAACACACACACATCTTCATAATGGGAAAACAGTTTAGTTATTAGGAAAAATAAAGTCATGAAACTTGCTCACAAATGAATAGACATGGAGAGTATCATTTTGAGTGAAATGATGTAGAATGATCACACTCACTTGTAGAATATTAAAACAAAGGACATAATATGAGGATAATACCCAGAGATAATAGAAATAAGAGCCAGGAGGAATGGTCCAGGTCAAGAAGCTTGCCATCAAAACATAGGGTGTGCAGTTAGGACAAAGAAGAGGCCACTTTGACAATGATACATTATAGTTAGAAATAATCACTTTGAGGAAATAAAGGGTGCATAAAGATCAATTGATATGCATTATACCTTTTCAGTATTATTGAAAACTGAAAATCACAGTGCCTAAAACAAAAAATTGGGTTGGGTGAGAGAGAAATAAAGAGGGAAAAAGAGAGAGGAAAGAGATAGAGAGAGTGCTATAAAAGAAGACTGGGGTGGTTGAGAGAAACTAGTAATATTGGTGGTGGGAACAGTACACTGGTGAAGAAATGGGCAATGGAACATTGTATGGCTGAAACTTAACCATCAACAAATTTGTGAATACATATTTTATTAAATAACGTTGATCCAATGAAACTAAATAAATATACAATTACAATAGATTCTTGATCTAAATTAATCAATTATGCTCATACCATTATTCCATATTACCCTATTAGATGATCTAGAGTGTAACAATTTGTTTCCTGATCATTTTGTTATTTATCTTTTTTTAAAGTCAAAATTTTATAATTTCTTCTTTGTGTATTACTTTCACATTATTTTCACTCAATGCCTCGATCATTCACACTTTTCAGCAGTATCTTGGCATTTATTGTTATAATACTCTACTTTTTGTACTACACTTGATCTTAGTGAAAAGGCTGAGAAGTGATACTTTTTGTATTTTTTATTCCCCCAATTTGCTCTGAGAGCTAAATTAAATGTCATATTGTTTAATAAACATGTGTAAATGACCCACATAAAATAAATTATTTTCTATGTTATTTTTCTGAAACTAGTTATTTTATAAATTGTTCAGTTATCTACCTCCAAATTTAGAATGTATTGAGGGAAAAGGGCTACATACTTGTCAATGTTCTCTACAATTTAAGAGATATGCACATTGGATATGTATTGTATATATGCTCAATAAAATAGTCAATGAACAAGAAAATTGTCTTGACAGACTCTCAGACATTTGTATCCTATCCTTAGGCAACAATATACAGTGTTTTCTGGCATTTAAGATGACTTTTAACCCATGAAAATCTTCTTAAAAGTCAGGTGTCATCTTGTATGCCCATATAGGGCATGCTGAAACTTACTCCAGCTTCAGGGACAAGTGATCTGCCTCCCACCCCTTATTGCTGCATCCCGTCCAGCTGCCAGGTGTCATCACTCAGTCCTCTGCTTGTCCTCATTAATCTTTCAGGGCACATGGGGCCGGGCGGTGGCGCTGGAGGTAAGGTGCCTGCCTTGCCTGCGCTAGCCTAGGACGGACCGCGGTTCGATCCCCGGCGTCCCATATGGTCCCCCAAGAAGCCAGAAGCAACTTCTGAGCGCATAGCCAGGAGTAACCCCTGAGCGTCACAGGGTGTGGCCCAAAAACAAACAAACAAACAAACAAAAAACAAAAAAAAATCTTTCAGGGCACATAGAGGAGCTGAGTTACTGAGTGTTGCATCCCATCCAGCTGCTGGGTTCATCGCTGGTATACAGCTTTCCAGTGCTCAGTCCTCTGTTCAGTTTTTAGGGGACACAGGGGAGGCATTCTTTCTCTCTCTAGCTGTCCTATTAATCACTCCACCCCAGTCAGCTGCCCTTGGAGGAGCCCCCTCTCCCTGCTTTCATTGTAGATCACAATTAAAAAGTCACAGTCACTCACTACAAATTATAAATGTAAAATGATTGTTGGCACTTCAAAGTCTAGTTTTATTAAACATATACTTGTAACTTTTGAGGGTTCTATTCTTTTTCTCTTATGTTTTTTAATTTCCATTTGGTGTGCATTAAAAGAGAGGTAGTCTTATATGGCAAATATAGCCCAAACCCTATATTTTAACAGGAGAAGTGGGGTTTGTCTTATATGCCCAGTCATCTTATACACCGATATATACGGTTTGTCTTTTATTTAAGAGTTTAAAAGCTATTCTTTTGTTGTTGTTTTTGTGTTTTTTGGGAGGTTCATACTTGGCAAAGACCTATTCTTTAGGTACTGCATTACCGTGAAGACATTGGACACTCCTTAATCCTGATAAAAATCTCCTGACCTGAAATCTCTCCTCTCAGGTTCTTCTACTCTACTCTACTCTACTTTATTAAAAAAAATCAGAGCTGGAGAGACAGCATAGAGGTAGTGCATTTGCCTTGCTTGTTGAAGGATCATGGTTCAAATCCTGGCATCCCATATGGTCCTCTGAGCCTGCCAGGAGTGATTTCTGAGCTTAGAGCCAAGAGTAACCCCTGAGTGCTGCTGGGTGTGACCCAAAAACCAAAAAAAAATCAATAAAGTAATAAAACACTTTCTTGTTCCTGATTTAAAATGCTATATATAAAACGAGATCTTTCAATGAGAAGTTCCTAGAGAACATAAAATATGTGCACGCACGCACACACACACACACACACACACACACACACACACACACACACATACACAGAGAAATGAACACAGGGTGTATTTCAAGCATATATTTTTGACACCTGAAGTAAGTTATTTAGCTTAATGAGTTCCAAATTATCTTATTTTTATATTTCTCCATTTTTTCTATAGGTTAGTCCAAAATAATATTCCAACATACTTTACTGAAGGCCCAAATACATAATTGTTCTTGATGATTATGGTAAACTCAGCAAATTTGAATGTTCTAGAAAAAGGGACTGAATTCAGCATACTCTGGCTACCTTTATTCAGATGTGGTTGTAAATTTTAAAATAGAAGAAAAACCGGACATAGATTTTTAATCCTTGGAAAATGCAAGTTATATTTAGTCTTAAAAAACTATTATTCCCAGAATGTCTGGTCGATATTAAGAGAGTTATTTTGTCACACACACACAAAATTGTTTTTACTCAAGGATAAGAAATATTGCAATAATAATGTGTTTTTTATCAAAATGCATAGTTTTATAATTGTTTTCTCAATGTTCTGATATGTCTCCTATATACATTCATTGGAAATTTTTGTTCATGCAAAAAATTGAAAATTTTGAAATGCAAAAAATGAAAAAATTGTTAAGGATTTGAGAGATCTCTTGGGAGATAAAGCTAATAAAATTAGAGTTTATGAAATGTTTTATATTTACACAGTGTTTGGCTTAGTATAACATAAAATAATACCTTTATAGGCTCACCAGGAAATATTTTCCTTTTCAGTGTATTTTTGTTAAATTACTAACTCTTGATAAATGTTGAAATATATTCTAAATTATTTGATAGAAGATAAACAATAAGTTACAAAAGTACACAAATTAAAAGAGTAAAATCAGCAGCTATTTTAAGATGATAGTTTTATGTACACTTGCTGCTTCTTCTTTAAATATTTTAAACAGCTCACTTCTAATCATAGTCATTTTATTGCTAATTTTTAAACTCATAAATATATTTAAACATTTACATTTTTTGAAATAAAATAAAAATATTTTCCTTATCTATTATTTAATAACGAAGACCTCGAGAAAAAGTTATATAATTATATTTCAGTCTCTCTAAACTGTCAAATTTATTTATTTTATTTTGCTACACAAAAGCAAGCAAAAAAAACTTTTTTATTTTAAAACAAAGCAAACTTTTATTTTAGCATTACTGCTTTTAGACTTAGGTAAATAAAACATTTGGCATGCCAAGTGATCCAATGCAGACTTCTACTATTTTTGTTTTTGGTTTTGGGTCACACCCAATGATGTTCAGAGGTTGTTCCTGGCTCTGCACTAAGGAAATATTCCTGGTGGTACTTGAGGGAACAGATGAAATGCTGGGAATTAAATCCAGTTGGCCATGTTCAAGTCAAGAGTTCTTTCTGCTCTACTATAGCTACATTCCAAACATTTAATTCTTTACAAGGATTAAAAGAGGCTGAGTTTAGCTTACAAAGTCTACTATTTCAATTATTGAGGTTCTTAAATAACTACAAATGAGTGTCATACTATCCAACTAGGATAATATAAAAACAGGTTTTAAAAGGTTTTAGGAAGTTGTAAAATATATGACACTTAATTATTTAATGCCAAGACCATGCTACTGACAAAAAGTAATAATGTGATCAACTCAGTTTGGTTAAAAACAAAATGTTTTTCATTGCTGAATGTCAATAAAATGTTGTCAATAATAATTGGATTTTGATATATATTGATTTCCAAACAATGGATTTCCAAATAATGTCACTGATTAGAAAAAAATACTGTGCATTAAGATATTTTACAGAAAGGTCTGAGTGTAGGTTTTGCTACAAAGTATAAATTTAAGATTTCTCAAAATGACTTTACTCTCAAATAATTTTGTTTTCAAAGGTCACATCTCTTGGGTAATGACTAAATTTCTCCTGATGATTAGTAATCACAATTATGTGGCATGGTGGTTCTCCATGACTTTTTCTGTTGCAGAATGAAGCAACATATTTCAAAATTGGGACTCTGGGACATTCAGTTCTTCTAAATCCTATTTTTCTTGCCAATAAATAATGTAGCCAATTTACAGACTCATCTGATCATATTTCTATATAAAGTTATATAAAGTATTCTGTAAGAAGAAAGTGATAACATGTTAATAATAACGACTTGCTAGTATATTCTTAAAATGTTGATTATAAATTATAATATGGTTTTCCATGATGTGTATTATTTTAACATTATCATGGAAATTGCATACTCATTAGTCATTTGGACATCTTTATCAAACATCTGGCCATTTGAGTCAATTGTTTACTTTTTTTCATACAGGTTTCATCCAGCTGTTTGGGGAACTAAAGATATCACACATCAAATTCTTCAACTTACATACTTATCCCTCTCCTGCACATCTGTTTATTGACCTGAATTTCAGCCAACATCAATGAGGCAGAAGCTAGTTTCTGGACCTGTTATGAAATCACGAATTACCATTTAGTTCGTAAAAAGAAGTACAAAAGATAAAAAAAATAGGAAAAAAATAAACAAATAAAGCAAAAGCTTGTTGAACAAGGAACTAAAATTTATAGTAAATTTTTTCCTAGTCTACTCCAGGCCTATGATATCAGATTGGTCATGTTCTGTGAGATATCATCTTGAATATGTAATTTATTAATTCTATAATCCTACAAATAGCCCTTAACATGGCTGAGACTTAGTTCTTAATTTGCAAACATAATGGCACTGCATTATCTTAATTTAATTGTGTAAAATATTACTCAAATTCTACTCTTATAACAAGATATAAGTATATAATTTTGTATGTGAACTCTAAATATTACATTATATACAGCAAGTTCCTAGAAGTTTTAAATCTTGCATAACTGAAGCCTTAAACTTATTGAAAAACAACATTGTTTCCCACAGTTGATAGTTCATTTTAAAATTCTCTTCTACATCTGAAGTTAATTTTTAGAGATTTTTAGTATAAATGACATGTTAGTACAATAATATTTACTTAGTATAGCAACACACATACATACTTATGTATATATACATATATATATTTATCACCATTCAAAACAAATGAAGATACACTCGTCAGAGTAGTATTTCTTAAAACTACAATAGCTGATATTTATTTCTAACACGGAGAAGTATACAAACTTTGGCTGAAATATATAGTCATATAATCAGGAGATGGCTCCATTTTCAAGTTTACAATGTATATAGTTTGTGGAGTGTGAAGAATGAACATTTAAATCTTTTGCTCACAAAAGTAGATTTAGGTTACAAAATTAAAGATATAAGCAATTTCCACATTTTAACTTACTCTTTTTTTTTTTTTGAGTCACACCAATAGTACTCAGGACTCATTCCCAAATTTGTGTTCAGAGATCATTTCTTGAAAGACCTTGGAATACCCAATGGGATATTTAGGATCAAACATACATTGTCAGTTATGCATAAGGCATGTGCTCTTTCTTTGCTCTGCCCCCTCTATTTAGTCTTGATGGCTAAAAAGCTTAAGAATAGGACTTCAGCACAAAAATTGCAATAGATTGTCCTCATATATATAAGTTTGTTATTGTGCACTTATAAATATATGAGTAAATCAAGGTACTGCAGTTATCATAGAGGGGTTAAGCAGGTTTGCATGACTGCTATTCTTTTGCTAATAATTAGAGGAAAATTATATATACAAACTAAAGAGACCTAGATCACTATTTTTTTAAACAAACCAATCAATATCAACCTCTAGTCCTTTCTATACATTAAGACAAAATATTGAGTTCTACGATTTCAGGATCAGTATGCAGATGAGAGATAAGTAACTTTTTTTTTTATCTCAATCCTGCACTGGCATACTCTAGGCCTTTTCAGAGAAAAAAAACTCTGGGGAAGAAAGAAGGCATGATAGGTCATGCTTTGTGTCCATTCAAACAACAAAAAATTGGTCACATCTTAGACTTTCTTTTGTCTTAAACCACCTGAACTTTTCCCTCTTTCCTTCTTGAAAATAGAACTCTCCATGAATCTGGTAAGTTTCTGATATTGAGCTGCAACCTCTAGAATATTATTTTGAATAAAGTTGCTTTGATAGTACTCATAGCAGTATTATTTTGGCTCACGATACTCTAACAGTCCTAATGGAACTAAAGTTTCTTCTCTATCAGTGAAAATGTTTCCATTATAATCAAAATTCATCTCAACATTTTCTCATGTCATTTCATGTAACATATTCTTTTTCAGTGATGGCTACGTTGCAAGGGACAGTAATGCTTTAAAATAAGAAAAGTTTTAGGGGCCGTGAGATAGCACAGCATTAGGACTTTTGCCTTGCACTCTGCTGATGCAGGGCAGACCTGGGTTTAATCCCTGGCATCCCATATGGTACCCCTAGCCAGGAGTGATTTCTGAGCACAGAGCCGGTAGTAACCACTGCAGTCACAGATGTGGCCTAAAAAACAAATATAAATAAATAAATAATAACATAAAAAAGGAAGTTTTATTTTATGTTATCTCACAGGCTCTAAATCTAAGTCAGGTCTCATGAATAGTAGTGACGAAAATTTAAAATCCTTCCCAATAAAGGCAGCAGTATGTAGCAGGTTGGACCTGTAACATATTTTATATCAACTAAATGATTTAAGCATATATTCTTCACTGCTTTGCAACCTAAAAGGTCAAATTTAAAGATGCCAGCAAATTTCATTTTTCTAGATTGCAGATATCTGCCTTCTGACTTAGCCATCCATCACTTAGTAAGGAATATTCTACCCTCAGCACTCAATTACCCCTTACTCCCCCCAAAAAGTCTATCCTCCAAATACTCATAAAAGGGATATTAAGGTTTCTAATTCAACTTGAATTAGAAATTCAGATATTTGAATTTTAGGAAAATAACAAATCATAACAGTGTCCTATCTATTTCTCACTTAGTGAGGAAATTCCTAAATCTAGATCGATTCCCTCAGATCCACTGCCCTTCTTCAGACTATTTTTTTCTGACAAATCACCACTTTCTACAGCTTCATTATTCATTACAGTACAGAGGTTAATCTCATGGGACATGTGCTTGCAGGAAGTATGTTATCCTGTAAGCTTGGAAAAATATTTTTAAGATTGGGCAGAGGTTAAAATTATGGTATAAGAAGTCGATCTCTAAAGTGGTTTTTTTGGCCTTCACTATTGAAGCTTCATTGTTTTTATGCCTGAATTCCCATAGAAACTATTTATTATTACGATAGTGTTATGTTAATGTTTGACCATTGATTTAACCATAGCATATAGTACCATATTTTATCAGTCACTTCAAGCAATCTGGGAACTCTTCAAAAGCAAGAATTGAATTTTATTTTTTATTTAACATGTTTTTCACAGAGTAGATTGAATATTTCAAAGTCTGGTGTTGATCTGACTTTTCCACAGTGCATCACTAAATCATTATAGCACTCAGTAATCTTCTTAAGTGAAAAGGGGAGTCCATGTAATATAAAGGGCCAATTAAATGAGTGTATTGTAGTGGCAGATTATTTGTAATTTCTATTTTGACATAATTTAACCTGGTATATTGTATGTTTTTTTGATAATCTCAGCAACTCTTGGTAAAACAGGATTAGGAGTTTTCTAAAAGTGTCCTTACCAATATCTTATAGTATTCTAAAGGAACGTCAACATCATTACTCTTTTCTACAAATGCACAAAGCAGAGTTAAGGGCACTCTGAAAAAGTAAGTTCAATGAAGAATGTCAAATTCCTTATAATTTAACTTATCTATTGAATAGATAACCATGTAGACAAATAGATGGATGGATAGATAAATAGATATTTAGATAGATAGGTAGATAGATAACTTGGCTTGGATTATAACAAGGATTAAAAAAACCACACAGTTTGGTCTCATACTGTATGGTAGAAAAGGGGATGTGAAAGTTGTGAAGAAGCAGACTAGAAGTGAGTCTTAAGGCATTGATGGAGTGTCTTGGGCAATTTGTAGTGAGGTTCTAGTTAAGTACAGTTGAATTTGTGTATCAATATAATAAATGTTAACAATATTGTAAACATTTTATGTAAAATACAACAGTAATATTTTAATTTAAAGGTGCTATATTTGTTTATATCAGAAATTTTAATATTTGTTTGAACCAAATGTCTTTTCCTACAACAAACCTATCCTAAAATGTTGACTCTGTATCATAGTGTAAATCATATTGGCATTTGGAGATCAGAAGAACATGGTGCCAAAAAATAAGAAAGAATTGGCAACTCAATAGAAATTAAAACATCAAGAGCTTAAAATTACCTACTCTAGTGACAGATAGGGGTGGGGGTTAGGGGATGGGAGAAAAATGTGAAATATTGTTGTAGGAAGGGTGTACTGGTCAAAGGTGTTGGCCATTCTATGATAGAAACCCAACAATAAACCATTTTTGTAACCACTGTGCTTAAATAAAACAATTAGTAAATAAAAACATCATTAGCCTATAATCATGAAGGCGAACAAGAAAATTAAAATTAGCAAGATAATTCATGTTGTGTGGTTCTGCTAGAAGGGGAAAAAGAAAAAAAAAGATAGCAGCTACCAAAAAATAAAAAGCACCCAGCAGCAAAAGAATCTCCAAATAATAACAAGCATGAAAAAGAAGGAAAAGAAAGAAAAAAAAACAAAGAGAAAAGAGAAGTAAAAAAGAAAAAGAAGAGAAAAATAAAAGGAGTGCTGGTGTGGCAAGGTTTTGTGCTCCTGCCTCCGCCCCTTTTTTTTGCATAGACACAGTATGTAAGAAAGGGAATTCCCTTGGCATAAGAAATTCAGGGTTTCTCTGCCCTTGAAGCATACTGGTAATGGAAACAACTCCAGGCTCCGTACATTTTCATTACCACATCCCAAGGTCTTTTTGTGGTGCCAAGGAGCTTTATGCTCAGTTGTGGATGATAAAATCAGTTCTCTGTAGCTTGAGATCTTGGTATTTGAACTGGTCATAGGACAAGGTCTAGGATAGAGTTTTTACGGTTCTAGAAGTTCTGTTTCATCATTGTTGTAGTCAGTCTTCTGTAATGAGTGGTCTTGGTTTTTGCTCAGATCCTAGGCAAAAGCCTAGGATAGAGTATTCCTTATGGTTCCAAAAGTTCTCTTGTTCTACCTCATAAATTGAGGGGGAAAATAAAATAGAACGGTACTAGGACCAAACAGCCGTATGAACATTGAGCGGAATTATAAAATGATCCAATTTAAACATCAAATCTAAAGTCAACAACAGAATTGATACCCTATCTATACAAGCTATACACAGAGAGTAACAATTTCACTAGCACTCCAGAGGCAAAAGGGGTGGAGGGAGGAGAACAACCCTGGTGGTGGGAATGGCCCTGATTCATTGTAACTATGTACTTTAAATACTACTGTGAAAGATTTGTTATTCACTCTTTGGTCACAACAAAAATTATTATTAAAAAAATTAGCAAGGAAAGGGCTGGAGTGGTGGCACAAAAGTAGGGCATTTGCCTTGCATGCGCTAATCTAGGATGGACTTTGATTTGATCCCCTGGCAACCTATATGGTCCCCTAAGCCAGGAGCAATTTCTGAACTCATAGCCAGGAGTAGCCCCTGAGCATCACTGGGTGTGACTCACCCCCAAAATAAGTAAAATAAAATAAAGTAAAGTAACATAAAATTAGCAAGATAAGATTAAAATTTTGACCAAATGCTTAAACCTTTGTTGGGTAGGACTAAAATTATGTAGAGGCAAAAATAATTTCCAGAGATATATATGAAACCTGTTTCACTCACATTCATAAAAATCCAGAGATAATTATATTTTCTTTTTCTTTTTTTATATATTTTATTTAAACACCTTGATTACATACATTATTGTGTTTGGGTTTCAGTCATGTAAAGAACACCACCCATCACCAGTGCGACATTCCCATCACCAATGTCCCAAATCTCCCTCCTCCCCACCCAACCCCCACCTGTACTCTAGACAGGCTTTCCATTTCCCTCACATTCTCATTATTAGGACAGTTCAAAATGTAGTCATTTCTCTAAATAAACTCATCACTCTTTGTGGTGAGCTTCCTGAGGTGAGCTGGAACTTCCAGCTCTTTTCTCTTTTGTGTCTGAAAATTATTATTGCAAGAATGTCTTTCATTTTTCTTAATACCCATAGCTGAGTGAGATCATTCTGTGTTTTTTTCTCTCTCTCTGACTTATTTTACTCAGCATAATAGATTCCATGTAAATCCATGTATAGGAAAATTTCATGACTTCATCTCTCCTGACAGCTGCATAATATTCCATTGTGAATATGTACCACAGTTTCTTTAGCCATTCATCTGTTGAAGGGCATCTTGGTTGTTTCCAGAGTCTTGCTATGGTAAATAGTGCTGCAATGAATATAGGTGTAAGGAAGGGGTTTTTGTATTTTATTTTTGTGTTCCGAGGATATATTCCTAGGAGTGGTATAGCTGAATTGTATGGGAGCTCGATTTCCAGTTTTTGGAGGAATCTCCATATCACTTTCCATAAAGGTTGAACTAGATGGCATTCCCACCAGCAGTGGATAAGAGTTCCTTTCTCTCCACATCCTCGCCAACACTGTTTATTCTCATTCTTTGTGATGTGTGTCATTCTCTGTGGTGTGAGGTGGTATCTCACCATTGTTTTGATTTGCATCTCCCTAATGATTAGTGATGTGGAGCATTTTTTATGTGTCTTTTGGCCATTTGTATTTCTTCTTTGTCAAAGTGTCTGTCCATTTCTTCTCCCCATTTCTTGATGGGATTAGATGTTTTTTCTTGTAAAGTTCTGTCAGTGCATTGTATATTTTGAAGATTAGCCCCTTATCTGATGAGTATTGGGTGAATAGTTTCTCTCACTCAGTGGGTTCTCTGTATCCTGGGCACTATTTCCTTTTAGGTGCAGAAGCTTCTCAGCTTAATATATTCCCATCTGTTAATCTCTGCTTTCACTTGCTTGAAGAATGCAGTTTCCTCCTTGAATATATCTGTAGACTCAATGTCCTGGAGTGTTTTGCCTATGTGTTGTTCTATATATCTTATGATTTTGGGTCTGATATCAAGGTCTTTAATCCATTTGGATATGACCTTCATACATGATGTTAGCTGGGGGGTCGAAGTTCAATTTTTTGCAAGTGGCTAGCCAGTTGTGCCAACACCACTTGTTGAAGAGGCTTTCCCTGCTCTATTTAGGATTTTCTGCTCGTTTATCAAAAATTAGGTGATTGTATGTCTGGGGAACATTTTCTGAGTATTCAAGCCTATTCCACTGATCTGAGAGCCTGTACGTATTCCAACACAATGCGGTTTTTATAACTATTGCTTTGTAGTAAAGTTTAAAATTGGGGAAAGTAATTCCTCCCATATTCTTTTTCCCAATGATTACTTTAGCTATTATAGGGTGTTTATTGTTCCAAACGAATTTCAAAAGTGCCTGATCCACTTCTTTGAAGAATGTTATGAGTATCTTTAGAGGGATCGCATTAAATCTGTATAATGCCTTAGGGAGTATTGCCATTTTGATGATGTTAATCCTGCCAATCCATGAACAGGGTATTTGTTTCCATTTCCACGTGTCCTCTCTTATTCCTTGGAGCAGAGTTTTATAGTTTTTTTTGTATAGGTCCTTCACATATTTAGTCAAGTTGATTCCAAGATATTTGAGTTTGTGTGGCACTATTGTGAATGGGGTTCTTTACTTAATGTCCATTTCTTCCTTATTACTATTGGTGTATAGAAAGACCATTATTTTTGTGTGTTAATTTTGTAGTCTGCCTCCTTGCTATATGAGTCTATTGTTTCTAGAATCGTTTTGGTAGTCTTTAGGGTTTTCTAAGTAGAGTATCATGTCATCTGCAAACAGTGAGAGCTTGACTCCTTCCTTTCCTATCTGGATTCCCTTGATATCTTTTTCTTGCCTAATCGCTACAGCGAGTACTTCCAGTGTTATGTTGAATAGGAGTGGTGAGAGAGGACAGCCTTGTCCTGTGCCAAAATTTAGAGGGAAGGCTTTTAATTTTTCTCCATTGAGGATAATATTTGCCACTGGCTTGTGGTAGATGGCCTTAACTATATTGAGAAAGGTTCCTTCCATTCCCATCTTGCTGGGAGTTTTGATCAAGAATGGGTGTTGGACGTCATCAAATGCTTTCTCTGCATCTATTGATATGATCATGTGGTTTTTATTTTTCTTGTTGTTGGTGTTGTGTATGATGTTGATAGATTTATGGATATTAAACCATCCTGCGTTCCTGGGATGAAACATACTTGATCATGGTGGATGGTCTTCTTAATGAGGCATTGAATCTTATTTGCCAGGATTTTGTTAAGGATCTTTGCATCTGCATGCATCAGCGATATTGGTGTGTAATATTTTTTTGTAGGCTCTCTGTCTGGTTTAGGTATCAAGGTGATGTTGCCTTCATAAAAGCTATTTGGAAGTGTTTCCGTTTTTTCAATTTCATGAAAGAGTCTTGCCAGGATTGGTAGTAGTTCCTCTTGGAAAGTTTGAAAGAATTCACTAGTGAATACATCTGGGCCTGGGCTTTTGTTTTTGGGCAGACATTTGATTACCGTTTTAATTCCATCAATATTGATGTGGGTGTTTAGATATGCTACATCCTCTTCCTTCAACCATGGAAGATTATAAGAGTCCAAAATTTATCCATTTCTTATAGGTTCTCATTTTTAGTGGTGTAGAGTTTCTCAAAGTAGTTTCTGATTACCCTTTGAATCTCTGTCATATCAGTAATTATCTCTCCTTTTTCATTCCTAATATGAGTTATCAAGTTTCTCTCTCTCTCTCTCTCTCTCTCTCTCTCTCTCTCTCTCTCTCTCTCTGTTAGTTTTGCCAGTGGTCTATCAATCTTGTTTACTGTTTCATAGAACCAACTTCTGCTTTTGTTGATCTTTCTGATTTTTTTTGCGTTTCCACTTCATTGATTTCTGCTCTCAGCTTTGTTATTTCCTTCTGTCTCCCTATTTTTGGGTCCTTTTGTTGAGCACTTTCTAGTTCTATTAGCTGTGTCATTAAGCTACTTTGGTAAGCCCCTTCTTCCTTCCTGATGTGTGCTTGCAAAGCTATAAATTTTCCTCTCAGTACTGCTTTTGCTGTGTCCCATAAGTTCTGATAGTTTGTGTCTTTATTGTCATTTGTTTCCAGGAACCTTTTGATTTCCTCCTTCATTTCATCTTGGACCCACTGTTTATTCAGTATGAGGCTGTTTAACTTCCAGGTGTTAAAGTTTTTCTTCTGAGTCCCTTTGGAATTCACAAATAATTTCAGAGCCTTGTGGTCAGCGAAGGTAGTCTGCAAAATTTCTATCCTCTTGATATTATGGAGGTATGTTTTATGTGCCAGCATGTAGTGTATCCTGGAGAATGTCCCATGTACTTTGGAGAAGAAAGTGTATCCCGGTTTCTGGGGATGGAGTGTCCTATATATATCCACTAGGCCTCTTTCTTCCTTTTCTCTCCTCAGGTCTAGTATATTTTTGTTGGGTTTCAGTCTGGTTGACCTATCCAATGATGACAAAGCTGTGTTGAGGTCCCCCACAATTATTGTGTTTTTATTGATATTATTTTTTAGATTTGTCAACAGTTGTATTAAATATTTTGCTGTCCCCTCATTCGGCACATATATGTTTAGGAGAGTTATTTCTTCCTGCTCTCTATACCCCTTGATTAATTTAAAATGTCCATCTTTGTCCCTTATAACCTTCCTGAGTATAAAGTTTGCATTATCTTATATTAGTATGGCCACTCCAGCTTTTTTATGGGTGTTGTTTGCTTGGATAATTTTTCTCCAGCTTTTTATTTGAGTCTATACATTCCCCCTGCGTATCCATCTGACTCAACTTCCTGGACCAGGCAAAATGAAGATCACCTAATGTACCAGATGACAGCATGGGACTGTGAAACCACTGGTCAGGCATACTGGAAGCTCCCTTCCAGTTGGGACTGGATCGTGATAACCAGATTTGTAGTAAATCACACTTTTTTGAAGAGCAGCTGGGAAAGGGGGCATAAAAAGTAATGCCTTGCATTGCCCTTGAAGTTTTTAATCTGACCTCCCATTATTGTGTGCTAATTCAGAAGCTGCCCAGAGTGCTATATTATAATTCTGATTCCTTTATGGCAAGGTTTAGTAGCTGCTCCACTCGGTACCCTTGAGAACTGGTTTCCCCTACCGTGGCAGTCATCCTAGGGATGGGGTTAGCTGCTGAAATTAAAACAGAAACAACTGCACTCTTAAGGGGGGCTGATCAAATCAGTCAGCTTGAAACAGCCATCCGGCAAGACCTAAGAAAAATAAAAACCTAAGTTCAAGCTCTCAAAGACTCGCTAACTTCCCTGTCAGAAGTTGTGCTCCAGAATAGAAGGGGGTTAAATCTCCTCTTTGAACAAAAAAGTGGGCTATGCATGGCCCTCAAAGACATTTGGGTCGTACAGGCATCCATGGACATACTTAAAAAAAGGCTAGACAAAAGAAAACAGAAATCCTGGGTTCAAGACAATTGGTTTCAGTCCTGGTTCAAGCAGTCCCCCTGGCTAACAACTCTAATGTCTGCCATTACAGGCCCGCTTGTGCTCCTGCTGCTATTACTGACTATAGGACCTTGCATCATTAATCATTTAGTTGCTTTCATTCAAGAACAAGTGAAAGCGGTAAAATTAATGATTATTAGGCAGCAATATGAGGCACTTAATCAAATAACCCAAGATCTCTAGGATTAGAGATCAAACAAAAGAAAAGGGGGGATGTAAAGAAAAATTTCCCCTGAGTTCCCTGACTGCCCTGATCACCTACCCCCTTCACAATTGTGAGAACTCATAGACCCAGTTACAGTTCAACTTTCTTTCTGTTCTGACATGGTTCTAACCTGGTCATGTTAACCCTGTAAGCTTACTCCTGTACCTTGCAAAAATGTGATTGAGAAAATGCCAGATATCATGAACTTTCTAAAGCAAATCAATCTCCTGTAATTTTCTATTGTTTGAAATGCTATATACAGCTTGTTAGCTCGGGGCTGGCAGTTTCTAGCTTATGCTGGATTCTAGCACAACCCCTGCATATGCTTGTAAGGAAATAAACCCTCTGCTTTTGCATGAAAAAAAAAAAGATTTTGGATGCATAGGGAGATGCATTTCTTGTAGGCAGCAGAAGGTAGGATTGAGTTTTTCGATCCATTTAGCCACTCTGTGTCTCTTAGTCCATTGACATTGAGAGAAAGAATTGTCCTGAGATTTAATGCCATCTTTATATCAAAATTTGGTGTGTCTTTTGGTTAGTCTTGTCTTAAATTAGGTCTTTCAGTTTTTCTCTTAAGACTGGTTTTGAGTCTGTAAAGATTCTGAGCTGTTTTTTATCTGTGAAACCATGTATTTTTTCATCAACCTAGAAAGTGAGTTTTGCTGGGTACAGTATTCTAGGTGAAGCATTCATTTCATTCAGTCTTGTCACAATATCCCACCACTGGCATTGAGTGTTTCTGGTGACAGGTCTGCTGTAAATCTCAAGGAAGCTTGCTTGAATGTAATTTCCCCTTTTGATCTTGCTGTTTTTAGAATTCTGTCTCTGTGGGATTCGTCATTGTGACTAGGATGTGTCTTGGGGTATTTTTTCTGGGGTCTCTTTTGGTTGGTACTCTTCGAGCATGCAGGATTTGATCACATATATTCTTTAGCTCTGGAAGTTTCTCTTTAATGATGTTCTTGACCATTGCTTCTTCCTGGAAATTTTCTTCCTGGGTCTCTGGGACTCCAATGATTCTTAAGTTGTTTCTGTTGAGCTTATCATAGACTTTTATTTTCATTTGTTCCCATTCTTTAACTAATTTTTCCATTGTCTGTTAATTTGCTTTAAGTTTTTTTTCCCAATCTCTCCTGCTGTATGGAATTATTATTTATCTCATCTTCCACAGCACCAAGTCTATTCTCAGCTTCTGATACCCTGTCCCAGAGCTTATCCATTTTGTCATTCACTTCATTTACTGAGTTTTTCAGGCCTGTTAGTTGACATGTTATTTCAGTTTGAAGTTTTGTGATTTCTTTCTTCATATAGTCTTGGTTCTTATTAGTGTTCTGTTCAACTTGATCCATGGTTTCTTTGAGTTCGTTGAGCATCTTCCACATTGCTAGTCTAAAGTCCTTATCTGTGTGTTTAATTAGTTGGTTGGTCATTATCTAGTCATCAGAATTGTCATCTTCATTCTCTATGTCTGGTGCTGGCCTGCGTTGTTTCCCCATTGTCACACTTGTATTGGGGTTTTTCTACATTTTGTGATAGTATTCATTGGCTAAGTGATGCAGGCAGCACATTCCTCTGGCTCCGCCCTTTCTGGATGGGTCGTCTTGCCTCCAAGGGAGGGGAGTCCTCCGTGGATGAAGCCTCACACAGGATCAAATCTTAGGCTCGAGCACACAGCAGAGAAGACAGTCTGGAGAGAAATGCTGGACTTCAGTGATCCAGCCCAGTTCTTAGTGTGATTTTTTTCTTCTTGTTGTGATGGTGTTCTTTCACAGCCATGCTCTGCTGGAGACTCTTTTTGGCCCACTCAAAGAGGTTCACACAACAGGATAGTAGACAGACACACACAGGCAGCACTCACAATTTTTTACAGTCGGGCCCCACTGGGCAGGCATAGTTTCGTGGATTTTCCCAGTCTGATGTCACCGATAATTATTTTTTCTAAAACTTAGTTTTATATATTCATTTCAATGATATATTGCCAACCTGTAAATTAAGTCACTTATTAAATTTGCTCATTAGGGTCTATCTGAAAATTGTAAATGAAACTTTAATTTGCACTTTAGATTTATAATACCAGCCGGTATTAACAAAGAAAAATAAACTTAGCTGAAGTTCAATTTTCAAAGAAAGGTATAATCTTTGATGTAATAAAATAATATATGTATATTTAGGTATACATATATACATATGTTTATAGAACTCAAAATGAAATCTGAGTTCTAAGAAATGGGCATCTTTCATCTTTTTAATTGGCCTAGTGTAAGTCCTAAACTTAAAAAAATATAGAAAGCGAAGAGGGAAGAAAGAGGGCAATTGTTCATGTTCTGGAACTCTATCCTCTTGAAATACCAAAAAACTGATTCTAATTATTCTTTTTTTCTCTAATTATTCTTATTTTAGATTATTTAATCTTTGGTCTATTCTTATTACTTTTATACGTATAAAATGTGAATGTGTATTGTAACATAGTGATAGAAAATCAAAGTATTTTCATGGTCAAGAAATTTACATAAAATTCAAAGTTACCAGCAAGTACCACATAATAACAATAATATATGTAATTTCATGTATGTTTACATATTTTTAAAAATGTTTTAAATTTACATTAATAATGATATCAGATGACCAATTGCATATATGTATCTACAAGTGTTTGAAAATTAATCACTGGACGATGTTTGCATTGTAAGACTAGAAAAAGATCTAAGATTCAATATTACTCTAACAATGTTAGATAATTTTCTTTTTACATATGAGTTTTGGTTCTCAGAAAAAAATTAAAGCTCATTATTGAAAATATATTTATTGTGATTTAGCAAGTAAGCATTCTATAAAAGTTACCAAAACTTGAATTCTAAATGTTTTAATAATTTTTATTATGACCAAAGTGAATTACAAATCTTTCACAGTAATACTTAAGGTACATAATGACATTGAATCAGGGGCATTCCATCGCCAGTGTTGTCTTCTCTCCACCCCTGTTCTCAACTGCATCTTCAATCACCCTCTTTTGCCCCCTGGGAATGCTAGTAAAACTGTTCCCCTATGAGTATAGCTTGTTGTAGATAGGGTATCAATTCTGTTGTCATTAATTTTGGGTTTAATGTTTAAGTCTGATCATTTTTTTTTTCTATTCAGTGTTCATATAACTGTTTGGTCTTGGTACCATTCAATTTTCCCCCTCAATTTCTGAGGCAGAAGAAGATGATTCAAGTTATGTGGTTCTTCTGGAAATAAATGGAAAGAAAAAGGAAAAAAAAACCTGGTAAGACTTCGTCTAGATGTTATAAATATCAAGTTAAAAGAAGAAAGGGAGGAAAGAAGAAAAGAAAAAAAGAAGAAAAAGGACCCAACAAAGCAACAACAGCAACAACAACACAACAAAAACCAAAAACCAAAACCAGCAATTACAAAAAAAATGTTTTTCTTTTCTTTCGTTTTTTCTTTCTTTCTTTTTTTTTTTTTTTTTGCAAAGGCACTGTAAGTAATGAAGAAATTAGAAAGGGAATTCCCTTGGCCTAAGATATACCGTGTTTGTCTGCCCTTGAAGGATATATTTGTGGGAACAACTACAGGCTCTGTAATACACATTTTCACACACTCCGTATGCACCTCATTTTCACACACATTTTTTCTCAGAAAAAATTAAAACTCATTATTGAAATCCTATTTATTATGATTTAGTAAGTAAGCATTTTATAAAAATTACCAAAACTTGCATACTAATTTTAAAGCAATTTTCTCTCACCAATCACAGTGTGAGTCATTAATGGTAATACAAATGTACTTATTTATCTTTTTGAGCTAATTTACAACATGAGGTATAAATTTTCCTAAACAAGTGTCCCCCTTCCAAAATTTGGTATAGAATGTTAAAATATTTTAGGAAAGTATAAAAATAAAATGCTAAATATAGGACAAAAAGTGACAAGATCTGGCAGTATATACAACATAAGGATAAAGTGTATCATCAGTGAGGGAAACCAGAGCTATGAGATATGAAATATCTTATACTTGACAAGTTATTTCATAGAGCACACATAGTGAATTAAAGAATAAATAAAATATATAATGCCACTGGATAGGTAAAATTGTTCTGACAGAGTATTTGATGTTTTGTTTGAAAAGTTCAATGATTTCTTGGAGAAATGATTTCAGCGATAAAAGAAATGGTATTTATAGAAAAAAAAATAAAGACATTGTAAGTTCATCTGTCTAAGGGGAGAGAAGCAGGATAAAGCAAGAGTTTAAAAATGTTTGAGAAATTTAATTTTTGCTAAAATCATGAAATTTGTGACTACAATGAATAGAGAAAGAACAAAAATTTATCATTGTATTTGCTAGGACTTCATTAGGAAGCATGATAGGGAGGTTAAAATAGCAGTTTATTGAGTCATAATTTGGAGACAATTTGGTTCAAATGAAGGTATCTGGATAACTGGTTTCTTCTCCAGAGTTTTCTTCACTTGTGAATTAGCACTTCTTCACTTCGCTTTCCTATAGTCTTCCTTCTACATGTATCTGTCTTGATTTCCATTTATAAAAAATATCAGGCTGGAGAGATAGCATGGAGGTAAGGCATTTGCCTTTCATGCAGGACAGTGGTTCAAATCCCGGCATCCCATATGGTCCCCAAAACCTGCCAGGAGTAATTTCTGAGACTGGAGCCAGGAGGGACTCCTGAGTGCTGCCGGGTATGACCCAAAAAACAAACAAACAAATAAATAAAAAAATATCATGAAAAGTGTCCTTATATTGTACTCCAGCTGACATGAACTTATTTTACCTCAAATAGCATTTTAACGTTTCCTTTTCCAAACACAGTTACATTATATATGCTAATTGAAAGAACATCAATATTTGAATTTTGAAGGGACAATTCCACATTTAATTATTATGTAACTTAGAAAACACCTAATGTCATCACAGGTAAAATTTCTCAACGTTTTTGGTGTACTTTAACTTTTAAGAAAAGTAATTTTCTCAGTAGCTGTTGGAAATATACTTTCTGTAAGTCAACAAGAAAAAGGTACCACCAATTGAACACAACTACCAATACCCTTCAGAATCATTCATCACTCCCCAGGGAACAAGATCATCCACTTTGGGAAACAGTTCTAATTGTAAGGTCATATCAGCATTATCCATGTATGATCACATTTCTTTTATTTCAGCTAAAGCAATTAGAATGTATTCTGGCTGACATATTGCTCCAAAGATGATTAGAAACAGATGATCCCAACCTATAACTTGGTTCTAAGTTTAACCAAACCCATCTGCTTTATTAGCCAACTTCCAGCTCATCAGAAGGCTCAAGAGAATCAACTTGTTTTTTAATAATTAAAATCCAACTACAAACATGCTTATAATCAGTAATCATGGTGCTTAAATAAAGGTATTTGTTAGAAAACAACAACAACAAAGAGAATCAACAAGTAAGTAGCTCCATACTACTATGTTTTTTATTTTGTTTTTTGGGTTACACCCGCTGTGCTCAGGGGTTATTCCTGGCTTTACACTCAGAAGACACTCTTGGCAGGTTCGGGATACCATATAGGATGCTGGGATTCGAACCAGTACTGTCCTGTGTTGGCTGTAGTGTGCAAGGTGAATGCCTTACCACTGTGCTATCACTCTGGTCCCTCCAAACTACTTTTTTTTTTAATTTTTACAGTAGGTTGCTATATAGATTTTATGTAGAAGATGACTTGTTTGCATATATTCAGGAAATACTTTTAGAAATATATAGTCAGATTTTGAAATGAAAGAAAATATGTAAGGTACATATTTTTTGAATCTCTAGGCTAGGGGAAATTGATAAAACTGATAAAAGAAAATTTGTAACTAATTATAATACAGCAAAGTATATTTTGACTATTTCAAATTAATATAACTTTGCAAAGAAACATTACAATTTTAATATACATATAAAATTATAGTAAACAATCACATAAAACAGGGTAATTTTATTCATGTTGATTTTGTTTCTTCTTGACAATCTGGTAAAGTACATTATGTACATACATTTAGATAAATAATTACTTGTTTTTTAATATGCAAATTATTTTTATAAAGATTATGTATTACATAGAAGATCATAATATATTTGCTTCCAGGTAAGTGGGTACAAGATTATTAAAAAAAGAGAAAATTTATATAAACCAAAAAGAAAAATATTTAATAGAGAAAGAAAGAAGAGAAAGGAAAAAGGAGTACAGCATTAAGAATATTTGTGAAAATTATTACATGTTAATTGAGGTTTTTTAAGTCATTGTCACAAGTTTAGTAAGCTCTTATTACTAGCTTTTTATTATCATTCTGTTATTTTTGTTTCTTAACAATATGCATCTTTAAATCCCCACTATGTTATAAATCAATGTGTTCCTACTGGGATGATTGTATTAAAATATATGTAATTGACATGCACCTGCATATGTAGCCATGCACTCAAGAAATTCTAAACATTGTGGATTTCATGGGGCATGTTTTTTACTTAAATGGAATTCTTTTTTAACATCTTTATTTAAACACCTTGATTACAAATATGACTGTGATTGGGTTTCAGTCATATAAAGAACATCCACCTTCACTAGTGCAACATCCCCATCACCAATGTCCCAAATTTTCCTCCTCCCCCCACCCCCACCCCCACCCCCTGCCTGTATTTGAGACAGGTTTTCTACTTCCCTCATTCATTCACATTGTTATGAGTAATGGCTGAACAACCTTTTTTCCAAATTTTTTATAGAATGATACTCTACCATACATAGATTAAGCATCATATTGAATAATCTCCTATTTTGTACTAGGTAATTTCTTTTGTTAATAGCAACTTAGTTAACATGGGTATAATAGTGAAATATTTGTTCTTTTCCTGTGTTTTCTTGCATTTAAAATGATTTTCAGTTTCTTCTAAGTTGTGGATAACTAAGATTTCAACATCTAGATTTGCAATAATATCTATATCTTCTAAGCATTTGGGTTATTTTCATATTCTGAAGTTTGTATTTAATTTTTCAATTAAAATAAGTGAGGCAGTATCTTTTCAAATTAGTGTTTTTATTTTCTTGGAGTAGATGCCAATAAAGAGAACAACTAGGAAGCCTTTTTCTTATTTTTTGGAAGTTTCTGTGGTGTTTTCCATAGAGGGTGAAGCAGAGATCATTCCCCAACAGTGAAAAGAAGGTCAGTTTTTCACCACAATACTGATAACACTGGTTGCTCCCAGTATTTTTGATTTAGGTCATTCTAAACGGGTTGAGAATTATATCTTGTTATGATTTTCATTTAGTTGGCCATATGCTGGAAAGCTAGGAGCAGAGCATTTCAAATGCTTATGCATATGGTGCTGTGCTATTCCGGAATGCAGAAATATTTAGAATAAACTGGCGGATAGAGGCAGTGCCCTAAAGTATTAGTGATGTTTGATGTATCTCACCAAATCTCCTTTCTGTCAAGAAGTTCAAAAACTGGTGTGAGATTAGTTGGACTGAGCTTTTATGTTGGTTTTAAACCTTGCTTTTATTTTCCATTTTTATTTTAATTTGATATCATTAAAGCACTCTGATTGATGAAGTTCTGTCTTCCTTGTGGGGTTATTTGGTAGGTTACAACAATGTAAGATGGTTTTTCCATCTCTGCAGTAATGTCCTAGGGAGAATGAACTCTGGGCTCCCTCAAACAAAGCACATGCTACAGTCCTTGGAGCAAGACGCTGGCTTGCTTTTCAGTTTCAGGAGCATGCATTTAGAAATAATTTCTGGAAAAACTATAATAAGTCCCCAGAGAAAATATCTCCTCATTGTTTGTCCCTAGGCAGTGCCTTCCCTTCTTAGGAAGTAGATAGATGTTTCATCTCACCCCAAACCACATTTTCTGCTGTGTGCAAATCAAGTGCCTTGCCAGCTCTCTAGCTTCTAGGTATGTCATCTTTAGAGGGTATTAGCCTTCCTGTACACTGATCTTTAACATTAAACTTCCTTTACTTTTAAAAATAACATGCAAAGAAGTGAACTCAGACTTCTCTTTATCACCATGCTCAAAGGACAAATTAAATTGGATTAAAGAATTTCTATCAGACCTGAAAACAAAAGGTGCATAGAAGAAAGTATAGGAAAAACCCTCCATATATTAAAGCTGAAAGCATCTTCAAGGATAAATCACCACTGTCCAAGAAAGTGGAAGAAGAGATAAACAAATGGGAATACAATAAACTGAAAAGTTTCTTCACCTCAAAGGAAACAATGACTAATATACAAAGACAATGCATGGAATAGGAAAAACTATTCTCCCAATCTTCATCAGGTAAAGAGTTAATATCTTAGATATACAAGGCAGTGACAGAATTTAGCAAGAAGAAAACATCTAACCCTATCCAAAAATGAGGAAAAGAAGTGAACAGACATTTCCTCAAAGAAGAAATACAGATGGTCAAAGCACTCTTGAAAAATTGTTTTACTTCACTAGTCATCAGGGAAATCCAAATCAAAAAAGTAATAAGATATCATCTCACACCATAGAGACTGGCACACATCACAAAGAACAAGAACATCCATTGCTGACATGGATGAGAGGAGAAAGGGACTCTTCATCACTGCTGGTGTGAATGTAGACTGGTACAGCATTTTTGTAAAACAATATGGATATTTCTCAATAAAACTAGAAACTGAGCTTCCATATGACTCATCAATGCCACTTCTAGGGATATACCCTAGGAACCCAAATACACAACAACAACAACAACAACAACAACTCTGGATTCCTATGTTCATCAATGCACTATTTAAACTAACCTGAATCTGTAAACAAACCAAGTGCCCAAGAACACTTGAGAGGCTAAAGAGTCTGTGGTATCCACACAGTAGAATATTATGCAGCTGTCAGGAAAATGAAGTCATAAAATATTTTTATGCATGGATAGACATAAAATAGTCTCAATAATTTGTGGGATAAAAGAAAAATAAAAGATAATATGGCAACTATATCTTGAGACAATAGAGATGAGGTCCAGGAGGTTCAAACCATGGTAGAAGCTTATAAAGAGCCATGAGTTACGATAGCATAGGATCCAATATGCTATGGTAATTATAATTATAATTATATGGTAATTATAGTTGGAACTGTTCACTCTAGAAAAGAACAAGTTGCTGAAAGGTATTAAACTGACATGCATGTTACCTCTGCATCAACAATATCGCAAACTACAGTGTTACTGAAAAAAGGAATAAAAAAGAGACAGATAGAGAGAGAAAAAGAGAGGGAGAGAGAAAGAGAGAGAGTAATAAAATGCCTGCTCTAGAGAGAGGCAAATTGGGTAGATGGGAAGGAAATGGGACATTGGTGGCAGGAAATGTACAGTGGTGAAGGGTAGTATACATTCTACAGCTGAAACTCAATCATGAACAATTTTGTTTCCATGGTACTCAAATAAATGATTATAAAATATAAATAAAACTATAAATGAACATGGTTATGATGAATTACCAATAAAATGTTGAGAGTACATTGGAAGTATGGAATTTTCAACCAATGACGTACCTTATTTGCTTTTTCTGTGCACAGATTTTTATTCAATGGAACGGTAGGAGGTAATTCCAACTTTGTTTCACTATATACTTCATTGTTTAATTATCTGCTATGAGAGTATGAGGATATCTATGCCTCAGTGTACTTAATGTATCCCATGTGTTAAATGGTCTTATAAATTTCCAGTATCAGTTTCTGGGGGCAAATAGGGATATGAACAAAACAAGTTAGTCATGTTTAATGCAAGCTTCAAGAATACTTGATGGATCAACTGCTTAGATCATCCTGCAAGCCTTATCCTGCCAACTTGTGATTGGTTTAACCCCAAAACAGTCATTTCCCAGCGATTTGTCTAGTCTAATTTTAAAATAATAGAATAAAGAGAATTCCATTCTCTTAGGAAATTATTTTTTGTCTGAATATATTTTACTAGAAAATATTATCAGATAATCTAACCATTTATTGGCTGCACACATTTATCATGTTAGGTTTAGCTCTGATTTAAAACCTTGCAAGGGGCCAGAGTCATAGCACAATGGGTAGGTCATTTGCCTTACATGTGGCTTTACAGGTTCAATCCCTAGAATCCCAGAGAATCTTCAAGCCTGCCAGGAGTCATATCTGGGTACAGAGACAGGAGACATTTCGTGAGCACTTCCAGGTATGGCCCCCAAACCAAAACCAAATAAAAACAAAACCATGCAAGCATGCTCTTTTCCTTTTAAATATTCACATTGTTACTTAATGTAACTTCATTTATTTTTCTACTTTCTAGACTCTAGTTTTCTCACAAGTAATTGAACTTCATTTTTTTCCTTCTAGATATATTAGCTCATATGTTTTAATCCCTTTCACTCTATTTAATCTGGACTTTTAATATTTATAATTTGATATTTATTGTCATCTCCCTCAATGATATTTATACCATATCCTTAATGAGGCGACTTACTGAACTGTTTCTTCACAGTCATGCATAAAGATGTTATGTAAAATAAAGATACTTTTTGCTGGGTCCTCAGGGAGATTCCTCACAACTTTGCATTCAACAGCATGAGTTACTTTTTCCCTTTGTTTCATCTTTTAAAATATGTCAAGAAAAAGACATGCAAACTAACTGAAAACATGCAAATGTATACATACAACATATAAATACACAGTGGGAGAGTAGGTATCACATGTGTATGACCCTCTATTCAATCTGCAGTACACAATTCACATGTACACACAATTTGTAGAGTATCCTACTGCAATAGAGTTCATGACAACTTGCACTCAGAAAATCCTTTGAGACAGGATTTTTTTTTGTTTATTTGTTTGTTTTTGGGCCACACTGGTGATGCTCGGAAGTTACTCCTGGCTATGCACTCAGAAATCTCACTTGGCTTGGGAGGACCATATAGGATGCTGGGAATCGAACCCAGGTTTGTCCTGGGTCAATTGCGTGCAATGCAAATGTCCTACCGCTGCACCATTGCTCCAACCCCTCAGACCAGGTTTGTGATAAATTCTGATAATGGTGGAGAAATGTTAGTAAAGACTAGTTTTATAACATTAGGGTATATAAAGATTGAGACAAAAGACTTTTAAGGAAGTATTTATTTAATGAAGTATTCAGCTAATTCTGGTTTAGAAGGAACACTTATTTTAGAGTGAAGATTTTTTTTTTTTTTGCTGTACCACCAGGACAAGAGAGTAAGCTGATTTTTGCTTCTAAAAGATGCTGTCCAAAATTTACTCTTAGTGTGTCCTTGTTTGAAAGAATAATATGTAAGGAAATATCTAAGAATACTATGAAAAAGCATCCATATGCATATTTTATGCATATTTAAATAAGTGTTATTATAGATAGATGCTATTAATAATATATATGTATTTATAATGGCAAAAGGAAAGATTGGACAAGTAGCCCTCAGATGTTACTCCTGGCTTTGCACTCAGAAATTATTCCTTGCAGAGCGGGTACCATATGATATTCCAGACATTGAACCCAGGTTGACCACATGCAAGGCAAATGCCTTACCTACTGTGCTATCACTCCAGATCCAAATTTCTGATTCTTCTATCTACACACTCTCAGAGGATTACCTATGAATACTGTTATTGAATTCAAATCAAATTGGTGAGATTGCTAAACAGATTTTTTCCATGGGTACTGGGTTTTAATAGAGATCCATAGTCAGGACAGTCCTAGTTGGAGTTGATATGTTTTTATTACTGTTCTAGATGAATGCTGCAGCTCTATGTTTCTAACCACAGTTAATTATTTTATACAGTAAGTTATCTCTAGCTGCTAATGAAAGACGTCAGGATATGAATAGATGGACATATAAAATAATTAAGTTGAACAAAATTTAAACAAAAATAACAATTTACAGTGACTTTGTAGTGCCTTCACTTTGTCTTCATTCACTTGGTAATTTCTCTCAGGTAATTCTTCTAGCTTTAGGATAAATGGGATTGCATTAGTAGAAAATATAGAAATGCACTTGAGAATACTTTGAAAATTAAATTGGGCCCAGAGAGATAGCATAGACGTAAGGCGTTTGCCTTTCATGCAGAAGGTCAGTGGTTTGAATCCTTGCATCCCATATGGTCCCCTGAGCCTGTCAGAGGCAATTTCTGAGCATAGAACAAGAGTAACCCGAGAGCACTGCCAGGTGTGACCCAAAAACTAAAAAAAGAATTATAGTTGCAGACATATATGCCTTAAATAAAACAACCATGATCTAATTCAAAAGCTATAGATATTACTTTGTTTGAAAAAGAAAAAAACACTTTTCACACAGTATAATTAAGGATTTGATATAAGAGAAAATTATGAGCTATTTAGATAATCAAGAATTCATCTTTTGTGTGTGTGTGTGTGTGTGTGTGTGTGTGTATGTGTGCCACATGAAGTGCTGTTCAAGGTTCAGTATGGTTCTGCACTCAAGAATTACTTCTGGTCATGTTCAAGAGTCATTATGGAATACTGGAAATTGGACTCCTAATAGCCATGTGCAATTTAAGTAATCTAAAGACTCTATTATTGCTCTAGGTAGTACAACAAGTGTCCTTCTAGGAGACACAGGGAAAGTCCATATACAGGGAGAACTTTATATACTGGTTATGTGATCACCGGTCCAGGAATGTAAGCTGGTACAGAGATGAAAGAGATTTCCCCAAAGCTACAGGAGAGATCATGCTGCTGTTAACACTCAGAATTTAGACGTATAGATCCCTGAAAGTTGAAGGAAGACATATGTGCTGTTTTAAGCCTCTTATAATTTGCCATAATTTACTACAGCAGTCTTTGGAAACCAATAAAATATTTTAAAATACTATGTTCCCAGCCTCTTCTATTTTTTTGTCTTAGTTTAAAGTTTCTAATTCACTCATAAAATGACATAATTGGAATGCTTGATTTTTCTAAGAGCTTACTTGATGTGCTTCTATTATCAGTCATTTTTGAAAATTTAAGATAATGATAGAGATTTAGGGTGTTAAATTACTCAGTTTACTGGGTTTCAGACTAGGGTTTGAAGTTGGTTCAAAGGTTGTGGTGCATGTTAGCATATAGCATTTCTGGTACCCAAAATTTTCTTAAGCATTGCCAGGATGATCTTATTATTTTCTGACACTACAGGGCTCTAGCGCTATATGATATATTCCTGGTATTGAATCATAATTATAATCAGGAATATGGACTAAACCTGCCATCCTGACTGTGACTGCCATCATGAACACTATCTGGATAAAAAAATTAGTAAGAACAGTTGTGAAGAAAAATAATTATAGATATATGTATCTTTAACTAAGGAAAACATCATCTGTTATTTGGTAAGTTTTACAATTCATTGTATGCAGAAACAGAAGGAAGAACAAAGTAATACAGAATAATGGAATCAAAAATATGTTGCTTGGGGAAAAATCAGGAACTCAGGAATATAAGAGAGTAAGAAAGAGCATGTCTCTGGACATGTTATTCATTTGTATTGGATGCAGTTTTCAAGACATTTATTTCTCTGGGTGATCTAATTATGAAAAAAAATAAAAAATATTCAATCACAATAAAAGTTTCATGAACTGAGTAGTAACTCATTTTATTGATATTGGGATGAAAATGAGAAAAACTTAATACTGAAGAGAGAATAAATTATAAAAACTTTATAAAATATTGTCATATTATAGGGATAGAGAATGAATCTCATGTTGATTCTAAATATTAAGCTGAAAGTATGATTATTAGGACAATGAATTGCTCTGAATTGTGTTAATAGAAATACATATACTGGGTTTTCCCCACTCCCAGGCCGGGTCTGGGGACCGGCCTAGGTTGGGCTTAAATCCCTGTCCTTCGGGCTTGGGAGGGTCTCTCTCCCTTCCTGGAGCTGGATTGTTAGCAGCACGGGCGGGCAGCTGGCAGACCTCCGTATGTGCCAGCGGCCTTTTGGCCTGGCCTAGGGTGGGGGGGGCCCGGACCTGGGTCACCCGAACCCCCTCTCCCCCTTTCCTCCGGATCTCCAGGTGGGTTTCTGGGAGGAGCTCATGGGGCACCCTGGGTTTTCCCCACT